>NC_143550.1:181524473-181834736 GCF_054136105.1 Typopeltis vanoorti | reverse complement strand
AAACAGGAATTAGTATCAATGGCATAAAATACAACAACCTTAGATATGCTGATGATACCATTCTATTAGCAGAAAACAGAAACAAATTAATCAAATTACTGCAGCTACTAATTGAAGAAGGTAAAGAATTTGGATTAGATATAAATGCAAAAAAGACCAAATTTATGAAAATCTCAAAAGAAAGCAGATCTGAGCCAGAAATATTCGTAAACAATATGAAAATTGAACATACAACAGAATACAAATATTTAGGCACCTACTTTACTGCAGATGGAAAGCAAGATAAAGAAATAAAAATAAGAACAGCCATAGCTAAAGATACATTCTGGAAAAATAAAGATCTGCTCAGAAGTTCTGTGAGTATCGAGACAAAGAAAAGAATGATAAGAACATTAGTGTGGCCAATTTTCACATATGGAAGTGAGACCTGGATATTCAAGAAGAGAGTAAGCAACAGATAATGGCCTTTGAAATGTGGTGCTATATGAGAGCTCTGAAAATCCCATGGACAGAACATGTGACAAATACAGATGTCCTACAGAGAATGCAAACACAGAGATCTTTATTACAGAACATGATCCAGAGAAAGATTAGATTGGCAGGACATGTCTGAGAGGTTCAGCAGGGCAGAGGATACTAACAGTTTTAGAAGGAAAAATTATGGGAAAAGGATCAAGAGGCAAAAAACGATGGACATGGCTTGAAGATATAAGATCATGGACAGGATACATAGCTATGCAGAAACAAAAAGGAAAGCCAACAGAGAGAACTGGAAGGACATGGTACTGCACCCTCTCACTGAGGAAGCTACATAAAGAAGAAGGAAGGATTATCGGAGATTCTTGGGGTGAAATTTCCAAAAAACTTTGAATGGTGTCTGGAAAAAACTTTGTCCGTCCTTTTTTAAATGTGAAACGGAAATGTTGCCAGAAAATGATCGAGTTGCTGAGGCAATAGAAGTTGTCAACCTCAAAGTTCGTTATTATTTTCTTAAAGTTCAATATTAAGAAGACACAACACAACTTGTCTGGAATTATCAGTAATGCTCCACCTCCTTCTTTTCTGTCTTTTCGAAAAATGCCATAACCATCACATTCTATTCCAGTGAGTATGTCATCTTCCATTAACAATACCTCACTAACAGTGATTTGTGGACTGGCTAAGTGTATCAAGGCTAAATTCTGCACCCTTATTCCTAATATGCCTTACAATGATGTATAAGCACAGTAGTTTTCTGCTGGTCTCTCTTTCCTTCTCACAATTCCTTCCATCATTCAACTCTATTGACTTCTGCTTCCATCGAGGAAGATAAGAATCCTTGTATTCCTATCTTGTACATTATTTCACCCCAATCCTGGTATCTTACACTCACAGCCCCACCATCTAGTTTCTGTTTTGCTGACTGGCTATACATTCTTTCCTTCTCATCAACAATCTATTCAGCTTCACACCACCACTCTCACTCAAATGTAGACCATCTGAAGCAAACAGCTCTCTCTTACCTTTAAACCAATAGATTGAACAAGTAATCAAAAACCTGGAAATGATACAATTTGAAAATAGCAATTTGTAATAAGATTAAATCAAACAGATTTTTTATACTTTTTCCACACATGGGAGGTTGAAGGATAAGCACAGTACCATGTGTGGGGTGCAGATGAGGACTAAGAATCTTATTGATGTTTTCTTTAAGAGTTGCAGGTTGTGGTTTTATGGGAATACTTCATGAGGAAGGCTTTCCAGAGGTCAATGGTGCAGATTTGCAAACTTAAGTCCTCTCTTCCTGCACATTCTGACTATCATGCCTCTACTATTTTAACTTGGCCATACACTCACAATTCTCTCTCTCTCTCTCTCTCACTCTAGCAGTCCTCACAAATCCCATGCTACCTCATTCACACATTCAAGTCCTCTGCATTTCCTCTCCTCTCCACAGCCTCAGTCACTCTCTCTCTCTATCGTTGCTTCTCTGAGACATACTTTTGACACCTGCTCCATTTTCATATTTTCACAAACAAGCAGGAATTATACTACTTTCCACCATTTCACTGCAATCATTCATCTTCGATTTGTCAGCCATTGGCATCTTCCTTCTTGCATCTCCAACTACCAAACTCCTTTCAAAATATCCTATCTCACTCTGCCCATGCCTTAATTCTTTCCTCAACTTTACTCATTTTCTCTTTATGGACAGAATACTGCTGGTCAGATCCATTGTTCATCTACCCTTAAAGACAATGCCCCTCTCATAATAGGATTAACTGCTACAGTAAGGGCTACCCCCCCCCACACACACACGGTTGCCACTCGGAGGTATAAAGGTCACAAGGAACAATTCTCTGAAGTCTAATTCAATGGAAGCATCACTTCTAGGAGCAAGCAGCAAAACTGTAAGTACATTCTCTTAAACTTTGTACATTAGAAAACTTAACAATTCAATAGGAAAGTTATTATACTACAACTTTGATTAGCACTAAGATGACAGAACAAATTAGCATTTGAAAAATCCCTCGATTTGCTGCATAACACTGACAAAGTAAGCAGTAATTTAAGAAATGATTTAAAAAAGGACACACTAACTGCAGTGAGCAACTAACGAAGATATTCAATAAAATGAACAATGAAACAGAAGTATCAAAAGAACTACAGTCTAGTATAAACAAGCAGGAACAAGCTAACTTACTGATAACAAACCTTGCTATAAATTAATAGTGAAACTGATAGCTTAACTAAACAGCGAAGAAACCAAAAATATCATGAAAGAAAAAACAGACCCAAGAAAAATCAAAATCAGAATTGCAAAATTGAAAAGTATTAATAACGGAGGAGTCTTAACTGAATCCAAAGAAAAGACCGACATAGACTTGCTACATAACAAAATCTATAAGGAATGCAAAGGCATGTTAGTAGAAAATCCCAGTAAAAAACATTTGACAAGGCTAATTACAATGGAATATATGATAGTCCCAGCAAAATCAATACAAACAATGCAATTGACTTAATACACATGCAGAACGAAGAACTCTTCAGTGGTGATACAAAGATGATAATGAAATTCATCAGACAAATAAAAAAAAACACACAAGAGATATGTAATTATTGAAGTCAATCCAATGGTGACTAAATTGCTGAAAACTGGTATTAAAATGGTGTAGAGAATTTGCCATTGCACAGACTATATAAGTGTTCTGAGATGCTTTAAGTGCAATAAGTTCCACCATCATACATGACTGTTGAGATAAAATGACTGTCCGTTCAAGATGAACTTTATAAATTGCCAAAATCAAAAACGACTGCAAACACATGGCACTAAGCACAGACTACGCAACATACAAATACTACAGACAGCTCAAAATTCAAAACATAGATCACGGAAAGCAACAAAGTTAGCAGAAACAGCATTAATCTAACAATAGCAAATGACGCTATTTTACCTCGGGTTTCTGAATGGAGATGTGCAGAAGAGGAAAGCTGTTCTGATCATCGCATATTAAGTTTCATCATTAGTAACAAAAATTTAAATGGAATACACAAGACAAACCATCGCATTAACATCAAGTACTTCACCAACAAATCCAATCTAGACATATTTATAAAAGCATTAAAAAGAGAATTTGCATGCCTAATCTTGAGTATCACTTTAATGGGATCAGTGAACAACAGCTCAGCCTGGACAAGAACCTAGCCATCTGGATATCAGCACAAGTTGACACAGACTTGCTTGCTTCTGCACTTTCATCAGGTGTGAAAAAATCCAGTGACCAAACACTTAGAACAACCAAGAAGCTAGACATCGATGGAAGAAAATCAGTACCTTGGTGGAATGATGCACTAACAGTCCTAAGAAAATGTATAAACATACTCAGAAGACTATATCAAAGAACATACAATAATCAAGATTTAAGACAGAGTAGAAGACAAAACTACTACAAAGCCAAATACAGCTATCAGTCCAAAATTACAAACTCGAAAACAGAATCATAGAAAAAATTCTGCAATGTTTCAACTGTATCGAATCCTTCCAACTGTACATATAAATTAGCAGCAAGCAAGAATAAGGCAACACCTACATTATCTATCAAGAAAACAGATGGCTCCTACACTAAGAAGTTAGCAAACTGCAGCTATTATGATAAACAAGCTTATTCCCAAGGATGATGATGAAATCCACAAAAACTTACAAAGAATGGAAAGAGACAGACACTCCTAACAATAATTTATTTACAACTAATGAAATTGAGTTAATATTAAGATCAATGGATCCAAAAAAAAACTCCAGGAGAGGACGGAATAACCAGCAATATTATTATTATTATTATTCAGGCCTCCAAGGAGTCAAAAGAATCATCGAGGGAGGTCCTTCCTAAGACATAAATTCTGTCAAGACTCATCGAGGGGAGGTTCCCCCCCCCCCCCTGAGAAACACAAAGTCTATCATACCACTCTTTAAACTCACTGACCGTTCTCGCTCCCACCACTCCATCAGGCAATGCATTCCACGGCTCAACCACCCTCCACACAAAGAAACCACTCCTTACCCTCTTGCTCACAGTTTCCTTTCGTAACTTCCAGGGATGGCCTCTTGTCATCACTCCTTCCCGCTGTTCAACCAAGCGAAAGAACTCCCCAGTGTCAACCCTGTAACCACCTCTCAACAGTTTAAAAGTCTCAATCATATCACTTCTCCTTCTTCTATCCACCAAACTCTGCAGTCCACATTCTCTCAGCCGATCCTCATAACTATCCTTGAACAGTCCTGAAACCATCTTTGTCATCCGTCTTTATATCCTTTCCACAGTTAATTTATCCCCTTCATATCCTGGGGACCAAATCTGAGAACAATAGTCCAAGTGTGGTCTGATCAGAGACTTATACAACGGAATGATAACCCTCTTATCTATGCAGGTCAGTGTCCTTCTCATAATAGCAGCAATCCTCTGTGTTACCTTCACCACCTTTGCAATATGTCCCCTAAACTTCAGGTTTCTATCAATCATCAACCCCAGATCTCTTGTCTCCCCTACTTCCTCCAGTATAACTCCTCCTGAATAAATTTATATGGAATAAGAGAGAAATTAGTCAAAACACTAAAAATAGCTATATACAAGACAGTGTTCAAGTCAATTTTAACTTATGGATATGAGAGTTGGATTAGAAATAAAACACTTAACGAAAGACTATAGACCGCAGCTATAAGAGTCCTGAGAAGGATTCGGAAAGTGAACAGATGGCATCAATGGCAATATCATATTAAAAACAAAGATATGATTCCTGACATGTACCCCTTGAGGGTACATGTCAGGAATTTGATGATTATAAAAAATGGTGTTTTTATGGTTGAGATACTAGGTACCTGGTTAATTAAGATTCGGATAATACAGAGTTCACTGTATGGTCACAGTAGTATCAAATGGTTAAACTTATTATTATTACTAAACAAGACTTCATGGAGTCAAAGACTCGTCTGGGAGGTCCTTTTATCACACACACATCTCATCATACCGTGTCGTAAACACACTCAAACTCCTTGCAGACACCACACTCTGTGGCAAGGCATTCCAATCATTCACAACTCTGCACGAAAAAAACCTGCCTCTCACTCCCCTACTCACACCCTCTTTATACAGTTTCCAGGGATGACCTCTGATTCTCCCCTGATCTCCCACTATTCTCTGTAGAACTTCTCCACCATTGATCTTATAATAACCCCTTACCAACTTGTAGGTCTCTATCATATCTCCCCTCTTCCTTCTCTCCACTAGACTCTGCAAATTACATCTTATCAATCTATCCTCATACTCAACATTCCAGAGGTCAGAAACTACCTTAGCCAGTCGCCTTTGGACCCTTTCCAACATCTCTTCATCCTTCTGAAAACCCGGTGACCAAATCTGGGCACAATAGTCCATGTGTGGCCTAATCAGAGCCTTATACAATGGAACAAGAATCTCCCTACTTCTACACGTCAGTGTCCTCCGTATCATTTCCAGAAGTCTTTGTGTTGTCTTCACAATTTTGGCAATGTGCCACCTAAATTTTAGATCCTTATCCACTATCACCCCCAGATCTCTTATTTCCTCTACTTCCAACAATATATTCTCACCAAGCATAAATTCTGCATCCCATCTTTGTTTTCCAAATTTTAAAACCTTACATTTTGCAACATTGAACTCACATCCCCATTTTCTTGCCCAATCACTCAATTTATTCAAGTCTTCTTGCAAGGCCACAACATCTTCACTACTCTTTATGGTTCGTCCCAACTTTGCATCATCTGCAAACAACTGAATATCTCCATCCAAATCTTCACCAATATCATTAATATACAAGTTAAATAGTAATGGCCCTAAAACAGACTCCTGATGCACTCCACTAGTGACTTTCCTTTTCCTGGATATCGCACCCCCATACTCAACTTGTTGATACCTATCAGATAGCCAGTCTCCAATCCAATGCACTAATCTAATATCCAACTCCATCTGCTCTAGTTTGACTGCCAACTTATCATGAGGTACTCTATCAAAAGCTTTTGCAAAATCCAAGTATATTACTGTGTATCCTTCTCCTCTGTCCAAGGAAGCAGTCACTTTATTGTAATAAGTAAGTAGATTACTAAAACATGACCTCCCTTTAGCAAATCCATGCTGTCCATCAAAGATTATACCATTGTTGTCAACCCAACTCTGGATCCTAGTTCTCACAAGCTTCTCCAACAACTTAACCACAACACTTGACACAGAGATAGGCCTATAGTTTGATGCTTGAGTTCGATCACCTCCTTTATGAAGTGGCACAATCTTGCCCTCCTTCCACTCTTTAGGAACTTGACCAAGTGCAAGACTCGTATTAAAAAAATATGTCAAGGCAGGTGTCAACTCTCTGGCACATTCCTTCAGAATACGTGGCGATACATTATCAAGTCCCACAGCCTTATTAATATCTAGTTTACTCAACTCCCCATACACCTCTTGCTCACTTATAGTCAGTCTCTCCTCATCAACTGCTCTCAATCTCACCATGAAGTCACATTCACAAGATTGAAAGATCTTTATGAACTGCTCATTAAGTATCTCCACCACACATTCTGCATCAGCTGTCTTTATATCATTTCCTCCAATCAATGTCATTCTTCCATAATCATTCTTTCTTTTGCTGGCTACATATTGAAAGAACTCCCTAGGATTCTTTTTGGCTTCATTAGCTAACTGCTGTTCATACCTCTCTTTAGCTACTCTCACCAACCAAGTCACCCTCTTTGCCTGGTCTTTGTAGACCTCATGAAATTGGTTACTTCCACTTCTCTTATGCTGCCTCCACAATGCCCTTTTTCTCTGTATCGCATGCTTAATCTCTTTATTCATCCATCTCACACCTACCTTATTTAACCTTCTCACCCGTGGTATACATTTAGACATTGCATCTACTAAATAATTTTTCAAAATCCCCCAAGCTGCATTGATCTCTTTTCCAGCTAACTCCTCATTCCATGCTACAAGCTGTCTCCTGAGCTCTTCATATTCTACAACAACTATTTAAATAGAGCATTTATTATTTGTGTAGAGTATGTATTTGCGGGACAAATACATACTCTATACGAACTAAGAACCTCAAAATTAGAAATCTCTAGCAAGATAAATCTAAAAAGATATATTGCCTCAATAATTATCTGACTCAGCACAGGACACGATGAGATATCTTTGGAGTGAACCGTTAAGAACTAATATACATTTCTTCAACCATAAAAATCGCATATATAGTGACTACAGCTCTATAGCAACGTTTCTGAACTATTGCATACATGACAATATGTTAAAGATACCAAGCTATTTTAAACCTGGTTTTACTCTATTGGAGTAAAACCAGGTTTAAAATAGCTTGGTATCTTTAACATTTATTATATACCCAAGGTAAAATACTTTCTACATGACAATATCTTCTAAGGTTCAATGGGCTTTTTTGGCATTAACTATTATTCTGTGCTAGAGAAATAAATAGTGTTGTGATACTATTGGATATTAAATTGTGCAACTACAATTTAAGAATACTGCAGCCCAAATTTTAATTAATCAAATTATTTATACACTTATATTCAAAATTTATATTTTATATTTAATGTAATGAAAGAAATTTACTTTATGAAATACAGTACCAGTATTTCATGAAATTGTTGTTAAACATTATAAATCTACTGTGTAACTATTGAAAAATATGAATCATAAATTTACCTGGCAACTCTGGTCCTCAGTACTTTGCATTTCTGCAAGAAAGAATTCTCCTTCTTGACATTCAGCCAAGGCATCACCTGCTGCATGCCTTAATTTGCCATGCTGTTCATATGGGCTTCCCATTTGAGATCCCTTTAAATAAATGGTTATGTCTTGGTTAGGTCTCTATTAAAATAATCTTAAGCTTATTAATGACCATATTTTGATTGATAGCTGAAGATATCTTATCATCACAGTGATAATGCATTTAATAAGAATGGAATTTAATTAAAAAGATCTTTTCAACCAAGGTTCAGATTTGCAAGATAAAAATACAGCATATCACTGTATTTCTACTTTGCAACAAAATAAAATAATAAAAAAAAAAATTTTCTGAGAAAAGTGTTTTGTATTATGGGAGATACTGGGATAGGAGTGTTGGTATCTTGCTCCACCTTTGCTACGAGTTGCCTGGTGTTGTACTACTTACCCAGGTAAGATAGTACAACACCATATTCAGTCCTGAAGATATTTTCAGGCACAAACTTTGTTTGCTCTCACTGGGATAAAGGATTAAACTAAATTTATCATAGTCTAACCTAGTGAAAAATAAACTTTCAACATCTTTCTCTAAATCCAGAGTAATTTAATTAAAAAAAAAAAAAAAGGTGGCAAACCTTTTGGTAACTCCTATAGGTAAAGATGACCTTGCTACTGCTTCTGCCTGGTATCTCCAACTCTGGGCCTGGCTCCCACTGAAGAGACCTCAATAAAGGTCGAATCTAGTCTGGGTAGTGGCCAATCTCTTAATGCATAACAGTACATATCCACAAGGAGATGTGTTTTGCATTATGGGAGATACTGGGATAGGAGTGTTGGTAGCTTGCTCCACCTTTGCTATGAGTTGCCTGGTGTTGTACTACTTACCCAGGTAAGATAGTACAACACCATATTCAGTCCTGAAGATATTTTCAGGTGCAAACTTTGTTTGCTCTCACTGGGATAAAGGATTAAACTAAATTTATCAGAGAAATGACCAAAAATGCAATTCCTGTCTCAAATTTAAAATAGCAGCTATTTTTTTCTATGCCAGCGCTAAAAAAATTACAGGGCTGGTTAACCAAGCAGAGAGCATCTCTCTGCTCTCAAACCAGGCTTGAATCACACTGTAGGAATGTTTATTAAGTAGGAAAGCAGTCTCTCAGTGGATGGTGAAATTTAGCCACCACCACAAAAACATTCACAAATATACTGGAGACAGGAAGCAGCTGCTAAAGACCAATAAACTTAAGTTATTGGTTTTAGAAGCTGCTTTCCAGTTAAGGATTTCCAGTTTATATCTAACTTAGCCCAACCCATTTGCTTTTTTTTTTCATAATAATAATAATAATAATAATAATAATAATAATAATAATAAAAGGTTGTAACTACTGTCCATTCCAGGTATCAATCTTTCTACATCCTAATGATTCTCCAGTAATATCATCAAAAGATATAGTAGACCTTGACATAATATTTTTTCTCAAACTCCTAAATCAATAATCGAGAAAAATTTCCTCCTCCATCAAATACTTCATACCTGATATACGATATCACATCAACAAGTGACCAAGAAAATCTTGAACAACTCAGATCACAAAACGTCCTGATAGTTGAACAATCAACTTCTCAAGTCTCAACTGCTCTCAAAACCTCTGTTCCAAAACTAATGCTCATTTTATGCTTTGCACTTTCTCATTCCACTGGCAACAATGCTACAGCTTGGAAATAAGCCAATTTCAAATCTATCCTAAAAGATCAAACTATATGATCTAATTAATATCTGATTGCAAATCAATTCTTTCCAAAAAAAAAGGTAGGCAAGTTCAGTGACAAGAGCTGCATCATGAACAATTTGCTTTGACTCTGTGTGTTAACTGCTTCACAGACTTCCTACAAATAAGAACCATCCTGAATGTTTATGTCAGTGTGTATGTGTATATATATATATATATATATATATATATATATATATATATATATATATATATATATATATATATATATATATATATATATTATATATTTATTTATTTATATTGGACCCATACACGAGAGGCTGGGTGATCAACCTACAGTACATTAGTGCCATATATGGGCAGTGGGTTGGGAAAGGAGAAACTTATTTACATTTCATTGAAAAGCTTGTATATTCTATTCCTTGGAAAATACATCAAGGGGGAGACTGTTCCACAATAAAATAGTAGCAGGGATGAAGGAGGAGGAAAAGAAACTTGTTCTGTGGGTTTCAAGGTGTACTCCTGAAAGGATGTTGGGCAGCAGATGTATGTGTTCCAACAGGCTTAGTACTGAGTGGGGGAATTATTGATGCTATTTCAGACGAGCATTTGCCATGAAAATATTTATAGAATATGCAAATTGCAAAGATCAAACGTCTGTGTGAAAGTGAGGAGAATAAGTTGGTAAGAGATGGATCATTTATCAATCTAATTCCTCTCCTCTGCATTGAGTCAAGCATTTGAAGGAGCTTTTAAAAGCCTCACTTCCAAATGTGAGGGCAGTATTCAATAGATGGGCAGATTTGCGATTTGTATAAGGTTAACAGAACCTAGAGGTGAAGTAACATCTTGAGTGAAAGAGAAATCCAAGTTTTTGGAAGTTGAGGATGTAATGGTTGTGATGTGTTTATGCCAGGAGAGGCCTGATGTCGGGGTAATTCCAAGAGAAACCTCATCTTGTATTCCTCTCCTAATTTGAGTGTTATCAAAAATAATACTAGGGGAAAATGGTTCTTTTTTGTGAGAAATAAATGATCCAAATAATGATCCAAATAGAGCGTGGAATTCGCAACCTGCCTAACCACATCGCCAACAACGTGAGACTGGATGTAGTCGGTGTTCTCACTAATGATCCAAATAGAGCGTGGAATTCGCACCCTGCCTAACCACATCGCCAACAACGTGAGACTGAATGTAGCCGGTGTTCTCACTAAAGCCAAACCTCCAAAATCCAACTTATCCAAAAACGAATATACAGCCCTACAAGAATTAAAAAACAACAAAAAAATAGTAATCACCAAAGCTGATAAGGGAAGCGCCACTGTGGTACTTAACCAAAAAGACTACAAAGGTAAGCTAAATTCTTTAATACGAGACCGTACTACTTACCTCCCCGTTGAATATAATCCGACCAACTCTCAGATTAGAACTATCCACAGTCTCCTTAAGAAAGTCACTTCTTGGCCTGTGGAAGTTACCAACAAACTTAAACCTTATAACTCTAGACCCCCCCCGATTATATGGACTCCCAAAAATACATAAACAAAATGTGCCATTACGTCCCATAGTGGATGGCATTGATTCCCCCACATATAAATTAGCCAAACATTTAGCCAAAACGCTCACACACTACACTGGCAACACACCATCACACATAAAAAACTCGGCCCACTTTAAAGCCAGTATAGAAAACCTCACACTCCAACACACTGACATAATGGTCAGTTTTGACGTCTCCTCCCTATTCACTAATGTCCCACTCAAAGAAACCTTTGAGCTCATCCAAGCCAAGTTTCCTCCCGATATCTCAGCCCTATTTCAGTTCACAATAAACTCAGGCTATTTCGTTTGGCAAGGAAAGTTCTACAAACAGATAGAGGGGACAGCCATGGGTTCACCACTTTCCCCACCCTTGACCAATTTCTTTATGGAGACATTTGAAGAGAAAGCCTTAAACTCTGCCCCACAAAAACCCACTATTTGGCTTCGTTATGTGGATGATGTGTTTGCTATTTGGCCACATGGCTCAGATACACTCCACTCCTTCCTAACACACTTAAACAACCAACATCCCAGAGTCCAGTTCATCTTAGAAAAAGAGGAAAACAACACCCTCCCCTTCCTAGACACTTTAATCACCCGCTAGCTTGATGGATCTTTGGTTTTCTCTGTTTACAGAAAACCCACCCCACACTGGCAGATACATTCACCAGCAATCCCACCACCCCCCCTCACAACAATATGGGGTGATAAAAACACTATATAACAGGGCAAAATTAATCTGCTCAGATGACAAGGCCCTGACTATGGAACTAAACCACATCCTCAACACTTTCTTAGCCAATGGCTACAACCCCAAAAAAATCCAAAAAATACTAAAACCTGTAAACCACAACCCCCCTCCCCCCTCCACAATAAAGACTACACCAAGTCTATCACTATCCCCTACATCCAGGGCACCTCTGAAAAAATAACTAATATCCTCAAAATATGACCTTACTTCCTGTTACAGACCATATAAAAAGTTGGCATCCCTTATCCGCTCTACCAAAGACCAACCACTTCCCCTAGACCTACCTGGTGTATACCAGGTCCCTTGCAGCTGCAAATTGTCCTACTTTGGCCAAACAGGCAGAACAACAAATATCAGGATTTCAGAACACCAAGACTGCATCCGTTTTCACCAGTACAGCCGCTCTGGACTGGCAGACCATGCCTTAGATACCCACCATAAAATTCGTCGGAAGAAGACAAAAATAATCCATCGCAGCAAGTTTAAATACGAAAGACTATTCAAAGAATCTTCAGCAGCTCTAAAAAACGTTCCTAACCTCAACAAATTTGGGTGCATGAAACTGCCCCAAATTTGGGAGACTTTCATTTTGAGAACTTCAGCCCAACTGCCAAGACTACCAAATTAGCCCGCAAGAGGGCACCATTAGGACTTTAGGAACAAAATTAGTTCCTATTTTCTTCCTCATTTGCTTTGTTAGTTTCTTAGTGCACATACCATATCTTTATGTTCCCGAAGATGGCAATGTGACATTGCCGAAATATAGAAGTGATTCATTAAAGTTATCTTTAATTTATTTACTTTATATGCGTTGTCAATTCCGTAAATTAATTACCAGTTAATAATAATACAGTTTTCTATGCATCTTCTGAATCACCAATCTTCATAATACAACCTTCTTTACTACTATACCTCGAAAATCTTTACTAGTTTTCTCTAACTCATTCAGTGCCAGTTCACACATGCACATACTGATCTCACCTACTCTCTCTCTGCCTTCCATTTAATCCTTTTTCTCTCTTCCATATCTATCAGCCAGTCTTCTCAACTCTTCTCTACATCTTTAATTGGACTACCTGATGGTGAAGATAGGAAAATCATTGTTCCAATAACCATGAAAAGATAAATTAAAATTTATATTTGTATGATGATACTGATAGTTTTCAATTAAATTTTGTGATAGCTGCGATTGGTAGGTACTGTTCAGTTGAGTTCAGATTATATGTTAATTTATTTCTGTGTTCATTTGTGTATGATAGTGAGAGTGAACAAACTGGTGGTGAGATGTAGATTGACACAAAAGGTGAATACAAGAGTGAGGATTTTTCAAAAATGGTAAGGTGTCATGAATGTAATATGTATGCTTGGGGAGATGTTGAGAATATCTATGCAGAAGGGTTGAATATGCAAGATGAGAGAATGTGGGTATGCAAGAAGTGTAATATGCCTATGGACTATGAGGTGCCTTTGAATGTGAGTAGCAAAAAGCAGAGCGGATGATCATGAGGATAGCTACAGAAGGAAGCAAGGTTGATGGTAAGGTAGCATGCAAGAATACAGCTGAGTACTGGTAAGACAGTTAGTGAAAAACGGGAATGTGACTGGTGGCACAAAAGCGTACATTAAAGGCAACGAAAAAAGAGAGTGTAAGTGGTGTGGTAGCAAGCACGAATACAGCAAAAAAGGTGATAGAAGACATGAAAGCAGAGTAAGTGAAGATGAGACGAGATGAAGTACAAGCAGAATGAAATGAGCATTATATATTTGCATGAAAGAGTGAGGAATAATGGAATGAAAGGTGGCTATGTAAAAGAGGTAATGAATGATTTGAGAGTAACTCTGTATAGGGATTAAGTTATCAGAGGTGTAACAAATAGGGACGTGCACAAGGTTTGTATTCCTGTAGGCAGAATAATTGAAACATGAGATATGAGGAGAAAGTGAGCAAAAGAGGTGATAGTAAAACAGTGGAAGTAGGAATGAATAATTTAGTTGGGAACAAGGAGAATGTATGGTTGGGAGAGTAAAATGTTGAGGAGAAGAGTAGAAGATATTGTGAATGGATAGTGAGTAGTGCAAATAAAGAGAATGAGATGGCAGGAACACAAGACAGAGAAATGGAAGGGGGGGAACAGGGTAAACAGAGAGACACTGTGCGCGAAGTGAGCATGCTGGATGTAGAAGTGAATGTGTGAATGGACAAGAAATCCTTGAGATAGCCTGGGATATGCTGAGAATGTATGAGTCTGGTGAGAGACGAAGGATTGCAGGTGACAGAGAGCAATCACATCCAAGAAGTGGTATTCATGGGACTTGTTATAAAACCACAAATGAGCTATTATGTATGTATACAAATACCAAAAGTATCCAAATTAAGGGGAATGAAATTGTTGATTAAGTTTATCAACAATTTAAGGAAGTGTAGATAGAATGCAGAGTAATGAAACTGGTATGGAGATCTTGGGGTTGGAGGAGATGAGGGATATGGGGGTAATGGTAGACAAGAACCTGAAGTTTCAGGGAGAATACTAAAATTGTGAGCACAGCAGAATGAAATGTCCTCTGCATCATTATATGGAATGATGTAGATGACACTGACATGTGGAAGTAAGGATGTTATACTTCCGTTCTATGAGGGTGGTCTGAAAAGTTCTCGGCCTTGACCATAGATGGCAACACTATTGGCAAGATTTTTTTTTTTTCTAAGTTGGTACATCTGTCATAAACATCCATGTGAAATTGCAAGTTATTCTATCAAGTAGTTTGTTTTATACAGCTGTCTGAAGCAAAAGTGTTGTCTGCGTCCCTTGAAATGGATAAAATTCTTTGTAAAAGAAGGTTTAATGCCTAAGGAAATTCATTCAAATTTCATAAAAGCTTATGGGCACTCTTCTCCTTCATTTTCGACAATTAAGAAATGAACTACTGAGTTTAAATGTGGCCATATCAGCCTTGAAGATGATTCACATGAAGGACGTCCAAAAAGCATAGACAAAGCATAGACAACACCAGAAATCATTAAGTGCACAAATATGGTATTGGATGACCGACAAGTCAAAGTGCATGAAATTACTGAGACTATAGGCATCTCAAAAGAACGTGCAGGATATATTTTGCATGAAGAATTGCAAATGAAAAAGCTTTGTGCAAGATGGGTGCCACACTTGCTCACATCAGATCAAAAATGCACTCACATGATAATCTCTGAAGAGTGCTTGGAACATTTTAACAAGAATAAAACTGCTTTTGTGTGTCGATTTATTACTATGGATGAGACTGGGATTCACCATTACACACCAGAATCCAAACAGCAGTCAAAACAATGGACAGAAGCCAGTTGTTCAGTGCCAAAGAAGACAAAGTCAGTTCCATCAGCAGGAAAGGTCATGGCATCAGTGTTTTGGGATGCTAAAGGCATTTTGTTTATTAATTATCTTGAAAGGGTAAAACAATAACCGGGGAATATTATTCTGATCTTTTAACCAGACTAGATGAAAAAATTTGTGAGAAAAGACCTGGTTTGCAGAAGAAAAAAAATCATCTTTCATCAGGACAATGCACCTGCCCACAAAGGTGTTTTGCCAATGAAAAAATTAAGAGATCTGCACTATGAATTGTTGGAACATCCATCCTATTCCCCAGATTTGGTCCTCTCTGGCTTCTATCTCTTCCCAAAACGAAAACTCTTCCTCACTGGTCAGCGTTTTTTTTTCGAATCAAGAGGTGATTTCAGCTGCAGAGGGGTATTTTGCAGATCTTACTGAGAACCACTACAGGGATGGGATAATGGCACTGGAGCATCGCTGGAATAAATGTATTAGTCTTAAGGGAAATTATGTTGAAAAAAAAAAAAATTTTTGAAAATTCATTTTTTTATTGTTAGGCTGAGAACTTTCCAGACCACCCTCGTATAAGATTTGATCAGGCTGTATATGGATTATTGTGCATGTATTGGTCACCTGGTTTACAAAAGCATGAAGAGATATTGGAGAGGGTCTACAGATGATCTCTGGTCTGCTAGTAGGACAGATTAAAGGAATGGAACTTACAGAGTTCTCTGATAGATAGGAGAAGGGGGGAGGGATATGATTGAGACATAAAAGCTGGTAAGAGATTATTATTATTGTACAGGTGCCTCCATGGAATCTGAAGACTCATCGCACAAGAACCAAACTATCCACACAATCAATCATACCTCTTCTTGAATCCATTAACAGACAAAGGACTCAAAACTGACCCTGGCAACCCAATCCACTCATCCACAACTCTCTAAGCAAAAAATCTAGTCCTCACACCAATACTAACACACCTTTATTCAACTTCCAGGGATGACCCCTTGTTCTAGTCCCTCCAGCTAAATGCTGAAACATTTCCCTTGCATGAATCCTATAAATCCCTGTAAGCAACTTAAATGTTTCTATCCTATCCCCTCTTTTTTTCTGCAATCAACCAACTTCTGTAATCCATACACCCTCAATCTATGTTCATAGGGAACATTCCACAGACCACTCACCATCTTGGTCACTTGCCTCTGAATCTTCTCCACCACTTCCGCATCCCCCAAGGAAACCCAGGAGCCCAGATATGAGCACAGTAATCCAGATGTGGATGTATCAAGGCCTTATAAAGAGGAATATAAACTTCCTTATTTGTCATATTCTTATCCACCCATTCTTGGATTCTCTTTTTGACCAATTTTTCCAGTACTTTTACCACCACACTTGAGATACTGATTGGTCTATAATTTGATACTGCAGTCTTAGAACCTCCCTTATGCAAGGGAATTATTTTGCCCGCTTTCCACTTCCTTAGAACTCTATCAGAGCTGAGACTTAAATGAAAGAGCCTACTCAGATGCAATGCCAGTTACTTGCAACATTCTCTTAAAACCCAAGCTGATATCCCACAGCTGTATTTACATTGAGATTCTGCAATATCCTAAGAACCTCCAATTCATCCACCCTGTTCCCACATTAGTATCTGTCACATATGTTAAAGCAGTAACTTCATTAGGATGATATACCCTTGCAAAGTAGTCACTCAGTAACTCAACTATTTTATCTGCTTCCGTCTCCTCGTGACCATCATCACCCATTAAGGTTAATCTTCCATAGTCATTCGTCCTCTTACTTGCCACATAACGAAAGAACTCTTTGAGATTTCCTTTGGCCTGTTCAGCTAGATTCTTCTCATTATCTGATTTTGCCTTCCTTGTCATGCTGGTCACCTGTAAAAGTGTGAGCATGTGAATGAGGAATAGGTTTTTGGACAGGTTATTGGAATGGCACTCATCGCACTGCCTTAACGTGTGGTGAGTGCCTAGAGAGTGAATGCTTTTAAAGCACAGTATGATGAACTGTGTGTGTGACAGTGGAACCTCTCACAATTTAAGCTGAAAGATGCAGCAAAAAAAAATTCAAGTTTCCATCATTTTCAAAATGCTGTCAATGCTAAAGAGATGAAAATAATAAATGGACCAATTTTCTTTAAAGCTATCTATCATGATTATCTCTCATAAAAATTCTAATTTTTATTTTGTCCTCCACATAACTTTTTTGGGGCTCCAAAGTTCGGTAGTCTTAATTTTTTTGCAAAATTTAAGGGGGGGGGGGGGTTCCCAAGAAGAAAACATAAACACACACACACACACACACACACACACACAAAAAAAAAAAACCTGGCTCGTGGATTCAAACAGGGTAAAATACAAAATGGGGAAAAGAGCACTTGCAACACCAAAAGGGTGGCCTACTTCAAAAAAAAAAAAAAGTTTAAAATAACAAAAGACACCTACAGGCGTTGAACCATGGGTTCAACGCCTGTAGGTATCTGATGCCATCTTGATAAGATTCTTCCACTGCATTCTATTTTGTGCAAGATGACTCATTTTGTGTACAGAGTTTCTGCATCATTGCCCTATTCTCTGTTTGGTCTTCCTCTTTTTGTTCTTTCTTTCAATCATTCCAAACAGCAACGTTTTTAATTTTCTCTCATCGTTCATTCTATATATATGGCTAAATAGACATAGTTTCCTTTTGATTATTTTCTGTATCAGGTTTTCTTTTGGTTGCATTTGTCTATAGATTCGTCTATTAATTTTAAAAGAAATTCGGTGGATCTACCAAGTAAAAAAAAATGAGCATCATGTTAATAGGTACCAAGAAGAATCTAAAAAAAATATTTTCTTCCATCAAAAGGACAGTGTGATAAAATAACTTGCAACAAAATAAATCAAATTCAAAAATTATACAGAATCAACTGCCTGATGATTGTGCTTGAAATTATCCAAAAGTGAATATATTTGTTATAGTTGATTATTAGTATAGTAGCTCACAAATAATACTCGTTTTCAGCCTCCCTTAAATCTTGAAGATGGCAAATGAATTTAAGGTTTGTTACAAAAACATTACGCTTCTAGTCTGTTTTTATTTTCCTCTTAAACAGTACTGTGCTTTAGCAACATTTTGACTGGAATCAAACACCATGCATAAAAATGACCATGATCATGCCAATGATTTTTACTTAAAATTTTGCAGCAACAAAATTACCTCCTAAAAGTCTTCAGGGGATAATTTTTTTTCCTATCCATTGTGCTGCCACCACACTTACTGGAGGTCTGAAGTGACATGAAAAAGTTCTGGTCCTGTTCTAGAGAGACCATACCTGGTCTCTAGAACAGGACCACAGCATTATACACTGCTGTCCAAAACCTAAGGACAAATTACAAATTTCAACCATTTTTGAAAATTACAACTGCAAATTCGTTAAATTCTGCAAATACATTGAAATTTTTGAATCACACGCAAGGGTTCACATGGTAGCACTCGTGTTTGAAGGAAGCCTTTTTGTGAAGAAATAAAGCTGCAAACTGAAATGTCTTGTAATGTCTCACAGACATCATCTAGATGATTTAACGATGGGAAAAATTACGAAAGCTTGAAGAAGACCACGGGATTACTGATACTGCCAGGGAGTTTGAAATATCACATAGCATTGTATCCAGGCTCTGGGCAGTGTTTTAAACAAATGGAATGTGATCCTGACGTTTGCTAAGAAGTCGCCCTCACTCCACCACAGAGCCTGAAGACAGATTTTTGGTTATAACAGCAAAACACAATCAACTCACCATGGCAGGTCAGCCTTGCAAGTCGGCTCCATTCAAGCATAAGTATGTGAATATCTCAACAAACTGTGGCAAGACATCTGTGACAAGTAGGCCTGTAAGTCTGTGTCTCTTTATCCACAGCCCATCGAAGAGAACATTTTTGGTGGTGTTGTATCCATCAAAATTGGACAAGACACCAATGGATTAATGTACTCTTTACAAATGAGAGTCATTTTAGTCTTTCCTCTGATTCTAGACAACACTTGATCGGGCGTTAAAATGGTACTGCTTACCATCATGCGAATGTTCTTGAAAGGAAGTGCTGAGGTCATGGTGTGGCGAGGCATTATTCTTAATGGATGCACTGAGCTATAAGTACTGGAAAAAAGGACTAAGAGTGGTGAACAATACTGCAAAGTTCTTCAATGTCATGTTCAATTGTTCCATGGTGCTGTAGGCAAAGAATTCATTTTTATGGATGACAATGCCGCACCACATTGTACACAAGCAGTGGAGATACTTCTGGAGACTGAGGAAAGTCCCTCCTAGGAAACAAAAAGTCTATCATACCACTCATTAAACTCATTGACCGTTCTCACTCTCACCACTCTATCAGGCAATACATTCCACGGTTCAACCACCCTCCATGCAAAGAAACCACTCCTCACCCTCTTGCTCACAGTTTCCTTTCGTAGCTTCCAGGGATGGCCCCTTGTCATCACACCTTCCCACTGTTCAACCAAGCAAAAGAACTCTCCAGTGTCAACCCTGTAACAACCTCTCAACAGTTTAAAAGTCTCAATCATATCACCTCTCCTTCTTCTATCCACCAAACTCTGCAGTCCACATTCCCTCAGCCGATCCTCATAACTAACATTGTACAGTCCTGAAACTGTCTTTGTTATCTGCCTTTGTACCCTTTCCACAGTTAATTTATCTCCTTCAAATTTATTATTGCATGAAGTCGAGAAATTTCAACTTTTCACTTAAAAGGAAGCACTTTATGGTTTGGCATATCCAAATTGCCATATAAGGGTTACTTGAACACAAGAACTGCGATACTGCGACAGTATATCTGATAACCGAGATGGCTACTAAGTGACTAATGGGCAGGTAGCATATACAGTACAGCGTGAATCTGCTAGACAAAGGGGTGATTCACATCCTGGGTGGAACGCCGTGAGATTTCATCTGGAATTTTCCATTTAATATTTTCAGACTGAGGTTGACCATGAATAACTGAAGCCATGGAAAGTGAATCTGCAAATATGGGGGGGGGGGCCTACGGTATTATTTAATCATCAGCAAAAAAGGGGAGTGTTTAAGTTTACAGTAGGAGAAAATTTAATTCCTTGATGGAAATTTTTATTGCATTTTATTATTATTTCATTTAAATAAATATTAAAAAGGGGACATCCTTGTCGGACTCCTTACTTTATCTCTTTCGGTATTTCTTTTAGTATGCTAAATAAAAGACTTCTTTTTAACTTTATCAAATGCTTTTTCAAAGTCAATAAATGTAATATGTGTTTTTAAATTGTATTCTCTTTTCTCTATTATCAATTTTAGACAAAAGGCTGGGTCTATACACTATTGTCCTTTTCAAAATCCATTTTGTACTTCTAAAATAAAGCTCTCAGAGTAATTTTTATTACTTTGTTATTTCAAATTCTACTATATATTTTATAACAGTAATTTAGAATACTTATACCTCTATAGTTTTTAGGGTCATCTCTCTATTACCTTTTTTTTTAAAATAGGGATCACTATTGCTTTTTTCCATTCTATTGGTGGGTTACTTGTTTAATAGATTTTATTTTAAAATAATAAGAATTTTTCTCTAAACCTCATTCCCTAGCATATTTATATAATGAATATAGAATAATGATAGAGTAATAATCAAAATATAGGATGAATGCAACTGCAGATTCATGTATGATAAGTTATTATTATTATTAAAAAACAAGACCTCATGGAGTCAAAGACTCATCTAGGAGGTCCTTTTATCTCACACACATCTCATCATACCGGGTCTTAAACACATTCAAACTCCCTGCAGACACCACACTCTCAGGCAAGGCATTCCAATCATTCACAACTCTGCACGAAAAAAACCTGCCTCTCACTCCCTTACTCACACCCTCTTTATACAGTTTCCAGGGATGACCTCTGGTTCTCCCCTGATCTCCCACTATTCTCTGTAGAACTTCTCCACCATTGATCCTATAACAACCCCTTACCAACTTGTAGGTCTCTATCATATCTCCCCTCTTCCTTCTCTCCACTAGACTCTGCAAATTACATCTTTTCAATCTTTCCTCATACTCGACATTCCAGAGGTCAGAAACTACCTTAGTCAGCCGCCTTTGGACCCTTTCCAACATCTCTTCATCCTTCTGAAAACCAGGTGACCAAATCTGGGCACAATAGTCCATGTGTGGCCTAATCAAAGCCTTATACAATGGAACAAGAATCTCCCTACTTCTACACGTCAATGTCCTCCTCATCATTCCCAGAAGTCTTTGTGTTGTCTTCACAATTTTGGCAATGTGTCCCCTAAATTTTAGATCCTTATCCACTATCACTCCAAGATCTCTTATTTCCTCTACTTCCAGCAATATATTCTCACCAAGCATAAATTCTGCATCCCATCTTTGTTTTCCAAATTTTAAAACCTTACATTTTGCAACATTGAACTCACATCCCCATTTGCTTGCCCAATCACTCAATTTATTCAAGTCTTCTTGCAAGGCCACAACATCTTCACTACTCTTTATGGTTCTTCCCAACTTTGCATCATCTGCAAACAACTGAATATCTCCATCCAAATCTTCGCCAATATCATTAATATACAAGTTAAATAGTAATGGCCCTAAAACAGATCCCTGAGGCACTCCACTAGTCACTTTCCTTTTCCTGGATATTGCACCCCCATACACAACTTGTTGATACCTATCAGATAGCCAGTCTCCAATCCAATGCACTAATCTAATATCCAACCCCATCTGCTCTAGTTTGACTGTCAACTTATCATGAGGTACTCTATCAAAATTATTAGTGGTAATACTGGCAGAAACTGGTTTAAACTATTAGTACCTATAAGACATATATATATTTTTTTACTCTTTTATTTCTTTTATTTAAGTCTTTTATTTCAAATAGAAGTTTTAGAAACTTTTTTTTTTAATTACCTGTATATAAAGTATGCCACCTGTCAAAATAAACATTTTGACAAAATAAACCATGTTTCCTTAACAATGCAAGTTTTCTTCAAAGAAATAAGTTACTTTGGAACCAATATAGACCTAAAGTGTTTAGATAAATCTCTTCATTATGTAAAAAAGTGCAGTCATTAGTTTTAAAAAAACTGCTTATCAGAGACAGCCTTAATGACTAATCAAGTTAACTGAAAGATGGTAGGTGGCTGTTTATCCTCCTATGCTTGGAAGGATAAGCCAAACAAAGAAGGCCATCCACAAAGTTCAATCTTAATATCCATACAAAACTCAAATTAGCAATGGCTTTCAATCATTAATTGCAACCTTTCAAAAAAGAACTATGCATTTGGTTGCATTATAATCACAGCAATGTAATTGCATACAGGGTGTTAAGGTATTATTTCGGATGTCAAAGCACGGGGTCTAACTCTGAATGCTACTAAATAATTATAACAACATCTGCAGCTTGAAGAGATTCAGGCAGATCCAATACCCTAGTTGGAGTCAAATTTACAGGAGATTCATTACTTGCACATTTTGAGGTTGCCTGATCAACTGGAGGCTTTTCTGTCACTGTCTCCTCAACTGGTAAAGAAGCAGAAGCAACAGAAGAATTATTAGGTTCACCACCCCCACTAGACTCTGAAGGAGATACATTCTGAACAACCTCTTGCTCTTTTTGTGCATCTGGATTATGCTGAAGCTCAGTTTCTGTTCTTGCTCAGTACCCATTAAATTGATAATATTAGTACAGTAGAATCCTCTTATTGTGATTGCAGATAATATTATCATTTGGCTGTTGTTATCAAAATCTGTCGGTCCCAAAACACTCCATTTAAAATGAATTAGAAATAATCTGTCTATTATAACTAAGCCGGCCTGGTTGGCTGAGCGGTTAGCATATCCGCTCCCCAGCCAAAAGGCTGTGGGTTCAAATCCTGCCAAGGGCATGGATGTTTGCGACTATCTGTGAGAATAGTGGTGGTGGTGGTCGGCAGTAGATGGCGCTGATGATGAAGGTAGTTGTCGTTAGTGGAGTGGTAGAGATGGAGAGTTGTAGAACAAGTGCCCTCCCTCAATGAGTCTTTGGACTCCCTGGAGGTGTTATGTAATAATAATAATAAAAGTTCTGGTTATCGTTATCATAATCCTCGAATGTTTAGCCTTTTGCCTCTCAGAATTCTTATATGTTCCAAGCAAATGCAGGTGGGTAATCTTAATCTTCGATAAAATTAAATCTTCCAGGCAAACGCGGGGGGGGGGGGAATATAAATACAGTCCAATTGTGATTTTTTGAGTTTATTTTTGTACTCTCTTTCAGTAAGTGAATTTGACTTTAAGTGCTCGCTAAAACAGCCCTTAGCATTATGGAAGAAGCAAGTAAAAAAACCTAAAGATTTATCTTTTCAAGAAAAGCAAAGAATTTTTGGAGTGCTATAATAAGCTGCCCAAAATAAGTCAGTGTAGTGCGGCTGGTACATTTAAAAATTGCATAGCCACTCTTGTGTAAGATCTTAAAAAATAGATCAAACATTGAAACTCTTACCAGCTCTTACTAATGAGAACATGGATTGGAAGAGAGCCTGATCTGGTAAGGATGCTTAAGTTGAATCAGCATTAAAATTTTGGTTAATAATGTTCGTGAAAAGAATGCTTTGATTAATGGGCCTTTGATGCATCAAAAAGCAAAAGAATTTGCAAAAACAATGAACAAAGAAAATTTCATTGCAACTGATGGATGGTTTAACAGGTGGAAAAAGTGAGAGAATATTGTGTAATTGTGTACAAGCATATTCATGGTGAAGTAAAAAAGTGCTGAGTTTTTATCAGCTGATGCATGGATTAAGACCAAGTGGCCAAAAATTACTGCTGAATATTCTCCAGAGTAGATTTACAATGCAGACAAAACAGGACTCTATTTTCGTGCAATGCTTGAGCTTGCTTATTTGTTTAAAAATGAAAGTACCAAAGGATTTAAATCTTCAAAAGAGCAAGTGGCAATTCTTTGTTGTGCTAATATGAAAGGTGAGAAACAAAATGCTCTTAGTGAATGGAAAAATCCTCCATGTTTTAAAGGTATCAAAAGGGGGGGGGGGGGGAGACCAAGCAGACCCATCTACTTTTCTATAATATTTCTCTCCATGTAAATAGCCAGAATGAAGAGTAAATCTGAATAATTCCAAAATATTAGAGAATGGCTTAAAGTCAAGGACCTCTATCAAAGGTTCTGGTTATTTGTCATAGAAAGGAAAAATATACAGACAGCCAGATGGCACTGCAATGGGTTCCTTCTCCCCTCCCCCCAACTAGCCAATTTCTATAAAGAACAATGCTACACTACGTAGATGATTATTATTATTATTATTATTCTTATTATTATTCAGGCCTCCAAGGAGTCGAAAGACTCATCGAGGGAGGTCCTTCCTAAGGCATAAAGTCTGTCAAGACTCATATAGGGGAGGTCCCCCCTGAGAAACACAAAGACTATCATACCACTGTTTAAACTCACTGACCGTTCTCACTCCCACCACTCCATCAGGCAATGCATTCCACGGCTCAACCACCCTCCACACAAAGACACCACTCCTTACCCTCTTGCTCACAGTTTCCTTTCGTAACTTCCAGGGATGGCCTCTTGTCATCGCTCCTTCCTGTTGTTCAACCAAGCGAAAGAACTCCCCAGTGTCAACCCTGTAACCACCTCTCAACAGTTTAAAAGTCTCAATCATATCACCTCTCCTTCTTTTATCCACCAAACTCTGCAGTCCACATTCTCTCAGCTGATCCTCATAACTATCCTTGTACAGTCCTGAAACCATCTTTGTCATCCGTCTTTGTATCCTTTCCACAGTTAATTTATCCCCTTCAAATCCTGGGGACCAAATCTGAGAACAATAGTCCAAGTGTGGTCTGATCAGAGACTTATACAACGGAATGATAACCCTCTTATCTCTGCAGGTCAGTGTCCTTCTCATAATAGCAGCAATCCTCTGTGTTACCTTCACCACCTTTGCAATATGTCCCCTAAACTTCAGGTTTCTATCAATCATCAACCCCAGATCTCTTGTCTCCCCTACTTCCTCCAGTATAACTCCGCCCATAGATTATGCAGCATCCCATCGATGTTTCCCAAACCTCAAGACCTTATGTCGATGTTTCCCAAACCTCAAGACCTCAAGACTATATTTAATGCAGCATTTTGCTGCATTAAACTGACACCCCCATTCATTTGCCCATCTATCTAGCTTATTTAAATCCTCTTGCAGGGCTACCACATCTGCACTATTACTAATAATAGTGCAGATGTGTCTAAATTAAATTTACTGTTATCTTGCCACCTCTAGAGATCAGCTTGTTATGACATCAGTTACCTTTCAGTTACAGTCTGAATCGTTTCTACAACTATCTAATTGAGTGCTATTTTCTTAATATTACTACCTGTGTTGCTAAAATAGTTTACTTGACTATTCTTACTGTGAGTACTATCATGCCAAAAACATATTTTTTGTAATATACATATCAACACCACACTAGATTGTTACATGACCATGTAGTGAAGTTTTGCAATATCAAAAATACTAAATTCTACTAATAGCAAAGCAATTCCTATCCATTTTTCTGCTCGTTTTTAAACTTTTTTACATATGACTATATAAGTTTTTAATTAACACCAAAAGTTACTAATCACTCAGCACAAGATACAAACCAGTACAAATCAAACTTTACTAATCACTCAGCACAAGATACAAACCAGTACAAATCAAACTTGAATGATGAAAATGGGGCAATGTCATAATTATGGTACTACTACTACTACTATTGATTTTTTTTTTTAGTATATACATAATTTGACGTATTAAATTATACTTGGCAAGAAATATTCTTGTTTAATCCTTTACCAAAGCATAAACAAAATTTGCCCATGGAGTATCTTCATGAATAAATCAGTTGTATATAGAAGCTGCTGACTTCACATCAATTGCCTTAGTATCCCAAATTCAAAGCATATTTCCTTTCAGACAACATGTATTCTTATTTTTCAGACATGTATACTGCTATGTACTATGGGAAAGCCTACTACACAGCCTGGTTTCAACCTTTGATGTCTCATCACTAGGAGCCAGACCCAAGAAGATATCAAGGTTGAATTAATGTGGAAGTCATGTATTTTCCATATAGATTATTATTATTATTTGATACCTCCAGGGAGTCAAGAACTCATCAAGGGAGGCTATAAATCACTCATACATGTATCACCTTATATTAAAATACTCTGGAACAGATAGTTGTAAAAAATTTTTTCATCTGATTAGAATGTAAAGTATACTCACCAAGAAATTATATTCTTGTTTGTAACCAAGTGAAAAGATTGGATCATATAGAACTTCTGCATTGGATATATAGGAAATAACTCAACCTTCAGGATCTGGCTCCCGCTGATGAGACCGCAATAAAAGTTGAAATTGATCTGGGTAATGCCCTTTCCCATAATGCATAGTAAATACACATCCAAAAGGAAGTGTTGCTCTGCATTATGAGACAACTGCTGTGAAGTCAGCAGCCTCATTATATGATCCAACTGAGGTCCTCTTGGCAGTCATATAACTGAATTACTATATATAGACTTGTTTCTAAATGTTATGTTCTGCATTATAAAAAATAAAAATTTTAAATTAAAACAAAATAAATAAATCCAAAGTCGGGAATCAAAAATAAATTAAAATGGTCATCAATAAACAAAAATATTCACTGTTCAAAATGAGAAAAGGATACTATCTGGTGCTCAAAGTAGAGAAACACTACCAATTTTCTCAATTTTCTGACCTTTGGATAGGTTCTGGAATCACCTTCAATTAATTTTAACCAGTTCAAGCACAGATAATATCTAAGTCAAATGAAAACTTCAAAATAAACTGTTTTTATTAAAAAAAAATTTCTTACTTCCTGGTCAGTTGAATCAGATTTCCAGTAATGGGAATCGTCTTGGCATGTATCTATCCACCTTGGTGATAGCAATTCAACTTCAGGGGTACCAAAGTTTCCTTGCCTGATTTCCTCTCTACCAACTCCTATACCCTCTAGAGTACCTGAATGGTCACTGGTAGAAGGAGATATATCAAGAAAGATCTGTCTCCTATGTTTACCTGAAGAGTTGGATAGCAAATTGGATTCCAGAGGTAGAGAAGTAGGTGGACATATAGGCATAGGAGAAGATTCTTGGGCAGTACTAATATGACTGGCATGGCTTTCTGATGGTTGAACAGTTTTTGTTCCAATACTATTAATGGTGCGTGTGTCATCAAAATTTTGTTCCGATGGCAAAAAATTAAATCCACTAGTCCTATATTCATTCTGAATACACATTTGGTTACTGACTCCTAATATAACATCACTTCTGAAGGTATCCCTATCATTTTCCCACAAGAAAGATGAGTCATTTAATTGATAATCTGGAGATATACTGCACTGAACTGATGTTTGTGGGGCAGAAAAATCTGCTTTAGTCATCTGAATTAAAGATTCATTGCTTAATTTCACTTTTGATGATGAAAGCATATCAACATTTAGTGAAGGTGATGCACATGTTGATGGTGGCAAATGACCTGTCACATTTTGCCTTATAGAATTAACTACTTCTTTCTCTATCTGTATATGTTCAGCTGAATCATGTTTAATTCTATTCAATAAAGCATATTTGTTTTCTTCTTTATCTGTAAGAATTCCCTCTGAATCGGTCACACTTCCAGATGTCTCTTTTTGTGATTTACATAAAGATTTATCATAGGATTCTGCAATGGCATGAGAATATGAAGGGGATCTCTGCATTCCACCATTTTTTGTTAAAGAAGGGGTAGTTTCTAATTTAGAATCTAGAGAACTGGATAGCAAATGCTCAACATTATTTAAATGATTAATTTTATTTTCTTTGTCAAAATTTAAAGGAGGCATCTTATCTTCTGATGTTTCCAAACCAGAGGTTATTTCATCATCATCAGCAGCAGAAACTAAACCTTCTTTCTTGGTGTCTACAAATAAAGAGGACACCTGTTTCCTCTCTGTTGCAATCTTATTACTGGATTCAAAGGCAACTAAAAAAAAAAAAAAAGTGAAAAATACATGGAGTTTTAAAAAAAATAATGTATATTTAAATATCTGCTGACATTTCATGTGTGGATAAGATATAAAAATTAATTAAATAAATAAAAACATATCATGTAGGTAGTTTTCAGTATTGAGACCACATTGTAATATAAAGAATTTATTAAAAATAAACAAATTAAAACCCAACAAGTTTCGTGCATCGTAAGACTTGCATAATCAGGGGTAATGGTACATAAACGTTTTATACAACAAAAGCCTATTAACAATTAATTAAACATATTCTAACTTCATAACTGTTAGATAATTGATAAACCAGAATACAAAGGATACATTTGTTACTGTATGCATGTTGGGACATTGATAGTTGTTGCTATCACGTTCTGTGGTATCACACATGCTAGGTCCATGGCAGTTAAATTTTTATTATTATTATTATTATTATTCAGGCCCGCATGGAGTCAAAAGATTCATCGTGTGAGGCCCTTTCTAAGAAACACAAGACTATCAAGACTCATTGAGGGCGGTCCCTCCTAAGAAACACAAAGTCTATCATACCACTCCTTAAATGCATTGACCGTTCTCGCTCTCACCACTCTTCACCCTCTTTCTCACAGTTTACTTTTGTACCTTCCAGGGATGGCCCCTTATCATGACTCCTTCCTGCTGTTCAACCAAGCGAAAGAACTCCCCGGTGTCAACCATGTAACCACCTCTCAACAGTTTAAACGTCTCAATCATATCACCTCTCCTTCTTCTATCCACCAAACTCTGCAGTCCACACTCCCTCAGCAGATCCTCATAACACTGTACAGTCCTGATTTTTGTACAGTCCATCTTTGTTATCTGCCTTTGTACCCTTTCCACAGTTAATTTATCCCATTCAAATCCTGGGGACCAGATCTGAGAACAATAGTCTAAGTGTGGTCTGATCAGAGTCTTATACAACGGAATGATAACCATTTTATCTCTGCAGGTCAGTGTCCTTCTCATTATTGCAGCAATCCTCTGTGTTACCTTCACTACCTTTGCAATATGTCGCGTAATTTCCAGTTTCTATCAATCATCAACCCCAGATCATTTGTCTCTCCTACTTCCTCCAGTATAACTCCTCCCATAGAGTATGCAGCATCCCATCGATGTGTCCCAAACCTCAAGACCTTACATTTTGCTATATTAAACTGACACCCCCATTCATTTGCCCATCTATCTAGCTTATTCAAATCCTCTTGCAGGGCTACCACATCTGCACTATTACTAATAGCCCTTCCCAGCTTCGCATCATCCGCAAACAGCTGAATATCCCTTTGTAATCCATGGACAATGTCATTGATATAAAGGTTAAACAATATAGGTAGCAGTACTGAGCCCTGCAGAACCCCACTTGTAACCTTCTGTCTCTTTGATATTGCTCCACCTTACACAACTCTCTGATACCTATCGGACGGCCAATCCTGAATCCAGTTGACCAATCTGACATCCAGACCCATATGCTGCGACTTGCACCATATCAAATGCCTTTGCTAAGTCTAGGAAAATGGCCATATATGCCTTTCCCTCATCTAATGCGCTTGTAACTTTATTATAAAAGGCTAGCATATTGCTTAAACAAGAGTGCCCCTTCACAAATACATGATGTTGACTCTCACAGATAACATTACCCTCATCTGCCCAATGCCGTATACATTCCCTCACTAATTTCTTCAAGATCTTAACAACTACTGATGACACACAAACTGGCCTATAAATAGACACTTCCAGTCTGCTACCTCCCTTATGCAATGGCACTATCTTACCTTCCTTCCATTCCATGGGAGGAAGGTAAGATAGTGCCTTTCCTGCAGCCAGACTTTCATTGAAAAGCCAGGTCAAAGACACTGTCAGTTCCCCAGCACATTCTCTCAAAACTCGTGGTGAAATACCATCCAGTCCCACAGCTTTACTGATATCCAGAGTACTCAGTATTTGGAACACACACTCTCCTCCAGCACCTATAAACCTCGAACCTGCCCTGTCCCTCTAGTATTCAAATTAACTCCTCCAGGATGAAATACTCCAATAAAGTGTTCATTGAACAATTCCACTATGTCCTCTGCATCAGTCACTGTATTCCCATTTTTATCCCACAATGTCATTCTTCCACAGTCATTTCTCCTCATACTGGTCACATAACTAAAAAATTCCCTAGGATTTTCCTTGGATCTAAGGGCCATCTTTTCTCATATTCCAGTTTCGCCTTCCTTACCAGATAGTCACTGTCCTGACCTGTGTCACTCTCCTGGCCTTATATTCTTCATGCATCTTCTCTTCACCGGTCTCTTTATATCTCTTCCATAGCCTCTTTTTCTCATGCAGTTCCTGTTTAATATTGTTAGTCATCCACTTTACTCCAAATTGTGTCCTCTTCTTCACTAATGGAATACAGCTTACCATTGCTACTAACAAATATTCCTTCACAATTTCCCAAACACTAATGATATCCAGGCTTTCCAGTTAATTCCTCCCTCCACGAAACTTTTCCAAGTTGACGTCAAAGACCATTATAATCACCGGCTTTATAATTCCACATACGTTCCAGTCTCTTTGATACTCCTGCATTGCATTTTTATTGCATTGTGTAGGGATCCTAAGAATTTGTGAAGCTGCTTTAAATTTTCTTATGAAACAGTTATCAATATATGCATGCAGTCAGGAACTTCAGGTAGGACTTTTTTACATGTCCTACCTGAAGTTCCTGAAGTAGAAAAAGCCATCAAAAGTCTGAAATGTGGAAAGGCAGATGGGGTAGATGATATTCGACTGCTCTGCATAGGTCAGAAGGCCCAGACAGAGGGACGAATTCCAGATGATTGAAGTAGAGCTCTCATAGTACCCATATATAAAAGAGAAATAAAACTGAATGTGAGAATTACAGAGGTATTTCCCTTCTGAGTGTTCCTGGTAAGATATATGCAAGTATACTTGAGAAACGGTTGAGAAGAATTGTGGAAGAGAAGCTCGGTGAAGAACAAGCTGAATTCAGGCCAAACAGAGGCTGTCAGGATCAGATTTTCACTTTACGACAGATAGTTGAGAAATCATGGGAAAATAACAAAGATCTCTATTTAAGTTTTGTAGATCTGAAAAAGGCATATGACAAGGTGCCAAGAGAGAGAAGCTATTCCAAACGCTACAGTTATACGGTATCAATGGGGCATTATATCAAGCAATACTTCGTCGTTATTTGAGTTGTAGGTCAGCAGTTAGAATTGAAGGAAGTACAGGAAGGTTGTTTAATGTTAAATCTGGTGTCAGACAAGGATGTACTTTATTCTCTCTGTTATTCATTATCTATATGAATCACATTATGAAGGAAAGTGGTATTAAACCTGATATCAAAATTGGAGATGTTAATCTCAGCTCTCTGCTTTATGCGATTGATGTTATACGTCTAAATAAATATGCTACAAGTCAGCAAGATTCCCTGACTAAAGTGAATAACTGTTGTAATAGATATGGTATGAAGGTCAGCAATAAAAAGACAAAGACAAATTTCCCACGATGAGTCTTTTGACTCCATGGAGGCCTGAATAATAATAATAATAAAAAAAGACAAAGAAAATGAAAATAGGCAGACACATTGACAATATCAACTGCACTGTGAATGGAGAACCTATAGAACAAGGAAAACATTTCAGCTACTTAGGCATTATTTTTAGTGAAAATGGTAAATTAAATATGGAAATAGACAACAGAATCAACAAAGCTAGTATGGTAGGAAGTCAACTGAGTAAATTTATATGGAATAAGAGAAAAATTAAGCAAAACACTAAATTAGGCTGTATACAAGACAGTGTTCAAACCAATTTTAACTTATGGATCTGAGAGCTGGGTCAGAAGTAAAACACTTGACCAAAGACTAGAGACCGCAGATATGAGAGTCCTGAGAAAGATTAGGGACATGAACAGATGGCATCAATGACAATATCATATTAAAAACGAGCACATTAGGAAAGAACTTGACATTGCCAGCATTCCAGGAATGCGTTAGCAGAGCTGATCTCAGGTGTGGTCACTTAAACAGAATGGGAGAAGAAAGATTAGCAAAACAAGCGTTCTCTACCAGGATGGCAGGAAAAAGACCCAGAGGAAGACCAAGATACAATATTGATAGATTGATACAGTAAAAAGTGCCTTAGAAGTTAGAAACATAAGATTTGATAATGTTGAGTCTTAACAGGTAACAGACTGATTGGAATTCATATTTCCGAATTTAGGGATACAAAACACGTGTTGAAATGATTATTTTACTTATTATTAATAAAATAACACTTGATAGTGATAAAAAAAATGATAATAATTTAAAATAAAATAAATAAAATATTAAAAAACATAAAAATAAAAATAAAATAAAATAAAAATTTAAAAATAAATAATAAATAAATTAAATAAAAACTACAATAAACTCTGCTAAAGTCCTCCTGTACTAAGATTCTTCTTAGTATTGGACTTGTACAGTTCAAGTTGCTATTGAATGGTAAGGGGGGGGGGGGGGGAAGGACACTTCAAGTCTTCTTCTATTGCGATTTTTCTTTGGCTTGTTCTGTTTGCTATAAAGGTTGCAAATGGGTCCTCCACATCCTTGGAATGGTTAGACCATCATTTCTGTTCTGATTTGGATTATGTTTGAGCATTTCACATGCTTCTTTAAATTTCCTCTCGAACCAGGTTTTGGTGCGGTGCAGGGACTTGGTACCTTTCCAATCAATTCTGTGGTATGTTTGGGGTGCGTAGTCAGAAAGGCAGGTTTTTCCAAAATGGAGGTATTTAATGTGTCGTTTGTGTTCGTCCTTACTAATTGGGATGGTTCGCCCTGTTTCCCCTATGTATGGTTGGTTACATGTGCATTGTATTTTGTAAACCCCTGGGTGGGCTTGGTGTGGAAGAGAATCTTTGTAAGAACTGAGTAGGTGTCTTAATTTTGTCGGGGATTTAAAGGTGGTTTTGATGTTGTATTTGTATAGTGTTCTGTCTATTTTTTCGGAAATGACTCTAACATAAGGTATGGCAATAGCATTCTTGAAATCTTTTTTGTTTTTAGTGGTATCTCTGTGGAGAATCTTGTAAATAGTTTTTTTACTGTATCCATTTTTCATAAATGTATGGTTACAATGAATACAGTAAAATACAGGAAAAATGGATACAGTAAAAAAACTATTCACAAGAACTGTGCACCAAAACCTGGTTCGAGAGAAAATTTAAAGAAGCATGTGAAATGCTCAAACATAATCCAAATCTGAAAAGAAATGATGGTCTAACCATTCCAAGGATGTGGAGGACCCATTTGCAACCTTTATAGCAACCAGAACAAGCCAAAGAAAAATCGCAATACAAGAAGACTTGGTAAAGTGTCTTTTTTTTTTTCCTTAACCCCCCAACCGGCCACGAGGTCTATAGACGTCGAGATAAATCTGGATACAAAGCTCTAAAACCATTGAATAACATGGATAAGAAGTGCAATTTGGTGTCACTATTTCATCCACATTGGCCGGTAGGGAGGTTAACATTCAATAGCAACTTGAACTGTACAAGTCCAGAAGAAAATTGTAGTATAATAATCTGAACTGTACAAATCCAGAAGAATCTTAGTAATCTTAGTACAGGAGGACTTTAGCAGTTTATTGTAATTTTCGTTTAATTTATTTATTAATTTTTTTTTAATTTTTTAAATTTTTTATTTTATTTTAAAATTATTATTTATTTATTTTTATCACTAGAGATCAGGCTAAAAAAAAGATTAATTAACAGCGTAGATTTAATTTACCTTTATACAGTGCAAGAGCATGTAGCTTGGTTTCCTATACACATGTTCCTTCTGATGATGACCTCAATACAGGGGTTGAAACGTCAAGTATTATTTTATTACTAATAATAAAATAATCATTTCAACACGTGTTTTGTGTCCCTAAATTCAGAAATATGAATGTTGATCACTGTGTAACCTTAAAAGAAAGAGATTGATCTGGAGGAAAATTATAGTTAGGAAGTTAGTAATGATGTAATTTTTCATGTAGTACTATCATATCCTGTACACCCCTTGAGGGTATATATCAGCAATTCGATGATGATGATGATATTTTTGTCTGTTGCCAGAGTACCTGATTGTGTGGTAATGCCAGACCTGATTTATGCTTGAAATAAAAAACAGGCATCTATGAGATTCGTTGCTCTTGTGGCATTTGTTGTGTAGGCCATACAGGGAGGTCAGGAGAGATCCGCATGTCTGAACATGTAAAAGACGTCAAAAAAAGAAGAAAGCATAAATCAGGTCTGGCATTCTACACAACCCCTACTGGCCATCAAGTACTCTGGCAAACAGACAAAAATGTCATATATTGATAATAACTGTTTCACAAGAAAATTTAAAGATGCCTCACAAATGCTTAGGATTCCTACGTAATGCAATAAAAAATAAAAGCTTAATTTACATCAAGTTTGGTTTGCTTTCATCAAAAATTTAACTGCCACGAACCTAGGATAGAGCATGCATGATACCACAGAATGTGATAGCAACCACTAGCAAAGTTCCAACATACATACAGTAACAAATGTATCATTTGTATTCTAGTTTATCAATTATTTAACAGTTATGAAATTATAAAAAACATCAAATATGTGTAATTAATTGTTAATAGGTTTTTGTGGTATAAAATTTTAATGTACCACTACCCCTGATGATGTAAGTCTTATGACGCATGAAACTTGTCAGGTTTTAATTTATTGATTTTTAACAAACTCTTAAGAAACCTAAAAACTACCTAAAGAACTGCTTAACCACAGAAATCTTAGTGTACAAAAACATCATATTAATTAAAAATAAATGTATACCAAATTTTACTTAATAACCAGTTCTTTTGAAAAAACAACCAAATCTGTACATGTATTACTTATAATTACCAATAAGATCTCTACACAGTCTATATTCATTCCAGAAAATCTATGTAAACATCTGACTGTTCAAATGAATATCAGTGTTGGGTGAATGCATTTATACATTGTCAGCTGCAACAATCTATTAGATCGCACATTCCAAATTTTAACTGCTCATATAATCAGGAAAACATAAAAACAGTCATATAATTAAATGTTCCCTATCCAATTACCATCTGGCTTAACAACTACAATAATAACAAAATTGTGTATTATGTCAGAAAACTCTAATTCTGCAAATTCATGATACCTTATGAGTTCACAAGCACTGTAATAATATTCTATATGTATGGAGTGCTTAAGGATCAAAGCTGTATAACTGAGAGGAGACCTCCACATAGCCTTTAAAGGAATGCAGAGAACCGACCAGGGCTTCTAGCCTAATGTCCAATCCTCACCTTCTCATGGTGAATTCTGTTAGGTATCTACCTGGATACTGAAAGAATGAGGATGGCCTGGCAATTTGAAATTTGGCTGACCAAATTGTATTCTTATTAGCTTAAACCACAAATAAATTAATGGTACAACATGGCAAATATATATCTTTAAACTAGTATTTTTACAAAGACATAACATGATAGATGATATAAATAACTAAAATAAATTATTATTATTATTATTACAGCAATCCCTCGATTATTGCACCTAATGTGTTCTTTAAAACAGGTGCATTAATCGAAAACGCACTAATCGAATATAATAACCTATGGGAAAATGTATAATTCGTTCCTTAGAATTTTTCTTTTTTGACCCTTAATTTTAACTGCTCATATAATCAGGAAAACATAAAAACAGTCATATAATTAAATGTTCCCTATCCAATTACCATCTGGCTTAACAACTACAATAATAACAAAATTGTGTATTATGTCAGAAAACTCTAATTCTGCAAATTCATGATACCTTATGAGTTCACAAGCACTGTAATAATATTCTATATGTATGGAGTGCTTAAGGATCAAAGCTGTATAACTGAGAGGAGACCTCCACATAGCCTTTAAAGGAATGCAGAGAACCGACCAGGGCTTCTAGCCTAATGTCCAATCCTCACCTTCTCATGGTGAATTCTGTTAGGTATCTACCTGGATACTGAAAGAATGAGGATGGCCTGGCAATTTGAAATTTGGCTGACCAAATTGTATTCTTATTAGCTTAAACCACAAATAAATTAATGGTACAACATGGCAAATATATATCTTTAAACTAGTATTTTTACAAAGACATAACATGATAGATGATATAAATAACTAAAATAAATTATTATTATTATTATTACAGCAATCCCTCGATTATTGCACCTAATGTGTTCTTTAAAACAGGTGCATTAATCGAAAACGCACTAATCGAATATAATAACCTATGGGAAAATGTATAATTCGTTCCTTAGAATTTTTCTTTTTTGACCCTTAATTTTTTTTATAAAAGAATTAGGGTATGTCTCAGGATCTGGTTAAAGGAAAACCATGGAGCTGAAAGACAATAAAACATATTCAGAATATAAATTTATTATTCTACTTCTTAACAAAGAATTGACGTAACGCAATTTGCCTGGCATTTTGTTTCTTTTCTTCATACAACCGACAGTATGGCCCTATTGCCTCTTCTGCAAATTTTACTGCTTCTCTCTTCATCAAGTTCATCCTCTAAGCATTGCTGCTTAAAAACTTCGATTGTACGAAAAATATTTTCAAATTGTTTCTGTGAAATCTCTTTTGGCTGACTATCAGTGGTCAAATTTTCTTCATATTCTTCGGGATCGTCCAGCTGTGCATCTAAATTTAGCAGGTCAGAATCACTCAATTCTTCAGAATGAGATTTAATTAACTCTTGGACGTTATCATTGAAGGGGAGAAAGAAATGTAGGACGTACGAATTGGTCGCCAACATGCGAAATCATGTGGCTTTATAGATAAAATTTTCCAACTGTTATACAAGCAAAATTGCTTGTATAATGCCAGCCAGGCTGGCCAAGTGGTTAGCGTATCCGCTCTCCAGCCAAAGGGCTGCGGGTTCGAATCCAAATGGATGTTTGCGATTGTCTGTGGAAATAGTAGTGATGGTGGTCGGTGATAGATGGAGTTAGTGTAGTTGCGGTCAGTTGGTGGATTGAGTGGTGGAGACAAAGCTGTAGAGCAGGTGCCCTCCCTCAATGAGTCTTTGGACTCCCTGGAGGTGTCAAATAATAATAATAAAAATAAAAAAAATAGTTACCACTTTAAACACTACAATGATCATAAAAGAGAAGTTAATTTTCCAACGTGTAATAATAAACAACTCATCCCAGAAGACGGATTGATTACCCTATTATCAGAATAGGTTCTCCGTTTTGTATCATGTGCAGAAGTTTCAAAGGGTCTCGAATCTGTGGGCATACTATAGTAGACGACATAAATTTTGGCAGTAAAAATTTGGAACACAGTGTACATGGAAGTAGTGTAGTATGCCATTAAAAATAACTTTGTAAAATGTTTTAAATCGGTAACTAAATTATTTCATTCTGGTGAGTGATTTTATAAAATAGTTAGCCATACAAATGTATACATTGAAAATTTTTAAAATCTGTAACATTTATTTTTAAGATGTATATACGCGCACTAATCGAATTTGGGTATCGAAAAAAATGACGCACTAATCAAAAACGCACTAATCAGGTGTGCATTAATCGAGGGATTACTGTATTATATATGCTCCTGAAGTGAGTCAAGGGAAGGCTTCTTCCATAATGCCACAATGGTGAGCACGAAAAGAGTAATCATAATGGGAAACTTTAATTAGCCAAATATTGATTGGGTAGCAGTAGAATCTCGTGAGAAGAATGAAAATGCATTTATTGAGCTGTTGTGGGTCAACTTCTTCAAGCAGCATGTGAAAGAAGGAACTCAAGGTCAAAGAGTGTTAGATTTGATTATAGTGTCGGAGGGCGTTTCAGTTAAAGACAACTATTCTGCCTCCAATTGGTAACAGTGATTATGAGATACTCACCAGGGAAGTGACTAAGTTTATGAATGTTCCATTCAGAAAAGGTTACATGCTGAACTACAAAGAAGGAAATTATGACCAAATGAGGAGTATACTGAGTTCAGTGGAATGGGATCGGTCGCTGGATGGAAAGAATATCGACAGTGCATGGAAACCAATTAGTATCTCAGGAGTGGTGGTGAAGATTTTTGAAAAATTGGTTAGGGCCACATTCAGAAATGCAGTTGACAGTGAATATCTACTTTGCAATGAACAACATGGGTTTACTAAGGGAAGGTCATGTTTTAGCAACCTTCTTACATTCTATAACAATGTTACCATTGAACTAGACAAGGGGAATGAATACACCATGATACTTTTAGATTTTGCTAAGGCTTTTGACAGAATACAGCATGGCAGACTGCTGCATAAATTGGAGAAAAGGGGTTTGGTTATACAATATTAGCATGGAGGGTGGCTGACTGACTGATATCAAAAAGTGGTATACGGGGGATCTGAGTCTGCAAGGTTTAAGGTAACAAGTGATGTACCACAAGGATCAGTGCTTGGTCCACTCTTATTCAATCTGTACATTAATGATATTAGGAAGGATTTGACAAGTGAAATACAGTTATTTGCTGATGATGCAAAGAGAGGTAGGGTAATCAGGAATGTTGCTGATATGCAGTCTTTGCAGAATGATTTGAATAGGTTGGAATTGTGGGCATGGGAAAATGGGTGTCAGTTCAATGTCAGTAAATGTAAAGTCATTCACTTCAGCGTGATTAGATATCCAATGTCATATTATATCAGTGGGATTAGGCTAGAAGAAACTGATGAGGATAGGGATCTTGGAGTGTTAATAGATAGGAAGTTGAAGTTTAGAGGCCATGTGGCAAAGATTGCAAATACAACTCAAAAGATAATTGCAATGTTGAAACAAAGATTCACGTGTAAAGATAAGGATGTTATTTTGCCTCTTTACAAAGCCTTGATAAAACCTCACTTGGACTATTGTAAGCAGGTCTGGTCTCCTGGTTTCCATTGTGATTCTGATATATTGAAGAGAGTATTAAAAATGTGGAATACTGATTATGAAGACAGATTGAGAATTTGTAGACTGCAGGAGAAAGAGGGGTGATATGACTGAGACTTACAAACTTCTGAAAGGGTCATACAGAATTTCAACTGATGGAATTTTTCAATTTATGGAGGGTGAGGAGAAGACGAGAGGGCATCCTTGGAAGCTGAGAATGAAGGCCACCAAGAAGGGTGTGAGGGCTAGATTTTTCTCTCAGAGAGTGGTGAGTGATTCGAATGGATTGCCATTGGATATTGCGAGTGCAAGCAGTGTGAATGAATTCAAGAATAAGTATGATAGCTAGTGTGTGTAGTATGTGGCCTCGCTCGATGAGTCTCTGACTCCCTGCAGGTCTCTCTTAATAATAATAATAATAATATCTATTTTCATGTTCATATTTCCATAGCTGCTGCTGCAATTCACATCAAAATTTCTGGAACAAAAAAATATATGGGATGCAAATAAATAATTTACTGACTAAAATTAATTATTTATAAGCTGATGTTTCACTAACTCATGATGGCATTATGAGAGGCACTTTAACAATACACTCAGTGAAGACAAGGAATGAAATGACCTTGTGAACAAGAACAGTCAAGAACAAGAACATGGAGGGCGAACAGTGATATTCTTCATGGTAATTTCTGTTATTAATGTTGATGGGTAGATAGGGAGGCAATGCTAAAATCTATGCATGACCACATCATCGGTTTTGTTGCAAGTAACTGGGTTCTGTAAAATGAATGTATGATTAAATCATGGAACAGAAGCAATTGCGGGAGCAAATGATTGTATAAATCACAGAACATGGAAGCGAAAGAATGTATAGCTGAAGAAACGAAAGCAAGTGATACTCTGGAAGTGAAGGAATGTTGGAATGAGGAAATGAAAAAAAATGAATAATAGACCAACAGCTAGTATAATTGCTAGGATGCAATACCTGAAAAATGAATTGATCAGAAGAAGTGAAATGAAAAATATGCATAGTGAAATGAGAAATATGGTGCATAAGAATGGATGAGTGTAAAAGGTGAGAACAAAGGAAAGCAGAGAAAAAGAGGTGACGAATGACTCGAGAATAGTGATGTATAGAGATTCCATTATTAGAGGTGTGGTAAATGAGAGATTCCAGGAGGGAGAATTAGCAGAATAATTGATGTTGTAGATAAGAGAAGCAGATGAGCAAGCAAACTGGAGGTGGTTGTTATAACAAATGATGTATGGAAATTGTATGGAAATAAAGAGCATGTAAAAATGGATATCAGTAGATTGCTGAGGAGAGTGAAAGATAACAGTGTGGCTGGAAGTGTGGTCAGTGTGTTGCCTAGATATGATAATGGTGGCGAATTGAGGAAAAGGGAGGAGTTTGTGAACGTGTGAGATGCATTTGAAGGAAAGATAGAAATGTACCAAAGTAACAGGTTGCATATGAATGGATTTGGTGTGAGTCAGTTAAAGAGACTTCTACTACAAGGAGGAACGAGTGATGTGAGCAAGAGAGTGGAAGAAGTAAGGAGTGAAGCAAGAGATCAGGAAAGCAGAACTGGTGAGAATGAAGTTACTGTAAATGAGAATGCAAGATGAACAGGGAAACGGGAGGTAGTCAGGGCGAACAGGTGGAGACCATATAAAGAGAGTGGATGCTGGAAGTAGTGTTGAATGTGTGTATGGGGATGGTCAATATGGGAATGGGGTGGCCATAGTTAGTCTGAAGAAATAGATAGGCTAAGCAGTGATAAAGACAACTGAGAATGGTTAGGATAAGAATTGGGATAAAAAATGGGTTGATAACAGCAGTATTCTCTGTAGTTGCCAGCATTGGTTTGTGAAAGTTTACCAAGATCATCTCACCTTCTCATGTGTCTACAGTATCTTCTGACAGTGTGGAACTCAGTATTTTAAACAAACAGGACAAACAGACTTTGTCAGAACATAAAAGCAGACTAGCACAATATGCCTTAGAGGATGACCATTTCATCAGACAAAAGAAAGCCAGGCTACTTAACAAATCTCAGTTTAAATCAGAGAGACTAAACCAAGAAGTGGCATAAATTCTACAGAACCCAGTTAAATGCAACAGAACTGATGGTGTGATCATACATAGATTTTGGCACACCTCTCTATGTACCTTTTGATATTGATAACAGAAATTACCAAGAACACCACCACTGTTGCTCATTGTGGAAATTTCATGATAAGAGCCATGCATGTAACTGTCCTTGTTCGTGAGGTCATTTCATTCCATGTCTTCAATGATTATGTATTGATAAAGTGTCTCTAATAATGCCATAGTGTGAGCTAGTGGAATATTGGCTTGTAAATAATTAATTTCAATCAGTAAATTATTTATTTGCATTTCTGTCTTTACATAGTTTTTGTGTTCCAGATAATTTGACATGAATCATAGCTATCTATCGAATCTTTCTCTGAAAACATTCACCAAAGATGCATTCACAACAAATACCAGTAGCTAAGCACATGCACTATGTTTCACACAAATCAAATTTGCATCTTCCAGGCAAAATACACAAATAAAGATATGTACACATATGCACTACCAGATGAGCAAGGCAGAAGTTAAAAAGGCAAAACCAACAGTTGGAAAAGAAGCCAACTTGTGGGCATAATTAGGTACTCTTTAACATTAGGCAGACGATCTAATGATGAAAGATTTCCAGATGTGTGGGAGTTTATAAGCATCTACTTACTGAGACTGTGATAGTTCTTTAAGGAAGACAACAATAGACAGTGAATTTTCAGGTCATATGTCTAAATGATCTAGAAAGTAGAGGAAATAATGGATCAATTATTATTATTATTATTATTACAGCAATCCCTCGATTAATGCGAACCCGATTAGTGCGTCATTTTTTTTCAATACCCAAATTCGATTAGGGCGCCTATATACATCTTAAAAATAAATGTTACAGATTTTAAAAATTTTCGATCTATACATTTTTTATGGCTAACTATTTTAAAAAATCACTCACCAGGATGAAATAATTTAGTTACCGATTTGAAACATTTTACAAAGTTATTTTTTAATGGCATACCACACAATTTCCATACACACTATGTTCCAAATTTACCGTCAAAATTTATGTTGTCTGCTTTACATAGCATTTTGCTGATCACATCTTGTGCAATTGTTTTCCTTACGTTCTTATTTTAAATTCTTTTCCTAAAGTTTAATCATGAGTAAAAGAATTAGTGAGAAAAAAAGAGAAGTGTGAAAATGATTCGAAAAGTAATCTGATTGGAAGAAAAACTTGAAATAATAAAAAAAAATGAACAAGGCGAGTCCAGAACAAAGATAGGACACGAAAACAAAAATGGGTGAATCAACTGCTGAATACAAAGAGAAAGGAAAGGCTGCTTCAAGTTCATCATGCATGCACTCGAAATCAAAGTATTATAATGATTGCATTAGAGAGACTTCTTTTTACATGGATCGAAGATTGTAACCAAAAACAGATCCTGCAAAACACTGGCCTTATTAAATCAAAAGCATTAAACCTCTTTGCAACCTTGAAAGAAAGAGCTATCAATGATGGAAAAGAAAAAGAATTCCATGCTAGTGCTGGGTAATTTGAGTGTTTCAAAAAGAGAAATAGCCTATACAATATTCTAATCATATGCTAAACTGCAAGTGCCGATAAGGAGATATCCAGAGATTTTGAAGAAAATTGTGTAAGAAGGAGACTACTGTGATCAACAAATAACTAAAAATGTTGATGAACCTGCCCTTTTTTTGGAAGCGAATGTCTTCCAATACTTTTCTAGCCAAATCAGAGAAATCTCAGCCTGGTTATAAAGTTGCAAAGTTGAATTAAATTACTGCTAGCAATATGCGAGCCATTTGGAAGCACATTCTTCCACATTGTGCAAATGATTTTAGAGGATTTTCAAATTAATCTAAGTTAATTAAATCTCATTCTGAGAAGTTGAGTGATTCCGACCTGCTAAATTTAGATGCACAACTGGAAGGTCCTGAAGAATATCAAGAAAATTTAATCACTGACAAGCCTAAAGATGCAGCAGTCTGCCATGCTGTATTCTGTCAAAAGCCTTAGCAAAATTCAAAAATATCATGGTGTATCCATTCTGTTTGTCTAGTTCAATGGTGACATTGTTATAGAATGTGAGCAAGTTGCTAAAACATGACCTTCCCTTAGTAAACCCATGTTGTTCATTGCAAAGTAGAGATTCACTGTCAACCCATTTCTGAATGCAGGCCCTAACCAATTTTTCCAAAATCTTCACCACCACTCCTGAGATACTAATCAGTCAATAACTGGATACATTGATCTTTGAACCACCCCCGTGCAATGAAATTACCATACATTCCTTCCATTCTTGCGGAATCTTCCCTGTTCTGAGACTCATATTAAACATCCTGGACAAAGGAATGGCCAGTTCAGTGTCGAATACTCTTTTAGCACACGTGCTGACATTCCATCAGTCCCTATTGACGAATTCTTATTCAGTTTGAGCAACAGCTCTAATACCTCGGCCTCACACACCTGCATTTCTTCATCTAGTGAAGAGGTAACAGTGAGCTCAATGTTGCGTTCACCAGGCTGAGAGCTTTTAACGAAATGGGCACTCATTAACAGAACAACCTCTTCTGCATCTGTAACCCTCATGCCATCTGGATTTAGAAGAGTTATTCTTTCATATTCATTCTTTCTATTACTTGCAGCATATCAATAAAATTCTTGTGGGTTGTCTTTAGCACGCAGAGCCAGTTTCTTTTCATAATCAGACTTTGCTTTCCGTACAACAGTTATGACTATTCTAGCCTGCTAATTATAACATTCATAACGGACATCATCCTTATACAAATGGTATTCCTTCCACATCGTTCTTTTCTTACGAATCTCTTGCTTAATAAGATTACACATCCATTTGACTCCTACTCTATTTATTCTTCGAACTCTCCGGACACATTCTGATATCGCATCATTTAAGTATTGTTTAAATGCTTCCCATGTACTGTCGATATTCTTTCCATCCAGCAACCAATCCCATTCCACTGAACTCAGTATATACCTCAGTAGGTCATAATTTCTTGTTTTGTAGTTCAGCATGTAACCTTTTCTGAATGGAACATTCATAAACTTAGTCACTTCCCAAGTGAGTACCACATGATCACTGTAATAATAATAATAATAATAATAATAATAATAATAATAATAATACACACACACACAAACTAAGGGGGGGGTCTTCCCCCCAGCGTCAATAGCACCCAATCCCCCGAGTTCCGGGCTGGTAAGCTAGTAAGAGCGGTAAGCTGGTAAGACAAAAAATGTGACATAAAAACGTTTCAAATTTCTCATTTTTTATATAAACTGACTGAAAATCCGAGAATTATAACAAATTGAGATTTATTTGATATGCAACATGTTTCGTCGGGATCGACTTCATCAGGCATTAAGAGCATAGAAAGCTATTAAAAGACACTGAGAAAAACATTGAGACATTCTAAAGCTATAAAATTATAAAGCTATATATTTGACTGTAAATTACAGTTATTATGAACTTGAGCTATAGTCCGTGTTAAAGTTCTATTGTTGTACGCCTGTGCATGTGTGGTTCCATGAGATCTCCAGTATCTGGTAGTAGAGCTGAAAGACTCAGGCAAATTATAGCTGAGATTATTGTTCATACGAAGAGAGTCCAAGGTAATTCTTTTGACTCGACAATGCGGCGTTCTACCTCATCATGGCAAATGTGCAGGTTTGAAGTTGTTGTCCAATTTACTTCATGTTGGCGGCTTTCGTTATTTGTGTTTATTGAAAATAGGATATGGCCTGATAGGGCAGTAGCCCTGGTTTAAGCAATGTCTCTCTGGTGTTCCTCGAGACGTAGGAAGATAGATTTCTCCGTTTGGCCATAGTAAAGTTTTCCGCACTCACATGTGATTTTGTATACACCAGGGAATTGTAGAAGGTTGTGAGTTTGTTTGTAATTGCTGAAACTTGAATTTTTTTTTGGAAGAGTCGAGAAGCACATTTGTATGTTAAACCTCTTTAAGATTCTACTCAGCTTTTTGGATAGTGTGCTGATATATGGCAAAGAGATATAACCTTTGGAGTCGTCCTGTGTCTCTACGTTGCTACGTTGACGGTGTAATAATTGTTTGTTAATACTTTTTAAAGAGTAGCCATTGCTTTTAAAGGTCCATTTAAGATGTTGTAGTTCTTTTTTTTAGTTCTATATATATAGTTTTATATATATATAAAATAATAATTATTATTATTTCTACTGCAGCTGTAGTCTCCATAATTTGTCTGAAACGACTACAATATCGTTTCCCATTGCAAATATGGACAAAAAGTTATAAATTTATCGAAAATTATATATTAAAAACTTGTCTATATTAAATATAAAAACTTGCCAACATCTTAGTTCACACTTCATATATGCAAAACAGATGAAACTCAGAAACAAAAACAGCAATTCATGACAAATGACAGTGTTCGATTGGATTGGTTGACACAATAACCAATCACAGCCTCTAGGTGCTACTGTCTCAGAGCTCACCCTGCCTTGATTCTGAGTGGTTTAAAACTGTAATAACACTAAAAATTTGACCTGCTGCGGCATCTGTACATCTTTTAAAAGGGCTGAAAGGTGTGTGTATTTTGAAGCACACCCAGGCTATTAATGCGAATGTGATGCAATATTTATGCGTCGAAAAGTGTCCTCTTCATGAAGTATTAGTATACTTCATGAAGTATATTAGTATATTAATTATAATTATACCTATCACACAAAGTCTAGAAACAATTACGGGTCTTTAACAGGAATAAATGCAAAAATATAATATCAGCGATAATGCTATTTGGTGAATGAGCACCACACCCTGAATATTCGCATGGTGAGAACATTCTAAGGTTGGATGGACTGAGTTTCACATAGTGTTAGAAAGTGTGCAGGTGAGAAGTAGTTTTGACACCCACTAAGAGGATAGATGTTGTGTGTTTGTGCCAGGAGACACACAAGTGTGTCAGCTCAAGAAAAGAATCTGATCTTGACTGGAGATCTGGATATTATTAACAGTAAGAAGTGAAATAAAACAGGAATATGATTTGGTACAAACGAAGCTGACAAGACATTTCATACCGATGGACAATGAGTTAAGACACTGATTATGGAAGCACTACAAAGTTTGTCAGATGGAAAGTAGTGTACTATCACCAGAAGATAAAAAAAAAAAAATTATGAATAAGATTTGAAGTTAGTAGGGGAAGGTCATTTATGTACAGGAGGAAAAACATGAAACTGATGGAAAAATCTGAAGTAAGGTAGTCACTGCCATGATAGTTACTGAATGATCAGAAGAAACTGGTGACCCAACTGCAAAGGGTAGAAGGCAGAACAAAAGATGAGTTTGATAAATGTCCTAGAAATGTAAGAGTCTGAAGTCCACTTTCTCCAAACCTTTCTCTGGCTTATGTTCAAAGATGGGTAGTGCTAGTTAGAAGATCGGCTTGTGGATGTTGTTTAATCTACTCTGTGAGCATTAATTAATTCGTGAACTTTATGAGTGTGGAAAAAATTAGATGTCGACCACCTTCTTTAATTTCAAGAGAGAGAGATGAGATAAGGATAATAGAAAGGCAGTCAAATAGCTGACTTTTAATCTCTTCAGGCATGAAACAAATTTGGTATAATCAGAATATATTGGGTTGTTGAAAATGAAATGGCCAATTTTAAGGACGATTGAAACAGAAGAGAATAAAAAGAAGAAGACTATCTGTTTAATCAAAGTAATCTACAGCAGCATCAATGCATTGTTGCCAACATGTGGCAAGGTCATTTATACCACATTTGTAAAAATCAGTGTCTCTGGAAGTGATGAAGTCCTCCACTGCCCGATAAATTGATGCGTCGTTGGCAAAGCATTTTTCGTGGACAAAAAATGGCTCAAATGCCGGAAAAAATGGTAATCTGTCAGGAGAGTATGGAGGATGAGGCACAATTTCGTATCCTAAATTGTTGATATGTTGTATGGTTGACACTGCCATATGTGGTTGGGTGTTATCCTGAAGCAATAGGACTCCATGTCTATTCACAAGTGCTGGTTGCTTTAGGCACAATTTGGCATGCATTTGCTGCATATCTACAATATCGATCTGCATTTATCGTTTCACCTCATGGCAGGAATGGGTTGACTCCAAAGGCACCTCTGCATTGGATGCAAAGGTGCCTTTGGAGTCCTTCCTGGAGCGTCTTTCACTCCCAACCACTGCGACGAACGTGTATGATGGTCGTAGAATATCCACTTCTCATCCACAGTTACAATTCGTTGCAGGAACCTTTCTTCTTCACTTCTTAAGAGAGAAGAGCACACTTCCAAATGCTGTGCTTTGTTTTCATCAGAGTTCGTGAGGCACCCACTTGTTGAGCTTCCTTACTTTTCCTATTATTGCCAAATGCTGTGAAACAGTTGAGAAGTGTACATTTAGTGTCTGGGTGATCTCTCGTACAGTTTGTCATGGATCTGATTCGATTAAATCCTTTAATTCATTCGAATCAATGGAGGAAGGATGATGGCCACGGGGTTCGTTTTGTAGCCTCAAATCTCCTGAGCAAAATTTTTCAAACCAATGGCGAGTGGATCTATCATTAGTTGTTCCTCCACCAAATGCTTTATTGATGTTTTTTACTGCAGCCACTGAAGAATTTCCCAATTTGAACTCTTAAAGGTATAGCAACTTAATTGACTGGGTTCCATGATTGACTTGATGTCGGTAGCATTCAATATTTAATGCTCGTTGAATGAAACAAATACTACAATTGCATCACCCATGTGTGACGCTGTCACATGATATAAAAAATTTGCATATACCTCAGTGCTTGCTTTCTTCAGCAACCAGTAGAAACCTGACTCATTCAACAGCCATTTCATTTGCAACAACCCAATAACTGCAAAAAGTATATTTATATACACTTTTTATCGATTTGTTTTGGAATATGCTGAATATAAGCTCACTTCCATGATTTAGGGTGGCAACCAGATGAGCATGAAAGATTAATTCTGGATCACATATGTTGTATGAGGGTGGAGGGAGAGACTGCACACCATACTGCTGCTATAATAATGAATACTTTGACAAGCTATGATAAGGAGATGATTGTCTCCTTGTATTGGTGACAACCAACCATACTTATTTTCACTGTGATGTAGGGGTTGCTTAAGGGTCAAAGTTGGAAAACTGGAAGGAGTCCTCCAGCCTTTAAGGAATGAGGAGATATGCATGGAGTTTCTGACCTAATGACTAATCTCACATTCTCACGGTACATAGTAGAAATCAGATAACAGGAATATTGAAAAAATGAGAATGGACTGGCTATTTTGGGATTAAGCTCACCAAACTGTATTATTACTGGCTTAAACCAAAATAAAATGATGGTATATTATATTATAGTTTCATGCTCACTGGGGCAGCACCCACTTACTGTTTCCATCAAGAAACCAGGGAGAAACAGTGAAAAGTCAGCTATGATGATGATGATGCAGTGCAGGTTGAGCAATTATCATAAGCGACATAGCAAGATGGAATTTATAAATTACTAAGGGATAATTATCTAAAACGGCATGTGATGGATGGGACCAGGATTTTTTTAAGAGTGTTGGATCTGGTAATGGCATCAGAAGCTATACATAACTAAAGTAGCAATTCTACCTCCAATTGGGGAAGTGACCACACAGTCTTGTTCTGGAGAGATGTTCAACATGTGGAATTCTCGAAACATACTATTTATCTTTAAGACCATGGATTTAATAAAACATTTATACAAATCGTCTACTAGTTTTGCTAGCTGTAACTGTCTAGCTTTGTCAAGATGACAAAGGTCATGGTAGTATTAAATGCAAAAAACAAAAGAATGAAGTAACGGTTTAAGCTTTGTGAAGACAAGAAAGGTTATGTTAGTATTAAATGCAAAAAACAAAAGAACGAACTAACACTTTAACTTCATTCTTTTGTTTTTTGCATTTAATACTAGCATAACCTTACTCATCTTGACAAAGCTAGACAGTGACAGCTAGCGAAACTAGTAGACGATTTGTATAAATGTTTCTGAACGAGTCAGTGTGTCCCAGGGAGGATGATAGCAGGGGTGGCCTCTTGTGGGAATGGATACTTGGGAGAAGGGAGACGATGTCAGGTAACACTGAGCCCAGTAGAGTCTAGAAGGGATAATGCTGGGTATAGAAACAATGGCATTTATATGCTTTATACTAATGCCAGGAGTATCGGGAATAAGGGAGAGGAATTGGTGGCGCAGATAGCATCAGCCTGGCCAAAAATTATTGGGATCACGGAGACATGGTTGACAGAAGGGGATATAATAACAGGAATAGAAGTTGCTGGGTATAGCATTTTTCGTCAGGATAGGAGGGGGAAAGCGTGGTGGTGGTGGGGTACTGCTTATGATAAGTGATGACCTATGTCCTCTAAGAGTGGAGGCTTTGGAAGGAAGTGAGACAAATGATTTTGAGAGCGTATGGTGTGAGGTAGAGGTAGGCAAGACAGGATATTTAGTAGGGTGTTGCTACAGACCCAGGAGCACAGAGGATGGGGACCAGGAGATGTTTAGACAGCTAAGTTTGGCAAGTGCAAGAAGAATGATTGTTATGGGAGATTTTAACTACAGTAGTATAAATTGGAGAGTGGAAGATACATGTAGCAATAGTGGAATGGAATTTCTAGAATTCTTGAGGGACAAATGTCTTAGGCAACATGTAACAGAGGGAACAAGAGGTTCAAGAGTTTTGGATTTGGTTATAGCATCAGAAGAGTTGATAATAACTGAAATGACATCTCTCCCACCAGTTGGAGAGAGTGACCATATGGTTTTGACTTGGAAAATGAATAGACATGCAGGAGTATCAAAGAGATGGGAACCTATGTGGAATTATAATGCAGGTGATTATAATAGTCTTAGACATCAACTTGTGGAAGTTTCCTGGAGGGAGGAATTGGAAGGCCAGAATATCATTAGTGCGTGGGAAATTGTGAAAGAATATTTGTTAGCAGCAATGGTAAGTTGTATACCACGAGCGAAGAAGAGGACACAATTTGGAGTAAAGTGGATGACAAACAATATTAAACAGGAATTGCATGTGAAAAAGAGGCTATGGAAGAGATATAAGGAGACAGGCGAAGAGAGGATGCATGAAGAATATAAGACAAGAGTGACTAGTGGGGTAAGGAAAGCGAAACTGGAATATGAGAGGAGATTGGCCCTAAGATCCAAAGAAAATCCTAGGGAATTTTTTAGCTATGTGGCCAGTAGGAGGAGAAATGATTGTGGAAGAATGATATTGTGGGATAAAAATGGGAATAGAGTGACTGATGCAGAGAACATAGTGGAATTGTTCAATGACCACTTTATTGGAGTATTTCATCCTGGAGGAGTCAGTTTTAATGCTAGAGAGATAGGGCAGGTTTAAGGTTTAGAGGTACAGGAGGAGAGTGTATTTCAGATACTGAGAACTCTGGATGTCAATAAAGCTTTGGGACTGGATGGTATTTCACCACGAGTTTTGAGAGAATGTGCTGGGGAACTGACAGTGCCTTTAACCTGGCTTTTCAATGAAAGTCTGGCTTCAGAAAAGGTGCCCAGGGAATGGAAGGAAGGTAAGATAGTGCCATTGCATAAGGGTGGTAACAGACTAGAAGTGTCTAATTATAGACCAGTCTGTGTGTCATCAGTAGTTGTTAAGATCTTGGAGAAAGTAGTGAGGGACCGTATACAGCATTGGGCAGATGAGGGTAATGTTATCTGTGAGAGTCAACATGGATTTGTGAAAGGACGCTCTTGTTTTAGCGATATGCTAGCCTTTTATAATAAAGTTACAAGAACATTAGATGAGGGAAAGGCATATACTGCAATTTTCTTAGACTTAGCAAAGGCATTTGACGGGATGCCACATGATAAGCTGATATTTAAGTTGCAACACATGGGTCTGGATGTCAGATTAGTCAACTGGATTCAGGATTGGCTGTCTGATAGGTATCAGAGAGTTGTGTATGGTGGAGCAATTTCAAGGAGACAGAGGGTTACAAGTGGGGTCCCACAGGGCTCAGTACTAGGACCTATATTGTTTAACCTTTATATCAATGACATTGCCAGTGGATTGCAAGGGGATATTTAGTTGTTTGCGGATGATGCGAAGCTGGGAAGGATTATTAGTAATAGTGCAATGTGGTAGCCCTGCAAGAGGATTTGAATAAGCTAGATAGATGGGCAAATGAATGGGGGTGTCAGTTTAATGCAGCAAAATGTAAGGTCTTGAGGTTTGGGAAACATCGATGGGATGCTGCATACTCTATGGGAGGAGTTATACTGGAGGAAGTTGGGGAGACAAGAGATCTGAGGTTGATGATTGATAGAAACCTGAAGTTTAGGGGACATATTGCAAAGGTGGTGAAGGCAACACAGAGGATTGCTGCAATTATTTGGTCACCAGGATTTGAAGGGGAAAAATTAACTGTGGAAAGGATACAAAGACGGATGACAAAGATGGTTTCAGGACTGTATAGGATAGTTATGAGGATCGGCTGAGGGAATGTGGACTGCAGAGTTTGGCGGATAGAAGAAGGAGAGGTGATATGACTGAGACTTTTAAACTGTTGAGAGGTGGTTACAGGGTTGACACTGGGGAGTTCTTTTACTTGGTTGAACAGCGGGAAGGAGTGATGACAAGAGGCCATCCCTGAAAGTTACGAAAGGAAACTGTTTCTTAGGGGGGGGGGACCTCCCCTCGATGAGTCTTGACAGACTTTATGTTCTTAGGAAGGACCTCCCACGATGAGTCTTTTGGCTCCATGGAGGTCTGAATAATAATAATAATAATAATAATAATTTTAATGACAAGGATCAAATAACAACTTTGAGTATGTGGAATTCTCAATCACGAAAGGGTTTACTCTAGAAATACAAAGTTAATGATTATGGCAGACTTAGATGGGGGCTTGGAGCAGTGCCAAAGCATAAAATTTACAAGGAAAGAATAACAAGAGTGCATAGGAAGTGATCAGGAATTGAGAGAGAGAGAGTATCAGACTGTAAAATTGTTTAATCTGTCTCAGCTCTGATAATGTTCCAAGCTAGTGGAAAGAGGCCAAGACAGCACCATTACATAAAGGTGGCTCCAAGGCAGAAGTAGCAAATTACATACCAATGGCAGTTAACATATTAGAAAAGCTGATTAAAAGTAAAATTCAGCAATGGGTGGATAAGGAATAAGATACTCTATGGTGGGGTGGGGGAACAAAACTTTGTAAAAGGTAGTTCTATTCTTAGTAATGTATTCATTTTATAATAAAGTGACAGCAGAGTTGGATAAAGGAAATGGCTATACCATGATACTGCTTAATTTTTCAAAGGTATTCAACAGAATACCACATAAAAAACTATTACGTAAGTTGAAGCAAGTGGGAATGGATATGAGGCTGGTCACATTGACTGGTGTGTGTGTGGGGGGGGGAGTACCAGACATCAGAAGGTAGAGTGGAATGAAGTCAAATGACATTGACAGGTGGAGGTTCCCAGGGTTCCATACCAGGGCCATCACTCTTTAATTTATATATTAATGATATAGGTGGAAAGATTTAATGGGGATGTTCAGTTGTTTGCTGACAATGCAAAACTGGGGAGGGTAATTGTTGATAAAGGTGATGTAGATATCCTGCAAGATGATTTACATAAATTGGCAGTGTGGACAAAGAACAATAGTTATCAATTTAATGTTGCAAAATGTAAGGTAATGAATGTACTTCAGAATGAAAAGATTACCTTACTTTGTATGATATTGATGGTACTGAATTACAGGAAATTTACGAGCCCAGGGATCCGGTAGACATAGATTTGAAGTTCAGAGGACATATTCCAAAAGTTTGCAAAATAGCTCAAGGGATTATTTGGATGTTGAAGAACACACTGACATATAAAGATGGGGAGGTTATTATTCCTCCTTATAAAGCTATGATTTAGTCACATCTTGACCAGCAGAAACTTGGTCACTTGTGTTTCTTGGGGGATCAGGAGGTGGCAGAGAGGAAGATACAAAAAAAGTGACAACCTGGTGAGAGATCTCTGGAATGCTCCCTATGAGGATAGATTGAAGGAGGGTGAGTTGAGGAGTTTAGTTGAAAAATGGAGGAGAGAGGACATGACAAAAGTGAATCCATAAGACTGACACAAAAGAAATTTTTCAATACATCAGGAATAGAGAAAAAGCAAGGAATAACTCCCAGAAGTTGTGTAAGGGTGTGTGGACTAGATTTTTTGCTTAGAGAGTGGTGAATGATTTTAAAGCAATGTATGATATCTATTATGTGAATAATGGTTAGTGTGGGTCTCTAGTGATAAGTCTTCTGACTCCATGGAGATAGATATCTGTATAACAATAATATTTGCATTTCAAATTTTTAAGCAATTGTATAAGAATAAACTGATATCTGGAGTTCATTTGATTCTTGCTAGGCTTATTTGGTCATCTGCAAAGAAAATTAAAGGATTCAATTTCAATGATGGTTTAATATATTTTTTCTGTTTCTTTACTATTTCATCTACATAGATATTAAATAAGAGTGGCAACAGTGACTTCTATTCTGTAACATTTTCATTGATTCTTATAGCTATTTGGTTGTTTTGATACATGTTAGCCATCGCTGCAAGTAGATGATTTGGAAGGTTTAACTTCATCATGATCCACAGTTGTTCCTTAAAACATTGTCATAGACTTTCCAGTAATCTACAACTGCTATGTGTATTTCTATGTTCAATTCAAAATGCTTTTCATTAGGATTTTTAATGTAAAAGCTGGGACAATAGATGATTGTCCTTTTTGGAAGCTATTTTGTTCTTCAGAAAGTTTGATAAACAGGTTGCCTGAATATTTAATAAGGTCTAGATTTCTTTCATTTTCTTCAGTGGATTTTCCTGATTTATTATGAAGTATTGCTTGTCAGATTTCTTGTAATGTTATTTCTTCCAATGGATAGTTAGTAGTTAGTATTTTCTTGTTGTTATGTTCCACTGAGTCACTTTCGACTCCTGGTGATTCCATGAACACATGTTCTACATTCAGATCAGTCCCCGGCCATATCTTTCAGAATTTCCAGTTGGTTCTTTAACTCCATCCACCCATCGAATTCTTGGTCTTCCTCTTCTCCTGCTTCTGTCAACTTTAGAAGCATCATCATCTTCACCAGACTGTTATTTGCTCGCATGATATCTCCAAAGTATGATAATTTTTGCTTGATGATCATAGCTTCAAGGGAGCAATCTGGCTTTATTCTATCACTGATTTATTGGTTTGCTTTGCAGTCTGTGGTATTCTTAATACATCTCCAAACCCATAATTCAAATGCATCTATCTTCCTTCTTTCACTCTTTCTCAGTGTCCAACTTTAACATCCACACAGTACCACAGGAAATATGATTGCTTTCACGATTCTGATTTTTGTTGCGAGGCTGATATCTTTATCTTTAAAGATCTTGCATAAAATTTGTCATTGCTTTCCTTCCAAGCAATAATCTTCTAACTTCTTCAGTACAATACCCATCTTTATCAATTTGGGATCCTAGGCACACAAAATTGTTAACTAATTCCATTCATTCCCAATCTAATTCAAAATCATTAAGTTAACATGTTGCCATAACTATTGGGTTGTTGCAAACGAAATGGGCCGTTGAATGACTATCAGGTTTCTACTGGTTGCTAAAGAAAGCAAGCGCTGAGGCATATGCAAATTTTTTATCTCATGTGACAGCGTCACACATGGGTGATGCAATTGTAGTATTTGTTTCGTTCAACGAGCATTAAACATTGAATACCACCGACATCAAGTCAATCAAGGAACCCAATCAATTAAGGTTGCTATACCTTTAAGAGTTCAAATTGGGAAATTCTGCAGTGGCTGCAGTAAAAAACATCAATAAAGTATTCGGTGGAGGAACAACTAATGATAGATCCACTCGCCATTGGTTTGCAAAATTTCGCTCAGGAGATTTGAGGCTACAAAACGAACCCCGTGGCCATCATCCTTCCTCCATTGATTCGATGAATTAAAGGATTTAATCGAATCAGATCCATGACAAACTGTACGAGAGATCACCCAGACACTAAATGTACACTTCTCAACTGTTTCACAGCATTTGGCAATAATAGGAAAAGTAAGGAAGCTCAACAAGTGGGTGCCTCACGAACTCACTGATGAAAACAAAGCATAGCGTTTGGAAGTGTGCTCTTCTCCCTTAAAAAGTAAAGAAGAAAGGTTCCTGCAACGAATTGTGACTGTGGATGAGAAGTGGATATTCTATGAATATCATACACGTTCGTCGCAGTGGTTGGGAGTGAAAGACGCTCCACTGTTGTCAACCCAATTCTGGATTCTGATTCTCACCAGTCTTTTCAACACTTTAACCACAACAACTGACACATAGATTAGCCTATAACACGATTCTTAAATTCTGTCACCTTCTTTATGAAGTAGTACAATCTCGCCTTCCTTCCACTCCTTTGGAACTTCACCCAATGTAAGAGTGATATTAAACAAATATGTCAAGGCAAAAAAAAGCAATTCGCTGACACATTCCTTCAAAATATACAGTGATATATCATCAAGTCGTGCAGCCCTATTAATATCAAATTTGCTTAATTCTCCATATACCTTTTCCTCACTCACAGTCAATCTCTCCTCATCCACTGCTCTCAAACTCTATATGATGTCACATTCAGAAGGATGAAAGACCTTTATGAACCTGCTGCTCTTACCAGGCTACTCCTAAATAAATAGAGTACAGGTCTGCAAGATTCAATGGCTAAATTGAGCAACTGTTATAATAAATTTGGTAAGAACATCAGCAATAAAAAGACAAAGACAATGAAAATAGGCAAAAACACTGAAAATATCAATAGCATCCTGAATGGAGAACCTATAGTACAAGTAAAACATTTCAGCTATTTAGGCACAATATTTAGTGAAGATGGTAAATTAAATATGGGAACAGACAGCAGAATTAGCAAAGCAGGTATGGTAGGAAGTCAATTGAATAAATTTATACGGAATAAGAGAGAAATTAGCCGAAACTCTAAATTAGCTGTATACAAGACAGTATTCAAGCCAATTTTAGCTTATAGATCTGAGAGCTGGGTCAGAAGTAAAACACTTCACCAAAGACTAGAGATTGCAGATGAGAGTCTTGTGAAAGATTAGGGGCATGAACTGATGGCATCAGTGGTAATATCATATTAAAATGAGGATATTAAGAAAGAACTTGACAGTGTGAGCAACCAGGAATGCGTTAGCAGAGCTAATCTCAGGTGGTACGGTCACTTAAATAAGAATAAGGGAGAAATTAGTCAAAACACTAAATTAGCTGTATACAAGACAGTGTTCAAACCAATTTTAATGTATGGATCTAAGAGCTGGGTTTGAAATAAAATACTTGACCAAAGACTAGAGACCACAGATATGAGAGTCCTAAGAAAGATTACTGGAGTGAACAGATGGCATCAATGACAATATCTTATTAAAAATGAGGACACTAGGAAACAACTAGGCATTATCATTCAGGAATGTGTTAGAAGAGCTAATATCAGGTGATAGTTACTTAAACAGAATGGGAGAGAAAATAACAGCAAAACAAGTGTTCTTTTACAGACTGGTAGGAAAAAGAACAAGATCTAGGTGGACTCATACAGTATACAGTGCCATAAAAGATAGAAAGATATGACCTGATAATATTGGAGTCTTAACAGATTATTATTATCATCATCATCAAATTCCTGCCATGTACCCTCAAGGGGTGTACAGGATATGACAGTACTACATGAAAAAATTACATCATTACCAACTTCCTATCTACAATTTTCCTCCAAATCAGTCTGTTACTTGTCAAGACTCCAACATTATCAGATCTTATATTTCTATTGTCTAAGGCACTTTGTACCGCATCAATCCACCTATATCTTGGTCTTCCTCTGGGTCGTTTTCCTGCCAACCTGGCAGAGAACACTTGTTTTGCTAATCTTACCTCTCCCATTCTATTTAGGTGACGATACGACCTGAGATTAGCTCTGCTAATGCATCCTGGATGCTGACAATGTCAAGTTATTTCCTAATATCCTCATTTTTAATATGATATTGCCATTGAAGCCATCTGTTCACGCCTCTAATCTTTCTCAGGATTCTCATATCTGCGGCCTCTAGTCTTTGGTCAAGTGTTTTGCTTCTGACCCAGCTCTCAGATCCATAAGTTAAAACTGGTTTAAAAACTGTCTTGTATACAGCTAATTTAGTGTTCCGACTAATTTCTCTCTTATTCCATATGAATTTATTCAATTGACTTCTCACCATACCAGCTTTGCTGATTCTGTTGTCTATTTCTAAATTTAATTTACCATCTTCAGTAAAAATCATGCCTAAACAGCTGAAATGTTTTACTTGTTCCACAGGTTCTCCATTCACAACACAGTTGACATTTTCAATGATTCTGCCAGAGACAAATTTTCATTGTCTGTGTCTTTTTATTGCTGACCTTCATACCATATCTATTACAACAGCTATTCAATTTAGTCATAGAATCTTGCAGACTTGTAGCGGATTTATTTAGAAGTATAACATCATCCGCATAAAGCAAAGAGCTGACATTAACATCTCCAAATTTGATATCAGGTTTAATACCACTTTCCTTCATAATGTGATTCATATAGATAATGAATAACAGAGGGGATAATGTATATCATTGTCTCACACCAGATTTAACATTAAACCATCTTCCTGTACTTCCTTCAATTCTAACTGCTGACTTACAACTCAAATAAAGTCTAAGTAATACTTGATATAATGCCACATTGACTCCATATAACTGCAGCGTATTGAATAGCTTCTCTCTTGGCACCTTGTCATATGCCTTTTCCAAATCGACAAAACTTCAATACAGATCTTTGTTATATTCCCATGCTTTCTCGATTATTTGTCGTAAAGTGAAGATCTGATCCTGACAGCCTCTATTTGGCCTGAATCCAGCTTGTTCTTCACCAAGCTTTTCTTCCACAATTCTTCTCAACCGTTTCTCAAGTATACTTGCATAGATCTTGCCAGGAACACTCAGTAGGGAAATACCTCTGTAATTCTCACATTCAGTTTTATTTCCCTTTTTATATATGGGTACTATGAGAGCTCTACTCCAATCATCGGGAATTCATCCCTCTGTCCAGGATTTCTGAACTATGCAGTGCAGCCACTGTAAGACTTTTATACCACCATACTTCAGCATTTCTGGTCGAATATCATCTACTCCTGCTGCCTTTTCACATTTCAAGCCTTTGATGACTTTTTCTACTTCAAGTATGGATATGTATTCCTGACTGCATGCGTCGTCAGTCTTTTTTACCACTGTGCTGTCATCACTGCTTGTTTCATTTAGCAGTTTTTCAAAGTAATTACTCCATACTTCCAGGATATTTTTTTCTCCTGTTTTCATGTCACTTTTATCATCTCTAACTCCTTTTACAGCACTCTTTCCTCCATTCCTAAGCTTCAACAACCTCCAGAATATTTTGCCACCTTCTTGATATTTATTTTCTATATTCTTGCCAAAGTCCTCCCATGACTTTTGTTTAGCTAGTTTTACACAGTGTTTAGCATTGTTGCATTTGTCTCTGTATTCTGTAAGAGTAAAAGCTGACTTATTTGCCAGGAACTTTTGATATGCTTTCTTCTTTTCCTTCACTGCCTCTTTAACTTCCTGTGTCCACCAGGGAGTTCTGATTTTTTTATCCTTGCACACAACCTCACCACATGCCTCTCTGGCAGAATCAATCAATGTTTTCTTCAGAGTTTGCCACTGAATCTCCAAGGTTTGATTCCTGTTCTCAAACTCTTTCATCTTCTTTTCAATAATCTTTCTGTATTTTAGTCTACAGTTCACATCTGAGAGCTGCTCAACTTTTATTCGCTTTAAAACTTTCTTACATGTTATTCTTTTCATTATGAAATTCAATTTTATCCTGCTCAAGACTAAATAGTGATCACTTCCAATTTCAAATCCTCTGTACACTGTGGTGTCCTGCACCAGGGAGAAAACATCACCATCAACAATAACATAGTCAATTAGACTTTTCTTATTCCTTGCCTCTTCTCTCCATGTGAATTTGTGCACATTTTTATGTTGGAACATGGTGTTAGCAATAACCAGTCCATGTCCTGAGCAGAAATCCAACAGATATGCCATTATTATTAGCTTTGCTCTTTTCTCCAAATTTTCCCAAAATATTTTTGTATGTCTCACAATAATTTCCTACTCTGCTATTCAGATCCCCAACAAGGACCAACTTTTCCTTTTTCATTGTGTCAGTTGCTTTTTCTAGAGCGTCAAAAAATTCCTCCACTTCTACCTTAGTAGAACCTTCTGTGGGACCATAGGCACAAATAAGTCTCATTGTCCAGTTCCCCATTCTCATATTTGCCCGCATTACTCTACTTGAGACTGACTGCCATTCAAGAAGATTAGCCTCGTATTTTGTGTTGAATACTATGGCTACTCCTTCTTTTCCTTGATTGTCATTGCCTGAATATAACATTTTGTATTTATTGCTCAGAAAGATCTCACCAGTTTTGGTCTTTTTTGTTTCAGTCACCCCTATTATGTCGATCTGGTACTTATCTAATTCCTCAGCTAGCTCCATTTCTTTGCCATTCAGGCTTCTTACGTTGATAGTACCGATCTTTAACTCTGGTGATGTTGAGTTGGGGTTTGTTTTCAGATTTGTTCCAGTAGCTGACTTTTCGCTGTTTGCCCTGGTTCCCTGACGAAAACAACGGGGGCCTTGTTTAACCGGGTGACGCCCCAGCCGGCATAAAATTTTTTCATGTTGTACCATCATTTTTTATTTTGGTTTAACCAATAAGAATACAATTTGGTCGGCTAAATCCCAAATTGCAAGCCCATCCTCGTTCGTTCAGTATCAAAGTAGATACCCAACAGGGTGCACCACGAGAAGGTGAGGATTGGACATTAGGTCAGAAGCCCTGGCCAGTTCTCCGCATTCCTTTAACGACTATGTGGAGGTCTCCTCTCAGTTATACAGCTTTGACCCTTAAGCACCCCGATTATTATTATTATTATTATTATTACAGACAACTCCAAGGAGTCAACAGACTCATCGAGGGAGGCCCTAACATCATGTCAAACAGATAACAGATTAGTTGGGAGAAAATTGTTGATAGGAAGTTATTAATGATGTAACTTTTCATGTACACCCTCTGTCCAAAAAGAAACCAAACTTTTGACAGAAAATAAAACACAGGCCAATTATAATTATTCAAATCATTTATTTCAATCAATATACTCTCCCTCAGCTTCGATACAGTGTTTGGCACAGTCAATTAATTCGTTAAATGAGTTTTTTTATATCGATTTTTGGGATACTGCTGAAGGTCATGGTTACTGCCGCTTGAAAGTTTTCAATGGTGTCGTATCACTTTCTTTTCATCGGCAAATGAATTTGGGGGAAGAGAAAGAAGTCACAGGGTGCTAAATCAGGTGAATAATCAAGTGATCCAACACATAAACTTGGTTTTTGCTCAAAAACTGTCTCACAATGTTCAAACAACGAGATGGTACATTAACGTGCAAAAGTGACCAGCTGCCTGCATCACAATATTCATGCCGTACGTGACGAATTTTCACTATCAATCGCTTCAAAACTTAGAGATAAAACTCACCATTCACCTTTGGCCAGGCGGAACGACTTTTTTGTGGATAAAGCTCTTGGAATTGTAGAAACAAATCAGCATTGTCTTTACTTTTGACTTCTCCAAGCGACTTTTTTTCAGATGCTCCTCTTCTGGTGGTCTCCACTCAGCACTCTGGTGCTTTGTTTCAGGCTCATACTCAAAAACACCACGTTGCGTCACAGTAACGATCGTTTAAAGGAAATTTTTGTTTTTCAAGTCCTTACAAGCAGGTTTAATGCGGTCCTTGCAGTGTTCAATTCGATTCATTTTTTGGTCGTCGGTCACCTTATGGGGAACAAATCGCGAATTCAATTTACGAAGGCCCAAACTCTTGGTCAAAATGTTGTGCACAGTTCATTTTGTAATCCTCAATTCATCTTCAATCAATCTCACAGATGATTTCAGGTTTTCTTTGGATGTTAACTTCGCCCAGTCCAGTTTTTGGACAACGCGGCTTTTCGTTGTCCTCAAGCGTCTCACGACCACTTTGAATTGCTTAAACCACTTGTAAACTTGAGTACGGGATAAGCATTCATCACCACATGCTTTTTGAAGCATATGATGCGTTTCGGTAAAACTTTTACCAAGTTTAACACAAAAGTCAATCGCAGCTCTCTGTTTGAAACTCATTTTCCAACCATTCGTCAAAACACAGTCACTCTTGGCACTATAACTCGGCTTCTAATGAAACAAATGTCATAAACAGTTGACACAACACTAATGAAGGTTGCCACTTTCGACAACAAAAAGATACAACACGTGGTGCCAACTAGTTTCTACTATTTTCAAAAAGTTTGAAAATATTAGAAATATTTTCAATTTCATTTTCAATTTCTATGGCTATTTTTGATCTAACCATGATCTCGACCTTTAAATGCCATGACTTTTGTTTTTTTTCTGTGAAATTTTAAATTCTAATTATTAGACATATGAAGAACCAAAGGCTTCAATTCAGCGACATATAACTTGTTTAAGTTAAGGGATATATATATCCCATATCGTTTCTTAGCCGAATAAGAAACGCAAAGAGTTTCATGCCGAATATAGTAGAAACTATATAAAGTTCGGCGATTCCAAGCGTAAGCAAATACCTGGATACTGCAGCAACCGACCCTTAAGGTAGTGCATGCCGAGGCAACTCATGTCTAAGGTGGAGCAAGCTCCGATCACTATTCTTGATATTTATTCATAATGTGAACTTAGCTCCTAGAAGCTGTATTACTGTTCATATTATGAGAGAAGGTCACTACCCAGACCGGTTTCAACCTTGATTGAGGTCTCATCAGTGAATAGGTAGGCCTAGTGAATATCAAGTTTTTAGCGAACAGAACTTACCACCCTTCTATGAGTATTGCCAAGAGGTGCCCTAATAAATTATTAGACATATGAAGAGCCAAAGGCTTCGATTCGGTGACATATAACTTGTTTAAGTTAAGGGATATATATACATCCCATATCGTTTCTTAGCCGAATAAGAAACTCAAAGAGTTTCATGTTGAATATAGTAGAAATTATATAAAGTTCGGCGATTCCAATTAAATTCTAATGTTGGCTTATTTTGTTTAATTCACAAACTGTTTTTTGAAGGTCATCTTCATTATCTTTTAATGTAATTGATCCTCTGCATACAGAATTGGCTTGATAACAATTCTTCTAGTTAATTGGATACCTTGTTTTATTGTTTTTTTCCATATTTTAATAATTTTATCATTATACATGGCTTGGAGAGAAGTCAATGGACCATAGTTGAACAAATAGCCATGTTGCCTATCTTAATAATAGGTAGGACCTCCTTTCACTGCGATGACTGCAGCAGTCATATGCAACGTACTTTCCACAAGTGTACAATAGCGATCAATAGGAATTATTTTGTACCATTCTACCTGTAGGGATGTAAGGGGATTCTGGACTGCTGTCAGACAGACATCCCTTAACCTCACCCAATGCTTCAGTTCATTTGAAAGATGTTCAGTTGAGTTGAGATCAGAGCTCTGTGGAGGCCAGTCAAGTGTGGTGAAATTCATATCTGCAAACCATGCAAATACAACAGCAGCCTTATGACAGAGTGCATTGTTCTGCTGAAAGAGACAATGGTCAGTTACAAAGAAATGCCACAAAGAAAAAGAACTGCATTGTCCAGTGTTCAGATACCTCTCAGAGTTCATGCTACCACAAATAGAAGTCCGAGGCCAAACCAGGAAAAAAGGGACCATACCATCACACCAGCACCTCTGAATTCCATAGTTCGAGTTACACACTCTAGTAAGAGATGTTTACCAGGCATCTGCTAATTGCCCACTGAAGACGATGCTGCATGTTAGTTTGGGTAATGTGTAGCTTGCATATTGTGGTCATGGAAACCCATCTTGTGAACCTTGGCCTGTATTCTCCATGGCATTAATTCAACTAAGTGCCTAAAATGTTCTTCTCAGATGTTTATCCATTCTTCACAATGACGTTGCCCAAATGTTGAAGATTGTATGGTAGCACATTGCTAATGCAAACTGCCCATTTCATGTCATCCTAGAGATGCTCTATTGAGCTGAGGTCTGGGAACTGAGCTAGCAACTAGAAACTCGGTCATGTTCCTCAAACCACTTTGACACACTTTGTGGCATAGCACGTTGCCTTGCTGGAAGCATCCATGTTTTTAATCTAGTTGATGGTCTTTCTCCTTGATGTCCATATTAAGATTCATCATTTTAGTAGGTTCAAATTTGATTGATTTCCCTCCCCCTTGAAACGTGAGTGAAATCATCCAAAGCTTTGATTGTGTGCAAATTTTGAGAACTGATTACTATTAAAAATTCATAATTTTTTGTTATTTAATCTGCAGAAACTTTTACAACTGTTCCTTTGCAATCTAAGATTGTAATTCTGTCAACTCTGCTATGACTGAAACATGAGCTAGTAAGTACATGCTACATGACTCATTCTTATGATCCATGTTTTTAATGTAGTCGATAGTCTTTCTCCCTAATGCCCATGTTATTATATTGGATGAAATATATGGGATAGCTATATTTTTTAAGGAAATTACAACATAGACATATTAACTAAAATTTAATTAATACTTTTAATATTTCTGCAAAATCGAATTGCCAAGCACTACACTAATGAAGATGAAGCATGTCAACTGAGAGTAGGCCTAACATCCTAAATAGTGCCCTCTAGTGGGCTAAATTGGATGTCCTGAAGGGCAGAGGATGAGAGCTTCACAAATTTGGGGCAGTTTCATGCAGCCTAATTTGTTGAGGTTAGGATAGTTTCATAAGCCAGAAGCAGATTCAAGGAAAAGTTTTTCATATTTATATTGGCTGCAATGGAGTAGAGTGGGTTTTTTTTTTCAGTATATTCTATGGTGGGTGTCTAATGCACGGTCAGCATGTGCCGAGTAGCTATAGAGGTGGAAACAGATATAGTCCTTATGTTCTGTAATTCGGATGTTGGCTGTTCTGCCTGTTTGGCTATAGCAGGATAGTTTGCAACTAAAAGGAACATGGTAAACACCTTGTAGGTCTAAAGGATGTGGCTCATCTTTGATGGAGCAGATAATCGATGCTAATGTTTTATATGGTCTGTAGGTGGCTGAAAGGTTTATTAGACGTTTAGAGAGGGCGCTCATCAGTCAAGCGTGGTGCACGTGTGTAAGAAGAGCTCCAGATTTAGATAAGTATTCTTGGAATAATTAAATATATATGAGTGTTTGCTTGAGTAAGAACTGCTGTAAAAGTTGTGCACTACCATTATTATTAGTGTGGGGGATTTTGTTTTGCTTAAACTTAATTACGAATTAGTTGTTATTATTAGACTTTAGAGTGTTAACCGGAAGATTAAACATGGCGGCAGCTTTGTCATTCCATGACTTTAACTTAGATTTCAGTCGTTAACTGTGTGTGCGAAGTGACCTGAACGAGGAATTGATGAATGCAAATATGAAATTGAATGACAGAAAGTGTTAGTAGCGAGAATGTCACGGGGAAAATGAGTGCACGTTCGAAAGAGAAGGATGGTGTGAAAGAGAGGCAAAAGAATGTTAAAAAAATCAGTAAAAAAGAAAACGAGTGCTTTAAAAACCGTGACGGATGTTAATAAGGACGAAAGTGAGGCAAGAGTGGCGGAAGGAAATGAAATTAAGAGAACGAATGAAACTGGAAATGGCGTGATGCAGGAATCAAAAGTGGAAAAAATTGAAAGAATGAATGATAGCGAAAGTCAGACGCATGTTGGACCAAAAGTATGGAAGCACAGAAGGGTGAATGAGAGCGAAAGTGAGAAGCGAATGCCAAGAGTTAGAAAATTAGAAAGAATGAATGATAGAGAGAATGTGACATGAGATTTGAATTGTATTGGATGAGGAAAGGGATGAAATGGATGTGGAATGAAATTAAGAAAATTCGGGTAAAAACTATTAAAACTAACCATGATGGCACGAAAGATGTGCGAGTGGCGTTATATGGTGACTCCATTATTAAAGGTGTTCTGGATGATAGGATGCACAAGGTATGTTTTCCATGCGGAAAAATGAGTAGAGTGATTGAGGCATTGGATATGAGGAGGGAGGGAGCAAAGGAGTTGATGGTTTTAATCGGCACGAATGATTTGACAGAGGACAAAGAGCAAGTCAGAATGGATGTCAGGAGGCTGCTTAGAAGGATAAAAGAGAATAGTGTGACAAGAAGGGTAGTCAGCGTGTTGCCTAGGTATGACTGTGGTGAGATGAGGTGGAGAGCAAGAATTATGAATGATATGCTGGCTGAAATCTGTGAGGAGATGGGAGTATAGTTTGTTAATGTGTGGAATGAGTTTGAAGGAAGAGGTGAACTGTATGGGAGCAATGGACTGCATTTGAGTGGTTATGGTGCGAGTCGCTTGGAGAGACTGCTGCTGGAAGGTAGAGAAGTGAGTAGAGTGAGAGAGAATGAATCAGATCAAGCAGGAAGTGATATGGAAGAGCAGGAGAGTAAGGTGGTTATGAATGAGGAAGTGATTGGTATGAGTTTAGAAAATGAGAGAATGGGTGTGCAAGAGGAGCAAGGAAATGGGGATGACCAGGGTGGACAGGGGTACACAGCGTGAGAAAGGTGGGTACTCTGAGAGCATGTGTAGACAGGATAGAAATGGGATGACCTGGGATCAAGAGAAAACAGTTGGAATTGAAAAGGGTTTTAAAATGAATAAGCAGAAAGGGAAATTGCCCCAGTCGAGCATGGAGAGATCACATCGAGTGAGTGGTATCAGTGGAACTAGCTGTAGATCCAGAAATGAGCTGTTGTGTTTGTATGCAAATGCTAGAAGTATAAGAAACGGGGTGGATGTAAAATGTTTGTGTTAATTGCTTCTGTTCACCCAAAGATTGTCGGAATAAGTGAGACATGGTTGGAAGAGGACGACATCCTGACAGGAATAGAGATTGAAGGGTATGATGTGTTTCGTGAGGATAGAAGGGGTAAAAAGGGAGGGGGAGTGCTGCTGATGATAGAGAAAGAGTTATGTCCATACAAAGTAGAGATGCAAGAGGGAAATAGTGCCAGTGGTTTTGAGGCAGTATGGTGTGAGATAGAGGTGAATGGAATCAAATACTTGGTTGGATGTTGTTATAGACCAGGTAATGTGGATGGTGGCGATAATGAACTGTATAATCAAATTAGTCAAGCAAATAAGAAAAGAGTGATCATAATGGGCGATTTTAATTATGGCAATATAGACTGGAATGATGAGATAGCAACTGGAAGTAAAGAAAATGTGTTTCTTGAGTTTTTGAGGGATAACTACCTCAGACAGTATGTAACAGAGGGCACGCGAGGATTGAGGGTCTTGGATTTGGTCATCTCATCAGAGGATGTAATTATAAATGAGGTGTCAAATCATCCACCAATTGGTGAGAGTGACCATGAGGTGATTACCTAGATGGTTGCCAGCAGTGTGAGGACCTCTGTGAGAAAAGGGTATATGTGTAACTACAAGGGAGTTGATTATGAAGAGCTCGGAGACAGCTTGCAGGTGTAGCATGGAATGAGGAGTTGGCTAGAAAAGAGATCAATGAAGCTTTGGAGGATTTTCAAAAACTATCTAGTGGATACAATGTCTAAGTGTATTCTAAGGGTGAGAAGGTTAAATAAGGTAGGTGTGAGATGGATGAATAAAGAGATTAAGCATGCGATACAGAGAAAAAGGGCATTGTGGAGGCAGCATAAGAGAAGTGGAAATAACCTATTCCATGAGGTCTACAAAGACCAGGCAAGGAGGGTGACTTGGTTGGTGAGGGTAGCTAAAGAAGCCAAAAAGAATCCTAAGGAGTTCTTTCGATATGTAGCCAGCAAAAGAAAGAATGATTATGGAAGGATGACATTGATAGGAGAAAATGGTATAAAGGTATAATGTTGCAGAACGTGTGGTGGAGGTACTTAATGAGCAATTCATAAAGGTCTTTCAATCTTGTGAATGTGACTTCATGGAGATATTGAGAGCAGTAGATGATGGGGAGGACTGACTGTAAGTGAGCAAGAGGTGTATGGGGAGTTGAGTAAACTAGATGTTAATAAGACTTTGGGACTTGATAATATATCGCTACGTATTCTGAAGGAATGTGCCAGGGAGTTGACACCCTTGACATATTTTTTTAATACGGGTCATGCACTCGGTCAAGTCCCTAAGGAGTGGAAGGAGCGCAAGGTTGTGCCATTTCATAAAGGAGGTGAGCGAACTCGAGCATCAAACTATAAGCCTATCTGTGTGTCAGGTATTGTGGTTAAGTTGTTGGAGAAGCTTGTGACAACTAGGATCCAGAGTTGAGTTGATGACAATGGTATTATCTTTGATGGACAGCATGGATTTGCTAAAGGGAGATCATGTTTTAGTAATCTACTTACTTATTACAATAAGGTGACTGCTTCTGTGGACAGAGGAGAAGGATACACAATAATATACTTGGATTTTGCAAAAGCTGTTGATAGAGTACCTTATGATAAATTGATAGTCAAACTAGAGCAGATGGGGTTGGATATTAGATTAGTGCATTGGATTGGAGACTGGCTATCTGATAGGTATCAACAAGTTATGTATGGGGAAGCGATATCCAGGAAAAGGAAAGTCACAAGTGGAGTGCCTCGGGGGTCTGTTTTTGGGCCATTACTGTTTAATTTGTATATTAACGATATAGGTGAAGATTTGGATGGAGATATTCAGTTGTTTTCAGATGATGCAAAGTTGGGATTTTAAAATTTGGGAAACAAAGATGGGATGCAGAATTTATGCTTGGTGAGGATATATTGTTGGAGGTGGAAGAAATAAGAGATCTTGGAGTGATAGTGGATAAGGATCTAAAATTTAGGGGACACATCACCAAAATTGTGAAGACAACACAAAGGCTTCTGGGAATGATGCGGAGGACACCGACATGTAGAAGTAGGGAGATTCTTGTTCCCTTGTATAAGGCTTTGATTAGGCCACACATGGACTATTGTGCGCAGATTTGGTCACCTGATTTTCAGAAGGATGAAGAGATGTTGGAAAGGGTCCAAAGGCGATTGACTAAGGTAGTTTCTGACCTCTGGAATGTCGAGTATGAGGAAAGATTGAGAAGATGCAACTTGCAGATTCTAGTGGACAGCAGGAAGAGGGGAGATAAGATAGAGACCTACAAGTTATTAAGGAGTTGTTATAGGATCAATGCTGGAGAGGTTCTGCAGAAAAAAGTGGGACATCGGGAGAGAACCAGAGGTCATCCCTGGAAACTGTATAAAGAGGGTGTGAGAGGCAGGTTTTTTCATGCAGAGTTGCGAATGATTGGAATGCCTTGCTTGAGAGTGTGGTGTCTGTATGGAGTTTGAATGTGTTCAAGGCACGGTATGATGAGCTGTGTGTGTGATAAAAGGACCTCCCAGATGAGTCTTTGACTCCATGAGGTCTTGCGGTAATAATAATAATAATAATAAATTTGCTAAAAAAATTTGTTAGTTTTTCAGATGTGCTTGGATGTATGGAACACTGGAATATATAACAGGGCTAAATTAATTAGTTCAGATAATAATGCCCTCTCTACTGAAGTGACCATTCTTATCATATCCAAAAAATATCATCATCATCAAATTCCTGACATGTACACTCAAGGGGTGTACAGAACATGATAGTACTATGCAAGAAATTTACATCATTACTAATTTCCTATCTACAATTTTCCTCCAAATCAATCTGTTAACCTGTTAAGACTCCAACATTATCAGATCTTACATTTCTATCTTCTAAGGTACTTTTTACTGTATCAATCCACCTATATCTTGGTCTTCCTCTGGGTCTTTTTCCTGCCAACCTGGCAGAGAACACTTGTTTTGCTAGTCTTTCCTTTCCCATTCTATTTAAATGACCATACCACCTGAGATTAGTTCTGCTAACGCATTCCTGAATGCTCACAATGTCAAGTTGTTTCTTAATATCCTCATTTTTAATATGATATTGTCATTGATGCCATCTGTTCATGCCCCTAATCTTTCTCAGGACTCTCATCTGCACTCTAGTCTTTGGTCAAGTGTTTTACTTCTGACTAAGCTCTCAGTTCTAGAAGGTAAATTTGGCTTGAATACTGTTTTGTATACAGCTAATTTAGAGTTTTGGCTAATTTCTCTCTTATTCCATATAAATTTATTCAATTGACTTCCTACCATACGAGCTTTGTTGATTCTGTTGTCTATTTCCATATTTAATTTACCATCTTCACTAAAAATCGTGAATAAGTAGCTGAAATGTTTTACTTGCTCTATATGTTCTCCAGATTTAACATAAAACAATCTTCCTGTACTTCCTTCAATTCTAACTGCTGGCTTATAACTCAAATAAAAACTAAGTATTACTTGATAATGCCCCATTGACACTGTTGTGTTTTGAATACCTTCTCTCTTGGCACCTTGTCATATGCCTTTTCCAGTTCTACAAAACTTAAATAAAGATCTTTGTTATATTCCCTGATTTCTCAACTATTTGTCTTAAAGTGAAAATCTAATCCTGACAGCCTCTATTTAGCCTGAACCCAGCTTGTTCTTCTCCTAGCTTCTCTTCAACAATTCTCAATCGTTTCTCAAGTATACTTGCATAAATCTTACCAGAAACACTCAGTAAGGAAATACCTCTGTAATGCTCACATTCAGTTTTATTTCACTTTATTATGAGAGCTCTACTCCGATTATCTAGTACCTCTCACGATGAGTCTCTGACTCCATGGAGATCAAATGTTGATAATAATAATAAATGTCGATAATAATCATCTGGAATTCCTCCCTCTGTCCAGGCCTTCTGAACTATACAGTGCAGCCTTACAGCCACTGTAAGACTTTTACACTTCCACACCTGAGCATTTCTGGTCTAATATCATCTACTCCTGCTCTTTCCACATTTCAGGCTTTTGATGGCATTTTCTACTTAAAGTATAGATATGTATTCCTGACTGCATGCCTGGTCAGTGTTTTTTTACCAGTGTGCTGTCATCACTGCTTGTTTCATTTAGCAATTTTTTGAAGTAATTACTCCATACTTCAAGGATATCTTCCTCTCCTGTTTTCATGTCACCTTTATCATCTCTAATTTCTTTTACAGCATTCTTTCCTCCATTTCTGAGCTTCTTCAACAACCTGCAGAATATCTTTCCACCGTCTTGGTATTTATTCTAGTATACTGATATTCAATCTCTCCAGCTATCTCATCACATTAGCCTATTTTCGACATTTATTCAATAATCTTACATTCCAAGTAGCAATATTCAAGCAATTTCTGTGTTGAGTTCTTTATAGCAGTCGTCATGGACTGACAATACCACAGGGCTTGCTACATCACCCTAACATCACCATTCCAGGCATATCGAGACTACCCGGGCTTTATTTCTTTTCTGTTTAGACATGATGCATTACATAGTGGCATTTTGAAAGTTGTTATTTGGTACTTTTCATTAAAATTGAAACATACTATTTTGATTTTTAAGACCATGGATTTAATAAACATTTATACAAATCGTCAACTAGTTTCGCTAGCTGTAACTATCTAGCTTTTCAAGACATGAAAGGTTATGCTAGTATTAAATGCAAAAAACAAAAGAATGAAAGTAACAGTTTAAAAACTGTTAGACAAATTGGAGAGCATGCGTGACATCACACGCATAAAGCGTGAAGCCTTAGTTATTGTTATAAAGTCGCATTTTATAATTTTTTTCGCCTAATTTAGTTCCGTTAAACTTAATGAATTTAACAGATTTTTCCACATGTCTTTTAATATCATTCCCTGGTTGCTATTGAGATTATGTATGAAGCTGATTTCCTTATCTTCTCTTTTAATAGATTAGCGAGGTGTTTGGCTAGTAGGTATGTGGGAGAATATCTGGAACCTCATTTTTATGTACTTTAGGAACACCATAAAGGCATGGAATTATTGGATGTAAAGATTTTAGCAATATGAATGGAAGTCCTGAGGCCATCCATTCATATTGCGAATCAAAAGATTGGTCTCGTTGTGGTTTTTCATGGTTGGTCGTCTTGACAAAACTAGACAGTTACAGCTAGCAAAACTAGGAGACGATTTGTATAAATGTTTATTAAATCCATGGTCTTAAAAAACCAAATAGTATGTTTCAATTATAGTGGCTTTTTTTACACAATGGGCTGCCAGAACCATCCAACCCCCAATATGAATGGAGGACCAGCTGTCACTGGTTAGCGGGTCCCATGAACCTAGTCAGGAGGCCTACAAAGTAGTGACACTGATCATCACCCTCGTCCACCACCGAGGGAATGCCCCGATGCACTGTGACAGCCCAGACAAGAAGAATATATCCAGTTTCATGATTCTGGTACATCAGGTATTGCTAATCATGCTATTTCTACCAGAGGATTCAATGGGGGAAGGGAGGGGGAGAATAGTGATACAAAGTTGTATTTTATTAGAAAGATGTATTTTGACATGACACTGAAATTTTTTAATAATTTCAGTATCATGTTTTCTAAATTCTTATGATTATAGACTGAGCTTCCCCCCCCCCTACAATTATATTACAACACAACACACGTTTTGATTGTTACTATTTTCTCTTTAACTGTATTCACTGAAACTGGTTGTGAAACAAGACTAAATAATTTACTTCTAATTTATAAATTATTAAATAATTTACTTCTAATGTAAGTGAATCCAACTTTTATTTATAGTTATGATTTTAACTTAAGGATATGACAGTTTGGTTAAAAATAAAACAACTGGTTGACAACAAGACCACTGATATGAGAATTCAGAAAAATTAGTAGAGAACAGATGACATCAATAGCAGAATCATTATTTTTCAGGCATCCCCCATGGAGTCAAAGACTCACTGCAGAAGACTTGAATATTTGTTCACACAATACCTATCACACTTCTCCTTGAACTTATTCACTGACAAAGCACTCATAACCACCTTTGTCAATCCATTCTGCCTATTTACCACCCTCCAAGCAAAAAACCTAGTCATAACTCTCTCGCTAACCACACTCTTAAAAGTCTTCGGTGTTGATTCTATAAAACCCATTTCATAATTTTTATGCTTCTATCATTTTCCCTTTTATTTGACTATCGGCTGGTTTTTGAAGAAAGTAAACCTTCAGTCTGTTCTCAAAGGGAGCATTCCAGACCTGTCACAATCATGGTCACTCACCTCTGGCTCCTCTCCACTACTTCATCTCCACAGAATCTAGACAACCACATCAGTGTTCAGCAGTCTAGATGTGTATCTAGATCTATCATAACCTCTCCTTGAAACTATTAACAGACAAAGCACTTACAATTGACTCAGGTAACTCGTTCCATTCACCACTCTCTAAGCAAATAATCTAGTCCTTGGGCCCTCGTTAACCACACTCTTACCCACATATTTTCATATGGAATCCTGTCAAAGTAATGTAAGTGAATCCAACTTTTATTTATAGTTATGATTTTAACTTAAGGATATGACAGTTTGGTTAAAAATAAAACAACTGGTTGACAACAAGACCACTGATATGAGAATTCAGAAAAATTAGTAAAGAACAGATGACATCAATAGCAGAATCATTATTTTAACAGATCATATTGTTTGACAAGTCCAGAGCATCAACGACTAGTCATTTCCTTTATCCAACTCAATTGTCACATTATTAAAAAAAAAAAAGAAGTAAGCAAATTACTAACAAAACCTCCTGTTCACAAAACCATATTACCTTGTGAAGTATCATAACAGCTTGGAATTTGTCTTTTATCAACTTCTCCAGTACCTTAACCCAGAGGCGTAGCTAGAGAGGTGGGGGGGGCACTTTGAACATTTTTGAACTTTTGCAGTTAATTCTAAAATACAGTCTCAAGAACTCAGTTCCAACTATTGTAATACTACAGCGAATTTTCCTCACAATTGCTGTAAGTGTTGCTAGTTGTGAGAGGAGTTTTTCTAAATAAAACTGATTAAGAATTACCTACATTACTATGAAATAGACTTCGCCAATGTCATCAATGATTTTGCTAACAGAAAAGCAAGAAAAATAACATTTCAGAATGCTGAAATTAAAGTTTTACTTCAAAAATAAACATAGTGTTATAATTTATTTCCCTATACTTCATTTTGACTTTTTGTAGTATTTTTGGTGTGTACCGAGAGGGGCGGCAAACTCAGGGAGCGCCCCAGGCAGCAAAAGCTCTAGCTACACCACTGCCTTAACCACCACTCCTGAGATGATGATGTCTATAACTTGTTACTTTTGTTCATGAAGCCTCTTTAATGCAGTGGAACTATTTGGTCCTCTTTCCAATATCTCTTGGCACCTTCTCAGAACTGAGGCCTAAATTAAAAACTGCTTTGTGAGGAGGTTAAATCCCTTACACCTTTTTGAAATACACAGGTTGATATTACATCTAATCCCACAGATGTGGTTGTATTAAGGTTCTGCAGAATCATATGCACCTGCAATTCTTCAATCTCTATTCCCATCAATCAACAACACATCTGGCATTGCAATATTACCACCTAGATGATACACCCTTGCAATATGATCACTCAGCAAATTAACTATCTAGTTTGTTTCTGTTCCTACCATCTGCACTTTTTAAAGGCATCCTTCCATTGTAATTCCTATTTTGACTTTCCACATAATGAAAGAACATTTTAGAATTTCTTTGGTGTTCATCAGCTACCTTCCTCTCATAATTAGCTTTAGCCTTCCTTACCATACTAGTTACCCTTCCTGCCAGTGCCTTGTGCTGCTCATGCATGCTGATCACGTCTTTCTTTATATTCCCACCACAAACTTTATTTTTCTGAAACTTCTGCTTCATGATACTATTCATCCATCTAACTCCTACCTGATTCATCCTCCTGACACCACCAATATCTCTCCCTTCCAAATTCTTATGCAATGACATTGCTAAAAGCTGACATATCCATTTGTCATAATCACCTGCTCTGTAATATACCCCTTCTTAACAGAAAATTCTGCATATCTGGTAATTGCCCAAGTCAGGATAATACAATCACTTTCTCCTACACCGAGATTATGTCAGTTACTGCTAAGTTCCCTGATGCTATGACCAGATCCAGAACTCTTGAACCTTGTGTCTCCTCCATTACATATTGTCTCAGGTAATTATTTCTTAGCAGCTGATCCTCCTCTCAATCTGTCCCCACAGTTGACGTCCCCAATAATAATTATGATCTGTATTCACTGTGCTAATTTATCGATGAATGGCATCTACTTCCTCCCTTATATTCTCTAGACTATAGCATTAACCAATTCTATATTTTAATTATTAGACACATATATTTACAAGGGGTGCTTAAGGGTCAAAGCTGTATAACTGAGAGGAGACCTCCACATAGCCTTTAAAGGAATGCGGAGAACCGACCAGGGCTTCTGACCTAATGTCCAATCCTCACCTTCTCGTGGTGCACCCTGTTGGGTATCTACTTTGATACTGAACGAACGAGGATGGGCTGGCAATTTGGGATTTAGCCGACCAAATTGTATTCTTATTGGTTAAACCAAAATAAAAAATGATGGTACAACATGAAAAAATTTCATGCCGGCTGGGGCGTCGCCCGGTTAAACAAGGCCCCCGTTGTTTTCGCCAGGGAACCAGGGCAAACAGCGAAAAGTCAGCTACTGGAACAAATCTGAAAACAAACCCGAACTCAACATCACCAGAGTTAAAGATCGGTACTATCAACGTAAGAAGCCTGAATGGCAAAGAAATGGAGCTAGCTGAGGAATTAGATAAGTACCAGATCGACATAATAGGGGTGACTGAAACAGAAAAGACCAAAACTGGTGAGATCTTTCTGAGCAATAAATACAAAATGTTATATTCAGGCAATAACAATCAAGGAAAAGAAGGAGTAGCCATAGTATTCAACACAAAATACGAGGCTAATCTTCTTGAATGGCAGTCAGTCTCAAGTAGAGTAATGTGGGCAAATATGAGAATGGGGAACTGGACAATGAAACTTATTTGTGCCTATGGTCCCCCAGAAGGTTCTACTAAGGTAGAAGTGGAGGAATTTTTTGAGGCTTTAGAAAAAGCAACTGACACAATGAAAAAGGAAAAGTTGGTCCTTGTTGGGGATCTAAATAGTAGAGTAGGAAATGATTGTGAGACATACAAAAATATTTTGGGAAAATTTGGAGAAAAGAGCAAAGCTAATAATAATGGCAAATATCTGTTGGATTTCTGCTCAGGACATGGACTGGTTATTACTAACACCATGTTCCAACATAAAAATGTGCACAAATTCACATGGAGAGAAGAGGCTAGGAATAAGAAAAGTCTCATTGACTATGTTATTGTTGATAGTGATGTTTTCTCCCTGGTGCAGGACACCAGAGTGTACAGAGGATTTGAAATTGGAAGTGATCACTATTTAGTCTTGAGCATGATAAAATTGAATTTCATATTGAAAAGAATAACATGTAAGAAAGTTTTAAAGCGAATAAATGTTGAGCAGCTCTCAGATGTAAACTGTAGACTAAAATACAGAAATATTATTGAAAAGAAAATGAAAGAGTTTGAGAACAGGAATCAAACCTTGGAGATTCAGTGGCAAACTCTGAAGGAAACATTGATTGATTCTGCCAGAGAGGCATGTGGTGAGGTTGTGTGCAAAGATAAAAAAATCAGAACTCCCTGTTGGACACAGGAAGTTAAAGAGGCAGTGAAGGAAAAGAAGAAAGCATATCAAAAGTTCCTGGCAAATAAGTCAGCTTTTACTCTTACAGAATACAGAGACAAATGTAAGAAAGCTAAACAGTGTGTAAAACTAGCTAAACAAAAGTCATGGGAGGACTTTGGCAAGAATATAGAAAATAAATATCAAGAAGGTGGCAAAATATTCTGGAGGTTGTTGAAGAAGCTTAGGAATGGAGGAAAGAGTGCTGTAAAAGGAATTAGAGATGATAAAGGTGAAATGAAAACAGGAGAAAAAGATATCCTTGAAGTATGGAGTAATTACTTTGAAAAACTGCTAAATGAAACAAGCAGTGATGACAGCACAGTGATAAAAAACACTGACCAGGCATGCAGTCAGGAATACATATCCATACTTGAAGTAGAAAAAGCCATCAAAGGCTTGAAATGTGGAAAGGCAGCAGGAGTAGATGATATTCGACCAGAAATGCTGAAGTATGGTGGTATAAGAGTCTTACAGTGGTTGCACTGCATAGTTCAGAAAGCCTGGACAGAGGGACAAATTCCCGATGATTGGAGTAGAGCTCTCATAGTACCCATATATAAAAAGGGAAATAAAACTGAATGTGAGAATTACAGAGGTATTTCCCTACTGAATGTTCCTGGCAAGATCTATGCAAGTATACTTGAGAAACGGATGAGAAGAATTGTGGAAGAAATGCTTGGTGAAGAACAAGCTGGATTCAGGCCAAATAGAGGCTGTCAGGATCAGATCTTCACTTTACGACAAATAGTCGAGAAAGCATGGGAATATAACAAAGATCTGTATTTAAGTTTTGTCGATTTGGAAAAGGCATATGACAAGGTGCCAAGAGAGAATCTATTCAATACGCTGCAGTCATATGGTGTCAATGGGGCATTATATCAAGCAATACTTAGTCTTTATTTGAGTTGTGAGTCAGCAGTTAGAATTGAAGGAAATACAGGAAGATGGTTTAATGTTAAATCTGGTGTGAGACAAGGATGTACATTATCCCCTCTGTTATTCATTATCTATATGGATCACATTATGAAGGAAAGTGGTATTAAACCTGATATCAAAATTGGAGATGTTAATGTCAGCTCTTTGCTTTATGCGGATGATGTTATACTTCTAAATAAATCTGCTACAAGTCTGCAATTTTCTCTGACTAAATTGAATAGCTGTTGTAATAGATATGGTATGAAGGTCAGCAATAAAAAGACAAAGACAATGAAAATAGGCAGAATCATTGAAAATGTCAAATGTGTTGTGAATGGAGAACCTGTGGAACAAGTAAAACATTTCAGATACTTAGGCACAATTTTTACTGAAGATGGTAAACTAAATATAGAAATAGACAACAGAATCAGCAAAGCTGGTATCGTGGGAAGTCAATTGAATAAATTCATATGGAATAAGAAAGAAATTAGTCGGAACACTAAATTAGCTGTATACAAGACTGTGTTGAAACCAATTTTAACTTATGGATCTGAGAGCTGGGTCAGAAGTAAAACACTTGACCAAAGACTAGAGACCGCAGATATCAGAGTCCTGAGAAAGATTAGAGGCGTGAACAGATGGCATCAATGGCAATATCATATTAAAAATGAGGATATTAGGAAAGAACTTGACATTGTCAGCATCCAGGAATGCGTTAGCGGAGCTAATCTCAGATGGTATGGTCACTTAAATAGAATGGGAGAGGAAAGATTAGCAAAACAAGTGTTCTCTGCCAGGTTGGCAGGAAAACGACCCAGAGGAAGACCAAGATATAGGTAGATTGATACGGTACAAAGTGCCTTAGACGATAGAAATATAAGATCTGATAATGTTGGAGTCTTGACAAGTAAGAGACTGATTTGGAGGAAAATTGTAGATAGGAAGTTAGTAATGACGTAATTTTTTCATGTAGTACTGTCATATCCTGTACACCCCTTGAGGGTACATGGCAGGAATTTGATGATGATGATGATGATGATGATATATTTACAAGAATAAAGAATAATAGTTTTTACTATTGCAAATATTTTCCCAGAAATTAACAGGCCATCATCAGTGCATCCAGAATAATCATAATACTTACCTTTTCATCAATACCAATTTAGATTTGAGCAGTTAAATATTTAATGAGTGCTGTAGAACTGCTACAGTGCCGAACTTAAATCAGAATGAATGTCTAATTGAATACCAAGATTTGGGAGAGAGTCTGTCTCATCTTCACAGATAGCAAGAATTAGCATGCTTCCTTTCCCTCCCCTCTTTTTAATATAATGATGTGTCATTCAATCATTTTATTTATCTAAATTTATTTCAAACTTATTTTAATTTTAGTTATCATTTTTTAATTGCAATCACATTTTATTTCGTAACTACCTGTATAGTGGCACAGCTCAAAAATTGGATTAACATTCTTGTTCAAGCCCAATCTTGTGATTATGCTGATGAAATTATGATAGCTTATTAATTTCTAGCCAAAATATGCAATAATAAAAATTATTATTATTTAATTCTGTCTAATAATTGTTAATATGTCACAAGTGCCATTGAAAACTCAATTATATATTTCATCCTATTGGCCTCTATCTCATAACAGATAACCTCAAATGAAATGCCTTCTGTATCACTATGCAGTGGAATCTCGGTTGTCGAACACCTCTGTTCTCGAACAATTCAGTTCCGGAACATATTTTTCGAACAAAAAACACCCCGGTTTCCGAACAGAATTTCGGTTCCCGAACAGGCAAACGGCAACCACATGCTCCACGTGCTGAGCTGTAAGGTGGGAAAACATCAGTTACGCAGCAGCCTTCGTTCAGTGCAGACACCTGCTCGAATTTGCAGTAAGTTTTCTTGATTTTCTTTGTGTTTTGTTGTTTTTTTTCATAAATTATTTTTAATTAAGCCACCATGGGGCCACAGAAGAATAGTGATAGCAGCAAAGGGAAAAGAAAAGTTGTTAGAACCATTGTTAGAACCACGATAGAGATGAAAAAAGAAATCATATCCAAACATGAAAATGGCATTCGTGTCTTGGATCTTGCTATGCAGTTCGGTAAGGCGAAATCAATGATCTGTACAATACTCAAAAATAAAGGGGCGATCAATTTTCATTTATATTTTATCTATTTATTGCATTTATTCTTTTTATGTAAGATTTTATGCATTTTCATTATGTTTGTATACGATCTTATGCATGAAGTACTGTTGTAAAGGTTAAAATAAACAATCATCTGGGGTTCAGGAACGGATTAATCCATTTTACATTAATTTTTATGGGAAAATGGTTTCAGTTTTCGAACAATTCGGTTTCCGAACAGCCTTCGGGAATGAATTAAGTTCGACAACCGAGGTTCCACTGTATTTCTAATGTATTTCTACTCTTATTTAGCTTCAATTCTTCTGCTATCATTAGCAAAACATCTTCACCATTCTGTTCCCTTTGTCCTCTCTGAATAAATATTGAAAATATTATATCCTTTGCATTCTGTACCATCTTCAGTCCACCAAGTCTCATCAATGCATGTAACATTCAGCCAAGTTAAGTTCTAATGACAAAAACTCCAAATACTTATGGTATACATGCCAAAAGTATGCATTAGTACATAAACTGCAATGCCCTCTTCATCCCACAACCTCCCTTTTACCTTGTGGTGATTATCTCACTACAGTTAAGAACCTGGGAAGCTACAATGAGCATCATGTGATCACTCCCACTTCCCTCTAGGTGGTCTGGGCCAACCTGTATCTGCACACCTAAACATTTTATTTTCTCCGACTCTGCACTTCCAAACTCTCAGTGAACAATACTTACTCAAAACACCTACTCTGAATCCATGCAAATGGAAACTATCTACCTTATATGTCTTCCATCCATCAAACTCACTCTACAGCCACACACACACACACACACACACCTTACACCCTTCCTTGACAACCTGCACATTGACTCATTCATAATCATAGATCTTCATCTCAGCTGACCTCTATCACCACAAAAGCAAATAATGTTCACAAATTTTATTTTTTTTCTCACTTTTATCTGCAATTTTTTCATATCATTTCACATACCACACTTGCACCTGCTAGATCATTAGTACCAGCCAAGATAATCATCTCTTCCACTTTCCCTCTCTGCAACTTTACAACATTACTACCATCTTTAATCTTGGTACCAAGAGTGTACAATTCCATCACTCTCTCCACAAGCACTCCTTTTATCATGGAATCACCATACAAAATTTGATCCTTATTCTCCTTCTTTTGCTCATTCATATTCTGCTTTCTCTTACCCTCTCTCTCTCTCTCTCCTCCCCTTCCTTCACTTGTGTTTCATACCACCAGCTATGCATTTCTCCAATGGTTCTATTTTATGTTTGCAATAACAACTTCACCGAAATTCACACTCGCATTTTCTCATCTTTTGCAGTTCAAATCACCACTGTCATTCTTTTTTACTCACCATGGTCTCTGACAAATTTCCAACACATGCTCAAGTTTTACTCTCTTTCCTCAAATCTTTCACTTTATGAAACAAAGACATTTTATGCAACGAACAAAATCACTCATACTGAAATCGTCCACCACTGTTTTGTTCTATGCATTAGTGCCATTTGTTATTTTCAAAAACAACTGAATCTACAATGGTCCTTAACACAATGTTGTTAAAATCTCAAGATGTAAACTGTGTATACTCTCTAATTTAAAAAAAAAAAAAAAATTAGCTGATGCCTCATTAGGGAATAAAAGGCATCAGCTCATTTTTTTTTTTTTTTTTTAAATTAGAGAGTATACACAGTTTACATCTTGAGCTGGCCCAAGACTACTGCTAATTTTAAGCAACATCCAGTGAAGAGATGGCTAACAAGTGCTGCCATCTCATGGTTCCTAACCCAATATTTTTAATGTCTGAAATAGTATGAATGTTCTGCAGTTGATTTTCTTGAGTTCACGGGATGAAAGGCCCAAGTTTCCCAGAGAAAAAACCCACATACCCATGCCAGAGATCGACTAACTCAGAAACCAGTTGAAGAAAGGCTTAGAAAAAGTTCCTTTAATTGGCAACTAGAATCGAATCTCATTCTTTGAGATTATTGTAGCTTCCACTGAGCTACAAAGGCTCCTCTAATTTTAGAATATTAAAAATGAAAATATTAGATGGGTTCTTGACATCATTAGCATTCAAGAATGTAATGGCTAATCTGCTTTGTTATGGTCACTTGAACAGAGCAGAAGAGGAAACCTTAATAAAACAGGTGTCTGATGCAAGATCAGTAGAAAAAAGACTCAGAGTAAAACTGAAATCAAAGCGGACTGATGTAGGGATCAGTGCCTTACAAGATCAAAATGTAAGTTTTGACAATATTGGAGACAACAAATAACAGATATTCCTATCTGGTAGTAATAATAATGTAAACATAATGATGTGGCACTATCATACAACAGTATCTCCCTCCCCTTGAAGTTGAATATCAGGAAATAGTGATAATGATGTTTAAAAATAAATCTTTAATTCTTCACTACATTACATAATGATCATTTACATAATACGGAGAGGTGACCATGCTAGACTCTTAAGACAAATAATTTTTGTAACATAATCAAAAATACAGCATTAATGCATCATGAAATGTATTTAACCATCTACTTACATGAAGTGGATATTGCATTCTCAATACTTTTGTTAGTTTCTTTGGACTGATAATATTTGGCATTTGGAAGTAGTTGAGCTTCTTCAGTTACATTATCACCATCATTGACAACATTATCTTCCTTACAGCATTCAGATGTTTTTGCTAATGATCTGTCTGAGGTTCTGTTGCCCTCTCTTGACTGCACTGCAACCTCTCCTGCTTTAACTATACAATTTACAGTATCCTTTGAACAATGAGAAGGATTTTGGGAAGACTGTCCCTCACTGCTCAATGATGTATTTAAAGTGGACATACACAAATCCGTTTGTTCACTAAATGAATTAGATAATCCCTTAATCCCTGAGTTTGACTTTGTGGTGACCTCAAAAGAATCTTTTTGCTTACAATTATTTTTATTTCGTATCCTTGTAATCATTGTAAGTGCACTATTGTTCCTTTCTTTCTTATCCTCTGCATGTTTCTGATAAATTTCTTTCTCTCCTTGCTCTTTCACTTCTAAAATATATTTTGGAAAGGAGGGAGATGATGGTTCTAATGTCCCTACTTGAGAATCAAGTGGTGATTTTAAATTCTTGTTTACTTGATTCCTTAAAATATTTTGTGAATTGTTGCTGCTTTCACTATTATGCCTGTTTGAATCATATTCCATTACTATTTTTGAATGATTAAACAAATGATCCCCTACTGCATTTTCTGAAATGCCACTTGGCGACAATGGAGACTGCAAGGAACTACTTCCAGAAGATGAAGAACTAACTGTGTGGCCTTGGTTACGTTTTGAACTTGAAGAAACAACTTGATCCACAGTCCTTTTTCCCTGTTCCTCAAGGCGCTCAAACATTGCTTTTGCATTATTAAACCTTGCGAGGTGACTCCCAGTCCTAGTAAGAGAAGAAGCTGCATGAATCTGAAGTGACTCACTCAACATGTTTCTATCAGCATATTTTTGCTCTCTGCTTAGATCTCCTTTTAATTCTTTCCGCCGATGCCGTTTAACAGATTCTTTGTTGCTACTGACAGAAGATTTTGCTGGTGTACTACTATCTCCTTTTTGTGCATTCATAGACTGAAACATGTTTGCTATTGTGCTCACCTTAGTGCCCATTCTTCTAACAGGTTCTGAAGATGTAGTCTCGGTAGACATTTTCTTTTCATTCTTGGATTTATATTCAAAATTAGATTTAAGTGAATTTAAAAAAGGCTTGCGATCAACAGGTTGTACATTTTCTTCTAACCACCCAGTTCGAGAACGACTAGCAGCAAGAATTTCAGCACGTACTCCATCCATAATTCTAAGAAAACAAACAGGAAAAGAATCTAAAATGCAGTCCAGCCTGGCTTGGTCCCATCTGAAATTAAATTAAAAATTTACAATAATTAATTCTGAGTATTTTCTACATCCTTCTAAATTATAGTTGCTGAGAAATTTATATTTTTATTTAATCCATTACCAAACAAGAACATAATTGCTTGGTAAGTATAATTTACTTTGTAACCAAATTACAAAGTAAATTATAAACTATTTATGTATGGACAATAGATGACTTTGAATTAATTCAACCTTAGCATATTTCTGGATCTGGCTCCCACTGATGATATTGATGACTTGGCATGAAAATCATCAATAAAAAGACCAAAACTATGAAAATAGGGAGGAGCACAGAAAACTTCAGCTGCATTCTAAATGGAAATCCTATAGAACAAGTAAAATATTTCAGCTATTTAGGTGCAGTTTTAAGTGAAGATGGTAGGTTAAATCTGGACATAGACAACAGAATAAGCAAAGCTGGTATGGTTGGTAACCAGCTGAATAAATTTATATGGAATAAGAGAGAAATTAGCCAAAACACCAAAACTAGCAGTATACAAGACAGTGTTTAAATCAGTTTTAAGTTACAGATTTGAGAGTTAGATTAGAAATAAAGCACTTGATCAAAAACTAGAGACCACAGATATCAGGGATCTGAGAAAAATTAGGAGGGGGGTGAACTGATGGCATCAGTGGCAAAATCATATTAAAAATGAAGATATTAGAAAGGAACTTGACATTATTAGAATTCAATAATATGTCAGGAGAGCTAGTCTAAGGTGGTATAGCCACTTAAATACAATGGATGAAGAAAGGTTAGCAAAACAGGTGTTTGATGCCAAGATGGCAGGAAAAAGAGTCAGAGAGAGACCAAGGTTTAGGTGGATTGATTCAGTCAGAAGTGCCTAAGAAGCATGAAATTTTGGTATGACAATATTGAAGTGCTCACAAGTAATAGAAGGATTTGGAGGAAAATTGTTGATAGGAGATTAATAATAATATAAACTTAATCATATAGTGCTGTCATAGTAACCTCAACACCCCTTGGGGTACATATCAGCAAATTGATGATGATTATATTCCCACTGAAGAGATCTCAATAAAGGTCAAAACAATTCTGAGTAGTGGCCCATCCAATAATACACAGGAATATACACATCTGGAAGGAGGTGTGCTTTGTATTATGGGAATACTGAGGCAATAGAATGATGTGAAGTCAACAGCCTCTATATACGTTTAGGCTAATCGTGAAGATACTTCAAGGAACAAACAATAATGTAATTTCTTGGCAAGTATACTTTACTTTGTAACTAAGCGAAAAAACTTTCTTCAATCTCAGCGTTCTTTTCATAACTAACTAATCAATATTACTTCATCATCATCAATCAAATTCCTGCCATGTACCCTCAAGGGGTGTACAGGATATGACAGTACTACATGAAAAAATTACATCATTACTAACTTCCTATCTAAAATTTTCCTCCAAATCAGTCTCTTACTTGTCAAGACCCCAACATTATCAGATCTTATATTTCTATCGTCTAAGGCACTTTGTACCGTATCAATCCACCTATATCTTGGTCTTCCTCTGGGTCGTTTTCCTGCCAACCTGGCAGAGAACACTTGTTTTGCTAATCTTTCCTCTCCCATTCTATTTAAGTGACCATACCACCTGAGATTAGCTCTGCTAACGCATTCCTAGATGCTGACAATGTCAAGTTCTTTCCTAATATCCTCATTTTTAATATGATATTAAAAATGAGGATATTAGGATCTTTCTCAGGACTCTCATATCTGCGGTCTCTAGTCTTTGGTCAAGTGTTTTACTTCTGACCCAGCTCTCAGATCCATAAGTTAAAACTGGTTTGAACACTGTCTTGTATATAGCTAATTTAGTGTTCCGACTAATTTCTTTCTAATTGTATATGAATTTATTCAATTGACTTCTCACCATACCAGCTTTGCTGATTCTGTTGTCTATTTCTATATTTAATTTACCATCTTCAGTAAAAATCGTGCCTAAGTAGCAGAAATGTTTTACTTGTTCCACAGGTTCTCCATTCACAACACAGTTGACATTTTCAATGATTCTGCCTATTTTCATTGTCTTTGTCTTTTTATTGCTGACCTTCCTACCATATCTATTACAACAGTTATTCAATTTAGTCAGGGAATCTTGAAACTTGCAGTAGATTTATTTAGAAGTATAACAGCATCCACATAAAGCAAAGAGCTGACATTAACATCTCCAATTTTGATATCAGGTTTAATACCACATTCCTTCATAATGTGATCCATATAGATAAAGAATAACGGAGGGGATAATGTACATCCTTGTCTCACACCAGATTTAACATTAAACCATCTTCCTGTACTTCCTTCAATTCTAACTGCTGACTTACAACTCAAATAAAGACTAAGTATTGCTTGATATAATGCCCCATTGATACCATATAACTGCAGCGTATTGAATAGCTTCTCTCTTGGCATCTTGTCATATGCCTTTTCCAAATCGACAAAACTTAAATACAGATCTTTGTTGTATTCCCATGCTTTCTCGACTATTTGTCGTAAAGTGAAGATCTCATCCTGACAGCCTCTATTTGGCCTGAATCCAGCTTGTTCTTCACCAAGCTTTTCTTCCACAATTCTTTTCAACCGTTTCTCAAGTATACTTGCATAGATCTTGCCAGGAACACTCAGTAGGGAAATACCTCTGTAATTCTCACATTCAGTTTCATTTCCCTTTTTATATATGGGTACTATGAGAGCTCTACTCCAATCATCGGGAATTCGTCCCTCTGTCCAGGCTTTCTGAACTATGCAGTGCAGCCACTGTAAGACTTTTATACCACCATACTTCAGCATTTCTGGTCGAATATCATCTACTCCTGCTGCCTTTCCACATTTCAAGCCTTTGATGGCTTTTTCTACTTCAAGTATGGATATGTATTCCTGACTGCATGCCTGAGCAGTGTTTTTTATCACTGTGCTGTCATCACTGCTTGTTTCATTTAGCAGTTTTTCAAAGTAATTACTCCATACTTCAAGGATATCTTTTTCTCCTGTTTTCATGTCACCTTTATCATCTCCAACTCCTTTGACCACACTCTTTCCTCCATTCCTAAGCTTCTTCAACAACCTCCAGAATATTTTGCCACCTTCTTGGTATTTATTTTCTATATTCTTGCCAAAATCCTCCCATGACTTTTGTTTAGCTAGTTTTACACACTCTTTAGCTTTCTTACATTTGTCTCTGTATTCTGTAAGAGTAAAAGCTGACTTATTTGCCAGGAACTTTTGATATGCTTTCTTCTTTTCCTTCACTGCATCTTTAACTTTCTGTGTCCACCAGGGAGTTCTGATTTTTTTATCCTTGCACACAACCTCACCATATGCCTCTCTGGCAGAATCAATCAATGTTTTCTTCAGAGTTTGCCACTGAATCTCCAAGGTTTGATTCCTGTTCTCAAACTCTTTCATTTTCTTTTCAATAATCTTTCTGTATTTTAGTATTTTAGTCTGCAGTTCACATCTGAAAGCTGCTCAACTTTTATCCGCTTTAAAACTTTCTTACATGTTATTCTTTTCAATATAAAATTCAATTTTATCCTGCTCAAGACTAAATAGTGATCACTTCCAATTTCAAATCCTCTGTACACTCTGGTGTCCTGCACCAGGGAGAAAACATCACTATCAAGAATAACATAGTCAATGAGACTTTTCTTATTCCTTGCCTCTTCTCTCCATGTGAATTTGTGCACATTTTTATGTTGGAACATGGTGTTAGTAATAACCAGTCCATGTTCTGAGCAGAAATCCAACAGATATTTGCCATTATTATTAGCTTTGCTCTTTTCTCCAAATTTTCCCAAAATATTTTTGTATGTCTCACAATCATTTCCTACTCTGCTATTTAGATCCCCAACAAGGACCAACTTTTCCTTTTTCATTGTGTCAGTTGCTTTTTCTAAAGCCTCAAAAAATTCCTCCACTTCTACCTTAGTAGAATCTTCTGTGGGACCATAGGCACAAATAAGTCTCATTGTCCAGTTCCCCATTCTCATATTTGCCCCCATTACTCTACTTGAGACTGACTGCCATTCAAGAAGATTAGCCTCGTATTTTGTGCTCAATACTATGGCTACTCCTTCTTTTCCTTGATTGTATTGCCTGAATATAACATTTTGTATTTATTGCTCAGAAAGATCTCACCAGTTTTGGTCTTTATCGTTTCAGTCACCCCTATTATGTCGATCTGGTACTTATCTAATTCCTCAGCTAGCTCCATTTCTTTGCCATTCAGGCTTCTTACGTCGATAGTACCGATCTTTAACTCTGGTGATGTTGAGTTGGGGTTTGTTTTCAGATTTGTTCCAGTAGCTGACTTTTCGCTGTTTGCCCTGATTCCCTGCCGAAAACAACGGGGGCCTTGTTTAACTGGGTGACACCCCAGCTGGCATGAAATTTTATCATGTTGTACCATCATTTTTTATTTTGGTTTAACCAATAAGAATACAATTTGGTCGGCTAAATCCCAAATTGCCAGCCCATCCTCGTTCGTTCAGTATCAAAGTAGATACCCAACAGGGTGCACCATGAGAAGGTGAGGATTGGACATTAGGTCAGAAGCCCTGGTCGGTTCTCCGCATTCCTTTAAAGGCTATGTGGAGGTCTCCTCTCAGTTATACAGCTTTGACCCTTAAGCACCCTCTAATCAATAATAGCATGCCTTAAATCAGTGGCTCTCAAAACTTGTTTGAGAACTTAAACCACTATTATAAAGAAAAATTCAAAAAACTTAGAGAAACACATTTTTTTTTAATATTTTTCAATTCATACTTGGTCTTCTGAAATTTTTCATTTAAGCAGCAAGCCTGCAACCTTCTTCTAGAAAAGGTTTACATGGTAAACAGATAATCTGAAAAATTCAAGACAGCTTTCTATTAAAAATATCATTTCAGAATTTCAATTAGTACTTTTATCTGTTATATGGCTATAACGCCTTCTTTGCAAATGCAATCACTGGATTATGAAAACTGGCTGCTGGAGCAGAGAATACAAAGTTAATATAACAAAACAAAGGTGTTAGAGCCATAGAACAGCTAAAAGTACTAACTGAAATTAAGAATTGCAAGACAGAAGCATTCTGAAAATCTGCCAAGTGGAGCAGATAAAGACAACTTGTATATTATACAAGAGAGGACATGAAAGAATTACTGGAAGTGGCAAAAGAAAAGAGTGAGAGTGTTAAGATATTGAGTCTGTTGCCATGGTATAACAGAGTAAGAGGAGGGCCATAATAGCAAATGACTATGCATAGGTTATGCAGGAGGAGTGGTGTGGAGCGAGTTTGACGGTCAAAAGGACTTACACAAGAAGAATGGTTTGTATCTGAATGGATTTGATGTTCAAAGACTGGAAAAACTGTTGTTGAATGAAGTGAAAGTGGATGTGCAGAATCAGGGAAACTAGAGCTTTTGGAGGGGGGGGGGTGCTGTTGAGTGGATATGCAGACATTAGTGAGGCAGTTGGGTGTAAGAATGTGTATAATATGCCTGAGTTAGTACCATTGGTTACAAACCAGAATGGGATAGTTAATATAAGGCATCAAGATAGGGGTGGGACTAGAAGGTTTTTGCACTTTATGTATACTAATGCCAGGAGCATTAGGAACAAGCAGGAGGAATTTTTGGCCTTGGTTGACTCATCCTGACCAAAGTTTATTGGCATTAGTGAGACATGGCTAACAGAAGATGATATAGTTAGTGGGATAGAATGTGTAGGGTATAGTGTGTTCAGGAAAGATAGAGAGAAAATAATGGAGGAGGGGATGTTATTTATGATAGCTGATGAACTGTAGCCAAAGAGAATACATGCTCGACTGCATGATGGTGAAAATAGCACATTCGAGGCTATCTGGTGTGAGGTTGAGGCCAGCAGAACAAAATACATACTGTATTGGGGGGGGGGGAGGAAGAGCATGGTTTTGTGAAGGGTAGATTATGCCTCTGTAACTTGCTCACATTTTATAATAGTGACGGCTGAATTGGATAAGGGTAATGGATTTACAGTGATCTGCTGGATTTTCAAAAGCCTTTGACAGGATACACAGGGAATTCTAATCAGTAAACTGAAGCACATGGGTATGTATATAGGGTGGGTGAGATGGATAGGAGGGTGGTTGATGGAGAGATATCAGAGAGCAGTTTATTCAGGAGTAGAGTTCAAAAGAAGGCCTGTCACTAGTGGTGTGCTGCAGGATTCTATTCTTGGACCACTGCTATTCAATTTGTTCATTAATGATACAGGAAAGGATCTGAGAGGAACTGTTCAGTTATTTGCCAATGATGCAAAGTTGGGTAGAGCAATATGAATACACATAATGTCAAAATTTTGCAAGATGATTTGGATAGATTGGCAGACCGGGCAAAGGAGAATGGATGTCAGTTTAATGTGGCAAAGTGTAAGGTTACGTATTTTGGGGTGAAAAGATGAGCAGCAGTATACCACATTGGTGGAACTGTACTCCAGGAAATTGATCCAGGAGCCAGAGACTTGGGAGTGTTAGTGGAGAGGGAGTTAAAGTTTAGGGGGCACATAGCAAAAGTGGCTAAATCAACTCATTAGATCAGTTGGTTACTGAAGAATACTTTCACGAGCAGAGACAAGTGGGTTATTGCTCCTCTTTATCGAGCCTTGATAAGACCCTTCTTGACTACTGTGCACAGATCTGGGTGCAAGGGTTTCTTGGTGATGGGGAGGATGTAAAGATGATCCAGAGGCGAGTGACCAAGATAGTATCTGGTCTATGGAATGAACCTTACGAGAACAGGTTGAAGATTTGTGGGTTACAGAAACTGATTGATAGGCGGAAAAGGGGTGATATGATTGAGACATTCAAATTACTAAGGAGTTTTTACAAGATTAATTCAGACGAAATTTTTCAGAAGAGGTGTGGTGGTGGTGGGACCATCCATGGAAACTGAGCAAAAGTGTAGTTAGCAAGGGTGTTAGAACTAGGATTTTTACTAGGAGAGCGGTGAATGAGTGGAATAAGTCTGTTATGAGTGCCATGACTGTGAATGAGCTCAAAGCAAAGTATGATAGATACTGTGCGAAAGCTGAAGAGTTCTTGACGTGATGTTTAGGGCCTCCCTTGATGAGTCTAAGGACTCCTTGGAGTTGCCCATAATAATAATAATAATAATAATAATAAGCAAACAAAGTTTGTGAATGAAGTATCTTCACAGACTACTTGTATATAGAGGGTGTTGACTTCACATCAGCTGAAAATGTATCCCATAATGTAAAGCACATTTCCTTTCAGATGTATATATATTGCTATGCATACAAAGGAATAAAACAAGAATATAATTTCTTATCAAGTATAACATACTTTATTTTTTCTAGAAAGACAAAATGGCAAACTGTGTGTTTACATTTTGGTAAACATACCAAAAAATTAATAAGAGTCAATAACATTACCTCTAAACACAGTCAAAAGTAACTATAGAATTACACGTGTACCATAGTAAAAATTAATTCATTATACAGATGTTGTGTTTTACGGATGGTAAGATATCCATCAGTTTGAAAAGAGTTCATTATTTTTGATTTTTAATTTTTATGGTGCAAAGACATCAAAAGTCATACTGCGCCAAGATGCAGATTATAGCAATGCATATGGTAAATGGCATAGGCCAATCACAAACATCCATGCCCCAGGGCAGGATTCAAACCTGCAGCCTCTTGGCTGAAGAGCGTATACGCTAATCACTAAGCCAACCAGGCTAACCAGTTTGAATAGAGAACAATAATAAGGAATTTGAATAAAGAAACAGGTAAAGCACATGCATTACATTGGAATCCCTCTATTTATATAGTCGTGTGTTCATAGGTTAAAAACTAGTAAGCTGAATATAAAAATTAATATTCAGTATTAATATTCTGGTAAATAATAGTCTTTACTGCACTTGTTGTTATGTCTGAGGCCATACTTGACTGACAATAACTGTGAGCATTGGCAATTCCATCTTGTTTCCTAATTTATTATTATTATTACACCCTCCATGGAGTCAACAGACTCATTATGGAAGGTTCATTCAACTGACAACATATTTATCATACAGAATATCTTAAAGTCCCTAACACTCCTTGCATTAACAAATTCTGGTAATGCACTCCATTCATTGACAATTCTTCATGTAAAAAAATTACTCCTTACACTCCTCTTCAACACACTTTTACATAACTTCCACGGATGACCTCTTGTTCCACCCCTCTCTTCTTCTACTCTTTTTATAATCCCCTCTGGATAATCTGATAAAATCTTCTCACTAACTTAACCTTCTCTCTGTTTACGGGGGGTGCAAACACACCCCAAAAAATTTTATTACCTGACACCTCCAGGGAGTCCAAAGACTCATTGAGGGAGGACACCTACTCTACAACTCTCTGTTTCCACACACCAACTACAATGAACTGCAACTATACCAATGGCATCTACCACCCACCACCACTAGCATTTTTACAGACAATCACAAACATCCATGCCCACAGTGGGATTCGAACCAGCAGCCTTTCGGCTGGAGAGCGGATACACTAACCACTCGGCCAACCAGGCAGGAAAAAAATGATGGTCACCTAACCATGAATGAAGAAACAATAATAGAGAAGCAGTAAATCCGATTATCGGATTTTGGCACAACGGCAATATATTAATGGCAATTTAGTTTTAACTACATCCATGGAACTAAAAATTGGTGTTCAATTTCTGCATTTGAATTTGGGTACATTTTTTTTGGCAGTGTATTGATAAATTTATTGCATGCTGAGCAACTGCTTTAAATGGATTCATTCCAGATGCATCTTTGTATCTCGTACTTCAGCCCATAATAGTTCAGTGTTTTCTATATTTGTCCATTTATTTAAGTGGATAGTATTGTACTGGTATTCAGCAGCAGCAACATCTTTTTCTGTTTTCAGGATTATTTCTAAGATGGGAGTAACAGGTTCTTTTGTATGTTATAGAGTACTGTAAAAAAAAAAAAAAAAAAAAGATCATTCTTAAAATATTCATGTTTTCAGGCAACCTTTGCTTAAGCTGTTTGAAAAGACCAAGAAGAAACCATCTTGCCCTATTTCTAAGATTGTGCTCATTTTGTGTTATTTTCTTTTGTATCATCAACTCTGAAATTTTTCTTTCAAATCTGTAATCAAGATTTTGATTTGGATCCAAATAGTCATCAATCTCTGACTCTAGAGAATAGACTCTGGATGATGGTAGCACTAACGTATTAGCAACAGAACAAATCAAACAAGAAAGGTCTTCAAATAATCTCATCTTATCCGCACTGTTAGATTCAAAAATTTTGTTAAATTACTGAACTTGAACTAGAACAGGATGCAAAAATAAAAGGTATAACAGATTCTTTCATCTTTGTACATCTACAAAATTTAAGCTTTGTAACATTTCTCAGTCACACTTATGACTTCAAAGTGAGTTTTTAATTCCAACCACTAGCTGATAATTCTGTCTACTGCAGGTTCAATGAAGAACCACCTTGTTGTACAGTTGTATACAATTTTCAGAGGAGCATCATTTTCACTGATAGTTTGATTTAGCTCTTTGTACGCTGCTTGTCTTGAAGAAAAATGTGAAAAACACTTATATGTTTCGGCAACTAAAAATTCTAATTTTCTTGGGAGAGATTCTGCACAGGTGTGAGACGTTGCCCGTTGCAATGAATGGCATAAACACGTAATTAAGATTAAGGAGGGAATATATGCTTTCAGCTGTTATTGACACTAATCATAATGCTGGCGTTGTCTGTATCAATTGCAATGAGATTTTTAATGTCCAGTTTCTTGGTCAAGAGCTCTTTTTTCAGTGCAGCCACAATACCACTAGCATCACACTTTTCTAGAACCACCATACTCAGAAACGTATGCATAATTTTGTTGAATTTCTTGCTATAATAAATGATGACAATTCCTAAAATCTTATTCACTGTGATATCATTCGATTCATCTATTAGCAAGCTGAAATTTCATCTCCAATATCTGCAGTTAAATCTTCTTCAAAATGCTCTTAGAATATTCTTTACAATTGCAGAGCACTTGGTTCAGTGCATTTTTACCTTTGCCATAATTTGACTGTCTGGGATGATATTTTTGCAAATATCTACTAGATGATCGCAACTGTTCAATGATGAGTGACAACAAAGAAATAATGCTAAGCTGCCTTCAAAGTTCACTGTCTCATCACACTTCTTCACAAGCATATTTATAATAGGAACAGCTTTATATGGACGATGTTTCTTAGTTTCACTACGCGTTACAAGCTGACAATATTTAGCAGCTATATCACATCTGCAAAACCTACAGTGGCCATTTGTAGCATCACTAGAAACTTCACACAACCATTTACTAAACATTCCCATTTGCAACCACTCACTCCTAAATTTTTGCTTGTACGCTTTATTTGTCTCTTTGCTCATTTTTGAAGAAGGATATGCAACTCTTTAGTGCAATAAATTACGATCAGTCTCTGAAAACTTCCCACTTGCTATCATAACTACCAATCAGAACTGTGCAATAGACTAACTTGTAGCAGTGCTATCAACTTCAAGACAGCAAAATGGCAGACTGTTGGACCACATGACTGACTGACATCATTGCGCATTTGAAATGAGTATACATCAAACATACAATACAATTCTTTATCAAATGCAAACATCTGGAAAACTTGAAAACAATTTCTTTAAGAGTAGGTTATAAAAATGACTAAAAAGAGCTGAAACAAGTTCTGAAGGAGCTAGATTGGGAGCTAGGTGCTAGATTAAAATTTTTGCAGCTAAAGAAGAAAAAAAGGAGCTAGATCTAGCTCCAAAAAAGCTAAATTAGCAACATTATTCACAATTGACTATGGCAACCCATTCTACTCCTTCACAACTTTCCAAGCAAAAAATCTAGTCCTCACACCCCTACTAACCACACCTTTATTAAACTTCCAGGGATGGCCCTTTGTTCTAGTCCCAAGTGCTGAAACATTTCCCCTGTATCTATCCTATAAAAACTCTTTAAGCAATTTAAACATTTCTATCATATCGTCTCTTTATCCCTTATCAACCAACTTCTGCAATCCACACACCCTCAATCTATCCTCGTAGAGAACATTCCACAGGCTACACACTATCTTGCTCACTCACCTGACTTGGTCTCCAGGAAACCAAGGAGACCAGACTTCAGCAAAGTAATCCAGATGTGGGCATATCAAGACCTTATAAAGAGGCAAAACAACTAACTTATCTCTACTTGTTAATGTGTTCTTCGATAGCCAAGTAATCATATGAACAACCGTAGCAAAATATCCTCTAAACTTCTCTCTGTCTACCACCACCCCTAAATCTCTACCTTAATCTATTTCCTGTAGTATAGTGGCATTAATATGATACATAGCTTATAATCTATTAATCCCAAAATGCATAACTTTAAATTTCTCCATATTAAACTGAAACCCATTATTTTTTATCCACACTGACAGCCCATTTAAATCATCCTGCAAGCTCTCTACATGGCCTTGATTAACTATTACTCTACCTAATTTTGTATCATCAGCAAACAACTGAATATTTTCTTTCAAGTTATTTCCTATTGCTGGCCTGGTTGGTCGAGCGGTTAGCGTATCCGCTATCCAGCCAAAAGGCTATGGGTTCGAATCCCGCCGTGGGCATGTATGTTTTGTGATTGTCTGTGAAAGTACTAGTGGTGGTAGGTGGCATTGGTGTTAGATGATGAAGGTTGGTGGAGTAGTGAGACAAGGAGTTGTAGAGTAGATGCCCTCCCTCGATGAGTCTTTGGACTCCCTGGAGGTGTGATGTAATAATAATAATATCATTTATGTTCAAATTCAAAGCAATGGTTCCAGCACGGAACCTTGCGGCACACCACTAGTCACCTGTTTTCGCCTCAATTCTGCCCCTCAATATTCCACTTTTTGATATCTGTTCAGGAGCCATCCTCTTATCCACTTAACCAGTGTCATATTCATCCCCATTTGTTCTTATTTGCATAACAGGGTTCCATGTGGTATTCTGTCAAATGCCTTTGCAAAATCCAGCAAAATCATCGCATAGCCATTTCCTTTATCCAACTCATCTGTTACTGTATTATAAAAAGTTAGTAAATTACTAAAGCATGACCAATCCTTCACAAAGTCATGTTGATCCTCATACAGTATCATATTTTTATCTACCCATCCTTGAATTCTTTTTTTGACCAATTTTTCTAGTACTTTTACCAGCATGCCTGGGATGCTGATTGGTCTATAATTTGATACTGCAGTCTTAAAACCTCTCTTATGTAAGAGAATTATTTTGTTCACTTTCCACTCCCTTGGAACTCTACCAGAGCTGAGATTTAAATTAAAGAGCCTAATCAAAGGAATTGCCAGTTCCCTTGACATTCTCGCAAAACTCTAGCTGACATCCCATTTAATCCCACAGCTGTATTTACATTGAGATTCTGCAATATCTGAAGAACCTCCAATTCATCCACCTCTGCTCCCACATTAGTGTCTTTCACATAGGTTAATGCAGTAACATCATTAGAATGATATATCCCTGCAAAGTGGTCACTCAGTAACATGACTATTTTATTTGTTTCTGTCACTTCGTGATCATCATCACTCGTTAAGGTTAATTTTCCAGAGTCATTCTTCCTGTAACTTGCCACATAATGAAAGAACTCTTTGGAATTTCCTTGACCTGCTTGGCTAGATTTTTCTCATAATGTGATTTTGCCTTCCTCACCATGCTAGTCATGTTTCTCTTTATATACCCTCCACAGCATTTTCTTCTTCTGCAGGCTCAGCTTAATGATATTACTCATCCATCTAACTCCTACCTGTTGTGTCGGAAAAAGTGCCAACTCACTTTTAATGAGTCATCCTATTTCCGACCAAACATAAGGTAACGTTAAAAACCATGGATATGGACATGCTTATGCCTCCGTGAAGAAAATGTGCATCTTGGTAATTCAAAACTATGTCTAACCATTTTTTTTGTAGATATTAAGTAATTTTTGAGAGACCCATAATTCAAATTGATAATGTTTGTGGATTATTTAACAAAGGAAGATTATGTATAAATGCTGAAAGATGTATATAAGATGATATATGTATTAAGCCATGTCAAAAACAGTTCGGAGCTGCGGTGACCAATCGGCCACCGTTATGTGCATGATGTAGTCACCAAGAGAAGGCGCTCACATTAGCTATATAGGTTTCGGCACGGAATTCAATCGCTCTCGTATTTTCTGTTCCCGGTTCCTGATCCAAGTGCTGGATAGCTGTGAAGCTTGCCGCCGTGCCCAGCAAGATTCTCCCGTTGCTGTACGTGCCGCGTCAACCATAGCCACAACTGAGGAATGCAGCCAGAGAATTCCAGAAAAGAGCCGTTGGTTAGCCAACGTATAAATCAGCGAAGAGGTGAACCTCTTTCGAAAAGAATAGGAGTATGTCGCAGACGCCATAAGAAATATACGGTGAGGAAACCCGGAAGTCTGTTTAAGGAAGTCCCAATAACTACCAGAAAAGCAAGAATGGTAAGGTGCAAGTTTTCGTATTAAATTGAATAATAACCAAAGAGGGTATAGGAACCAGAGGATTAAGGAACTCCATATAGTCAACTTCCACTTTGTGTCTAAAGAACTGTAATCTTTTGGACATTCTGTCTATGTCTAAAGAGCAAGTGACACTCTAAGCTTAAGCAGAGCTGGGAACCAAGGCTTTGGATTATTTATGTTAGAAGAAACATCGTCATCATTGTATTAAATTTGAATTTGAATATTAACTGAATTTTGGGGGAGGATAAAGCCTGAGCATAAGAGAGAATACTGTCCCATGAGAATTTTGCAAGACGGAGTACATCTGATATGCTCCATACTAGGATTGTAGAATGTATCTATGTATATGTGTTATTCCCATATATGGGAACTGAGCAACTCAATAGAAATTAACCGAGCCTGAACGTAGTTATACAAAGAAGAGTATGAGATTGATAGTATAAGACTTTAGAGTAAATTTTTTTGGATATGTAAATTTAAGAGGAGGGGGGGAAGTTCAGCCTCTTTAGAATTGAAACTTCTAACTAAAGTGTATATATGTATTTGTCTAAAATAAACGTATTTCTTTAATTCAAACCTCATGAGTCTGTCATTGTTCTGAGAATTGAGTTACCACTTGTTAAATTTCGGACCATGCATGAGTAACAGGGAAATCCATTAGTAACTAAGAAAGGGGGACCACGACTGCAAACCACTTGATCCCTATATTGTTTTTCAGTAGTTTAAAATTGAGTATCAGAATTCAGTTGCCGGCTGGCGCAGTCGACCTAAAAGGTATATAAATTTGTCGGCAACGGAATAGCTGAGAATAAGTAAGATATGTAAATAATATAACTAATAATAACAGGGCAGTATGTAACATAACATACCTGATTAATCCCCTCCTTATCCTAGGTATGCAATTTAATATTGCTTCCTCTAGATCAGCTGCGGCCCCCTTGGAGGTCGTTAGTTTTGTTGAGGAGGGATGTGAAATAATGAAAACAAATTTAAAATGTTTCAAGACTAAGTGTGCCATGTCAGATGTGTATGTAAGATGCTAGAAACATAATATTTGCATTTGATTTTTTTGCAATATTTGCTGTGTATGTTTTGTATTGAATATAAATACAATAAATATTATAATAATATGTCTGTATTATGATTTTTTTTTTTTTGATGGGGACTGTGAAATATTTAAATTTTTTCATAGGGGCCTTTACATCCATAAGTTTGGAAAGCACTGCTCTTGATAACCCTTAACTATATCCTATGTACTACTAACGTCCTTACCCTGCAGTGTTTTATGCCATGGCACAGATTTAAGCTTCTTTCTAAACTTGTCATAATCACCTACTTTGTAGTTCCACATATACCAGCATATACATATTCTACATATACCCACAGCTGGCATGGTTGGCAGAGTGGTTAGCATATCCGCTCTCCAGCCAAAAGGATGCAGGTTCAAATCCCGCCATGGGTATGGATGTTTGTGATTGTCTGTGAAAATACTAGTGGTGGTAGTGGGAAGACTTTACTTAGCTGTAGTTAGTGGATTGAGTGGTGGAGACAGAGATTTGTAGATAAGTGTCCCCCCCACCCAATGAATCTTTGGACTCCCTGGAGGTGTCGCGTAATAATAATAATATACCCTTTCTTGACAGAATATTTATCATTTTGTACAATCTCCCAAGTCAAGATTGCATGACCACTTTCACCAATTGCAGGCAATGTGGTCAGTGGTTATGGATGGCTGTTCTGATTCTATATGATCAGGTCCAACACCCTCCCACCCTCTAGTCCCTTTCCATCACATGCTGCCTTAAGTAATTATCTCTTAGTAGGTGTATAAATTCTATTTTTTTCTTGCCATGTGACCTTTCTTCCTTTCCATCTACATCTCCATAATTGAAATCCCTCATAATAATCACTTGATCATTGCGCTAAGTTGCTGATGCATGTCTTCCAGATCATCTGTGGAACTCCCTGGTCTATAGCAACAACCAACTGTATATTTTGTCTTACTGACCTTAATCTCACACCAGACTGCTTCATATGAACAGCCACCCTCCTACCTGTTTCCTATTCCTTTTGGCAACAATTCATCTGCTATCATCAGCAGTACACCTTCCCCCCCCCCTCTTGATACTTGTGGCATTAGTATATAGAAATTGCAGCATCCCTTTAGTTCCCCACCCACCTTTACTTCCAAAATTGACTACCCTATTCAATATTTTTGCTTGATAGACTAGATTCCACATTTGGTCATTCTCACGTTCACTCTCCTCAATGGTGCCTTCACATAAACTCACTTGCTTCTACCTTAATTACTTATGTTTTCTTGAATTTGCATTTCGGCATGCTTGGTGAACAAAGCTCTCTCCAGACATCTAACACCTAAACAATTTAAATCCAGTCCATCAGCATTGTAAAAATCCTTCTTTCCATTAAACACAGACCACAGACCAACAAATCCTACATCAATCCATCCTTCTGCACAATCTACGTACAGACTCATTGGCTACCAACACCCTCACCCTCAGTTTGCCTCTATCATAGCGTGGTAAGACTGACGATTTCACCTTCTCGCTCTTCAGTTTGCCTCTTAAAAACTCCTTTAGATTCACCCTCATAGAATGCTTCTCGCCTCTCAAGTCATTTGTACCAACAAAGACAATCATTTCCTTCTACTTACTTTTTGCATCTGGATGGCTTGGCTAATATTTGGAGTAAAGTGGATAACAAACAATATTAAACAGGAATTGCATGCAAAAAAGAGGCTATAGAAGAAATATAAGGAGACAGGTGAAGAGAAGATGCATGAAGAATATAAGACACAGGCCAGAAGAATGACTAGTGTGGTAAGGAAAGCGAAACTGGAATATGAGAGGAGATTGCCCTAAGATCCAAAGAAAATCCTAGGGAATTTTTTACCTATGTGGCCAGTAGGAGGAGAAATGACTGTGGAAGAATGATATTGTGGGATATCATTCAGAGGACATAGTGGAATTGTTCAATGAACACTTTATTGGAGTATTTCATCCTAGAGGAGTCAGTTTTAATGCTAGAGGGATAGGGCTGGTTCGAGGTTTAGAGGTACAGGAGGAGAGTGTGTTTCAGATACTGAGTACTATGGATGTCAGTAAAGCTGTGGGACTGGATGGTATTTCACCACGAGCTTTGAGAGAATGTGCTAGGGAACTGACAGTGCCTTTAACCTGGCTTTTCAATGGAAGTCTGGCTTTGGCAAAGGTGCCCAGGGAATGGAAGGAAGATAAGATAGTGCCATTGAATAAGGGTAGTAACAGACTGGAAGTGTGTCTAATTATAGGCCAGTCTGTGTGTCATCGGTAGTTGTTAAGATCTTGGAGAAAGTAGTGAGGGACCATATACAGCATTGGGCAGATGAGGGTAATGTTATCTGTGAGAGTCAACATGGATTTGTGAAAGGACGCTCTTGTTTTAGCAATATGCTAGCCTTTTATAATAAAGTTACAAGAACATTAGATGAGGGAAAGGCATATACTCCAATTTTCTTAGACTTAGCGAAGGCATTTGACAGGGTGCCATATGATAAGCTGATATTTAAGTTGCAGCACATGAGTCTGGATGTCAGATTGGTCAACTGGATTCACGATTGGCTGTCTGATAGGTATCAGAGAGTTGTGTATGGTGGAGCAGTTTCAAGGAGGCAGAGGGTTACAAGTGGGGTCCCACAGGGCTCAGTACTAGGACCTATATTGTATAACCTTTATATCAATGACATTGCCAGTGGATTGCAAGGGGATATTCAGTTGTTTGCGGAAGATGCGAAGCTGAGAAGGATTATTAGTAATAGTGCAGATGCGGCAGCCCTGCAAGAGGATTTACATAAGCTAGATAGATGGGCAAATGAATGGGGATATTGGTTTAATGCAGCAAAATGTAAGGTCTTGAGGTTTGGGAAACATCGATGGGATGCTGCATACTCTATGGGAGGAGTTATACTGGAGGAAGTAGGGGAGACAAGAGATCTGGGGTTGATGATTGATAGAAACCTGAAACCTGAAGTTTAGGGGTTATATTGCAAAGGTGGTGAAGGTAACACAGAGGATTGCTGCAATTATGAGCAGGACACTGACCTGCAGAGATAAGAGGGTTATCATTCCATTGTATAAGTCTCTGATCAGACCACACTTGGACTCTTGTTCTCAGATTTGGTCCCCAGGATTTGAAGGGGATAAATTAACTGTGGAAAGGATACAAAGAAGGATGACAAAGATGGTTTCAGGACTGTACAAGCATAGTTATGAGGATTGGCTGAGGGAATGTGGACTGCAGAGTTTGGTCTATAGAAGAAGGAGAGGTGATATGATTGAGGCTTTTAAATTGAGAGGTGGTTACAGGGTTGACACTGGGGAGTTCTTTCGCTTGGTTGAACAGCGGGAAGGAGTGATGACAAGAGGCCATCCCTGGAAGTTACAAAAGGAAACTGTGAGCAAGAGGGTAAGGAGTGGTTTCTTTGTGCGGAGGGTGGTTGAACCGTGGAATGCATTGCCTGATGGAGTGGTGGGAGCGAGAACGGTCAATGAGTTTAAAGAGTGGTATGAGAGACTTTGTGTTTCTTAGGGGGGACGTACCCTCGATGAGTCTTGACAGACTTTATGTTCTTAGGAAGGCCCTCCCACGATGAGTCTTTTGACTCCATGGAGGCCTGAATAATAATAATAATAATAATAATAATAATGTGAATTTTTGCCCCCAGGAAACACAAAGTCTCCATACAAATGATGCACTAAGTTAACAACTTAGAAGATGAAATGTAGGATTTGATGATACTGGAGACCAGAGAAATAGTTTGGAAAAAAATTTCATTGGAAACTTGCAATAATGTAAACTTAATTACATGACACTATCAGTATCCTGTACATCTAATGAGAGTAGTTATCAGGAAATGGGTATAAACACCATATTAATGTTGTAAATTGGGTCAGTTGGATTGCATCCCTCTAACTAAGAAGCAGTTATTTCAATAACAGTTGAGGATTAAGGCACCTTCTCTTAATGAACTTCCAAACATGGCAGATTACTTTCTTTCTTTCTCTCCTGCTTCTTTAAATTATCTTCTAAATCTATCGAGCCCCAACTGTAGTTCTATTCATCTTTTCCTAGCCATGTTTGGTTATCTCGGGGGGGGGGGGGGGGGGGGGGTCATGTGGTCCTCGCCTAGAGGTAACCAAACATGATTAGGAAAAGATGAATAGAACTACAGTTGGGGTTTGATAGATTTAGAATAGATATTGTTGATAGCCTGATTATCAAACTGATCCATCCATATCATCACAGTCTGATGTGAGAGATTTCTATAATGAATATAAATATTGGAACGCTTTTTAAGACCTTAAAATATACATTAAAAATGAAAGTTTATTGTGTACTATAAATTAAAGATGCCAAGAAATTATATCAAGCTATTATGAAATCATATTATGGAATAATAAGGCAACTGATGTGAAGTATCTTCACCATTCATGAAGATGCTTCACACACAAACATTGTTTGCTTAGTGAAGTTTCATTTCACTATATGCCCTCACCATGCAAGTATATGCACCAAGTAGCACAGACCCAGATGAAGAAGAAGAAGGATTTTTGTAGTTGGCAGAGTTGTTAGTTGTAGTTGGTGGATTTGAGTGGTGGAGACAGATAGTTGTAGAATAGATGCCCTTCCTCGATGAGTCCTTGGACTCCCTGGAGGTGTCACGTAATAATAATAATAAATAATACTGTGTTCATAGCTGATTCAAATACGGGATTGGAAGAAATGCTAACCACGATAATCCAAACTGGAAAGGAGTATGGAATAGAATTAAACCTTAAAAAGACCAAACACATGATAATAAATAAAGGAAGTACAATAAAAAGCAAACTAGAAGTGTTAGGTCATACCATACAACAAGTGGAAACATACAGTTACCTCGGATATAATAAATTTAGTTTAATCCTTTATCCAAGTGTGAGCAAACAAAGTTTGCGCCTGAAAGTATCTTCAGGACTGGGGTAAGGTGGTACAACACCAGGACAATCGTTGCAAAGGTGGAGCAAGCTACCAACACTCCTGTCTCAGTATCTCCTATAATGCAAAACACATCTCCTTGCCGATATGTCTAATGTTATGCATTAAGGGAAGGGCCACTACCCAAACTAGTTTCGACCTTTATTGAAGGTCGGAACCAGCTTGGGCCTGGCTCCCACTGAAGAGACTTCAATAAAGGTCGAAACTAGTCTGGGTAGTGGCCCTTCCCTTAATGCATAACATTAGACATATCTGCAAGGAGATGTGTTTTGCATTATAGGAGATACTGAGACAGGAGTGTTGGTAGCTTGCTCCACCTTTGCAACGAGTTTCCCTGGTGTTGTACCACCTTACCCCAGTCCTGAAGATACTTTCAGGTGCAAACGTTGTTTGCTCACACTTGGATAAAGGATTAAACTAAATTTATTATACTCTAACCAAGTGAAAAATAAACTTTCAACATTCAATTACCTCGGATACATATTCACAGTCTGGGAGAAGGAAGGAAGAAATACAAATCAAAATCTGAAAGGCAAAAGCAGCCTTCTGGAATAATAGATACATTCTCAGAAACAATATTGACAGCATAACAAAACTAAGAATAATCAAAACATACGTGTGGTCAGTCTTGAATTATGGATGCAAAAACTGGATATTAGATTAATGAACAATGGGCATTCAAGTTGTGGAACTATAGAAGAGTCCTCAAAATTTCATGGAGAGATAAAATAACAAATGTAGAGGTGCTATGAATGATGAACACGAAGAACCAACTAGTCAGAGACATCACGAATAGGAAGATGAGAATGGTAGGACATATAATGAGAGAACTGAGTAAAGTAATTATCCATAACTGTGAACCTTCAATATGAAGATGCCACCTAACAAGAATATATGCCCTAAATGAAACTAACAGACCAAAGAAATGCTGGAAAGTTGAAGTAAATCTTCAAGTCTGTATAAATGTGCTTATGAATATCCACTAACAGGGAAAAAAACTATGGATATGCTTCTAATTAGTTAAAACTCTGTATAACAGTTAGGAGAGAAGGTTAGCACTCCCCTTGATAAGGACAGACCGGCCCCTGGTTCTAATACATATAAGGTTAAGGCACTTTCGCTTACTTCGCAGCACTTAACCAATTTTTTGAACAATAAATCGCGCGTGAATTAAGTTCGATGGAGTTTGTTAAAAGCTGGTTGGTATGGATGAAGTTAACTAAGCTTAGGTTGACGTCATATATGTGACATGACCACTCCTGTTGTCATATATGTGACATGACCACTCCAGACCAAGGAGCACAGAGGGTGGGGACCGGGAGATGTTGAGACAGTTGCGCGTGGCAAGTGCAAGAAGAAGAACGATTGTTATGGAAGATTTTAACTACAGCAGTATAGATTGGGGAAAGGAAGATGCATGTAGCCATAAGGGAATGGAATTTCTAGAATTCTTGAGGGACAAATGTCTTAAGCAACATGTAGCAGAGGGAATGAGAGGTTCAAGAGTTTTGGATTTGGTTATTATTATTATTATTATTACCACGGGCTACTCCAGGAGTCCTTAGACTCATCGAGGGAGGCCCTAAACATCATGTTCACACAGCTGTTCAACATTCTCAGAGTATCTATCATACCTTGCCTTGAACTCGCTCACTGTCATAGCACCCACAACAGACTCTGGCAGCTTATTCCACTCATTTACCACTCTAAAAGTAAAGAACCCAGCTCTAACACCCCTGCTAACCACGCTCTTGCCCAGCTTCCATGGGTGTCCCCTAGTTCTCCCACCACCAGTCCTGATCTCAAAAATATCATCTGAATTAATCCTATAGAATCCTTTTAGCAATTTGAATGTCTCAATCATATCTCCCCTTTTTTGCCTATCAACTAGTTTCTGCAACCCACAAATCTTCAACCTGTTCTCATATGGTGCATTCCATAGACCTGCTATCATCTTAGTCACTCGCCTCTGGATCCTCTCAACCTCCTCCCCATCAAGAAGGAACCGAGGTGACCAAATCTGGGCACAGTAGTCGAGATGAGGTCTTATCAGGGCTCGGTACAGAGGTACAATAACTTGTTTTTCTCTGCTCGTCAAGGTATTTTTCAACAACCAAGTGAGTTGATGAGCTGATTTAGCTACTTTCGTAATGTGCCCTCTAAACTTCATCTCCCTATCCACCAACACTCCCAAGTCCCTGGCCTCATCAATCTCTTGGAGTACAGTTCCACCAATGTGGTATACTGCTGCTAATCTTTTCACTCAGAAATGCATAACCTTACATTTTGTCACATTAAATTGACATCCATTCTCCTCAGTCCAGAACTCCAATCTATCTAAGTCATCTTGCAAGACTTTGACATCTTCTGCATTCACTATCGCCCTACCCAACTTTGCATCATCAGCGAACAAATGAACTGTCCCACTTAGACCATTCCCTATATCGTTAATGAACAGATTAAACAGCAGTGGTCCAAGAACAGAACCCTGTGGCACACCACTAGTCACAGGCCGTTTTTTGGACTCTACTCCTGAATAAACTACTCTTTGATATCTCTCCATCAACCACCCAGCTATCCATCTCACCAACCCTATATCCATTCCCATATGTTGTAGTTTACGGATTAGAATTCCATGTGGTATCCTGTCAAACGTCTTTGCCAGGTCCAGCAGTATCACTGTAAACCCATTTCCGTTATAGCATCAGAAGAGCTGATAATAACTGAGATGACATCTCTCCCACCAGTTGGAGAGAGTGACCATATGGTTTGGACTTGGAAAATGAATAGACATGCAGGAGTATCAAAGAGATGGGAACGTATGTGGAATTATAAAGCAGGCGATTATAATAGTCTTAGACATCAACTTGTGGAAGTTTCCTGGAGGGAGGAATTGGAAGACCAGGATATCATTAGTGCTTGGGAAATTGTGAAGGAATATTTGTTAGCACCAATAGCAAGCTGTATTCCACGAGTGACGAAGAGGACACAATTTGGAGTAAAGTGGATGGCAAACAATATTAAACAGGAGCTACATGCAAAAAAGAGGCTATGGAAGAGATAAGGAGACAGGTGAAGAGAAGATGCATGAAGAATATAAGACACAGGCCAGAAGAGTGACTAGTATGGTAAAGAAGGCGAAACTAGAATATGAGAAAAGATTGGCCCTTAGATCCAAGGAAAATCCTACAGAATTTTTTAGCTATGTGGCCAGTAGGAGGAGAAATGACTGTGGAAGAATGACGTTGTGGGATAAAAATGGGAATAGAGTTACTGATGCAGAGGACATAGTGGAATTGTTCAATGAACACTTTATTGGAGTATTTCATCCTGGAGGAATCAATTTGAATACTAGAGGGATAGAGCAGTTTCGAGGTTTAGAGGTGCAGGAAGAGTGTGTTGTACATACTGAGTACTCTGGATGTTAGTAAAGCTGTGGGACTGGATGGTATTTCACCACGAGTTTTGAGAGAATGTGCTAAGGAACTGACAGTGCCCTTGACCTCTTTTTCAATGAAAGTCTGGCTGTGGGAAAGGTGCCCATGGAATGGAAATAAGGTAAGATAGTGCCATTGCAGAAGGGTGGTAGCAGACTAGAAGTGTCAAATTATAGGCCAGTTTGTGCATCATCAGTAGTTAGTAAGATCTTGGAGAAAGTAGTGAGGGACCATATACAGCATTGGGCAGATGAGGATAATATTATCAGTAAGAGTCAACATGGATTTGTGAAGGGGCACTCTTGTTTTAGCAACATGCTAGCCTTTTATAATAAAGTTACAAGAGCATTAGATGAGGGAAAGGCATACACTGCCATTTTCCTAGACTTAGCAAAGGCATTTGACAGGATGCCACATGATAAGCTGATATTCAAGTTGCAGCACATGGGTGTCGGGATGTCAGATTGGTCAACTGGATTGGCTGTCCGACAGGTATCAGAGAGTTGTGTATGGTGGGGCAGTTTCAAGGAAGCATAGGGTTACAAGTGGGATCCCACAGGGCTCAGTTCTGGGACCTATATTGTTTAACCTTTATATCAATGACATTGTCAGTGGATTGCAAGGGGATATTCAGTTGTTTGCGGAAGATGCGAAGCTGAGAAGGATTATTAGTAATAGTGCAGATGCGGCAGCCCTGCAAGAGGATTTACATAAGCTAGATAGATGGGCAAATGAATGGGGATATTGGTTTAATGCAGCAAAATGTAAGGTCTTGAGGTTTGGAACACATCGATGGGACGCTGCATACTCTATGGGAGGAGTTAAACTGGAGGAAGTAGGAGAGACAAGAGATCTGGGTTTGATGATTGATAGAAACCTGAAATTTAGGGGACATATTGCAAAGGTAGTGAAGGTAATGCAGAGGATTGCTGCAATAACGAGAAAGACACTGATCTGCAGAGATAAAATGGTTATCATTCCGTTGTATAAGACTCTGATCAGACCACACTAGGACTATTGTTCTCAGTTCTGGCCCCAAGATTTGAAGGGGATAAATTAACTGTGGAAAGGATACAAAGGCGGATAACAAAGAGGGTGTCAGGACTGTACAATGTTAGTTATGAGGATCAGCTGAGGGAGTGCAGACTGCAGAGTTTGGTGGATAGAAAAAGGAGGGGTGATATGATTGAGACTTTTAAACTGTTGAGAGGTGGTTACAGGGTTGAAACTGGGGAGTTCTTTCGCTTGGTTGAACAGTGGGAAGGAGGCATGACAAGAGGCCATCCCTGGAAGTTACGAAAGGAAACTGTGAGCAAGAGGGTAAGGAGTGGTTTCTTTGCGTGGAGGGTGGTTGAACCGTGGAATGCATTGCCTGATGGAGTGGTGGGAGCGAGAACGGTCAATGAGTTTAAAGAGTGGTATGATAGACTTTGTGTTTCTTAGGGGGGACCTCCCTCGATAAGTCTTGATAGACTTGTGTTTCTTAGAAAGGATCTCCCACGATGAGTCTTTTGACTCCATGGAGGCCTGAATAATAATAAAAACTACTGTGAAGATCCATGATGAAACCAATTTCCTATGTGGAACAAAAACAAACTAATATCTTCAGTTTAGGCATTAAAATGTCTCAAATATACATTTTTGATATATGGGGCTGCTAATCTCAATGCTTAAATCACAACAACGACAGTGACTAACAGAACCTGGCAATAGCACCTTGCTGCTGACAGACTTATTGATTTGGTTCAAATCTGCTGCATTGATGTTCCAGTTTTTGAGTCTTTTTAGCTTTAGAATGTTATGTCGATATCAGAATTGTTCTTAAAGGGGGAACAGGAGGCAACAATTTTCATCAACACCTCACTGCTTATTACAGATGTGAAGTGAAAGAGTAAATAATAAATAAATAAAACATGTTTGACATTCAGCTTTCTAGCTCCTAACCTAAAGAAACAAAGTTTTTACTGGGGTACTATAACATATCCACGTGATCTTTTTGTGAATGCTAAAAACAACTCCCAAATGCAATCAGCATAAAGAGAAAGTAAAAAATGGCCAGCTAAATATGATATTCTGCAATTAATGTTATCAAAAGCACATGCATTCTATGTAAGGTAATTATTGTATACTTATTTCATCACCGACTGAATAAATACACACTTCCCATACTAAATGCCAAACAACCTAAAAACATAAATATAAAAAGCACTTTCTTTAGCCGTAAGAAATATAGCTAAGATATCCATTTAGACTGGCATGAGCATGTTGAAGATTAATTATCAACATATGACAATTATAGAGTGATGAATGCGCAAACAGTAAATGGATTTAAATGAGTGGTACAGTTTGTGTTGTCTAAGATGGGCCTCCCGTGATGACTGTTATGACTCCATGGAGTGCCATAATAATAATAATAATAATATTATTATTATTATTATTATTATTATATGACCCAACAGAACTCTGATCCGCCTGACTGAATCATTAAGATACTAAAAGGAGACTATAAACTATTGAAAGTCAGTCCGTAAACTTGAAAACCTAAAGAACATCGGTTAAAAGGCTGCTCTCGATACTCATTACAAAAGTAAATGTAATACAAAAATTAGATGAAATAATATCTACACAGCGAGTCAATAATACTCGTCAGCAAACATGCCAGAAATCTTATCACCTAACATAATGAAATAAACAGGACGCATTTTTCATTCATACTTAATATTTTTGTTCGGCTTCCTTAAGCAAAAGAATCGGGTTTTGTTTTTTCTGGGTAATGTAATTAATTTGCACCAGAAAGAAAATTGCCATATTTGACAATTTACCTGACTATCATTGCGGAGATATTTATCCATTGCGCAGAGTTAAGGTGTTATATTCGAGAGACCTTAGTCTCCCGCGATGAGTCTACTGATCCCATGGAGATGTCCATATAATAATATGTTACGGTGTTATATGTCAATCGACAACATTTTCAACAATACATTTGTTTTGTATTTGAATAACTACCGTTAGACCGTAAGACATGTAAAACAGCTACAGATACCTGAATCGCTACAAATAAGAACTAAAACTTGGCTAAATCAACTTTGTAAATACTTCAGAAAGTACATGATATATATACCTTTATGTTCTTTTTAAGCATATAACACTTACTTTTTTTATTATTATTATTCACCGAAGTTCCAGGTTAACTTGAAGACTTACTGTGATAACAATCGTAAGTATACAAGACCTCGCTATAGTATCCTGCTGTAGCGTTTTTATTCAGAGCACTGCGGTCACTCACTCGCTGGCGAGGTCAGAAAGGCTGATTTTTTTTTTTTTTTTAATGTGCATAAAACCAGATAGATGATAATTAGCAGTGAGAACGTAATAACAGACGGATGACATGAAACATATTCGAAGTACTAATTCCATTTCATACTAAAACCAAATCTTCACCGTTTATGTTAAGTAATTGTTATTACTAGCATTACAATAAACATAGATAACTACTAAGATGCTATAAGATGTTAGTTAATGAAAACTGATTCCTTATGACACCGACCGTATCGACGTCCCGTACGAATGACAACAAAGACCTTAAACCTGCCATTACACCACCTTTGCTAAAAGGTACAACAGAAATTCCAATTGCTTTTGAGTGTGGTTAAATCCCAACGTCAACAAACTGGATAAGAGGAAGTGAGTTTTGCTTGTTTGTTTTTGAAATATGATTACGACAGTTGCACAGAAATCAGAAACTATAAATACAAATTTTTATTTTTACTTTTTAAAGGTATTTGGTTCCTTTTATCTATTTAATTGTAAAACATCTGTAAGTGATTTGGCAATACTATACCATTTACATGACTGAAGTGAACAATTTATTTAACATGCTTGAATAAAAGAAGCGCCATCAATGCTCATTTCAATGGAAAGGAACTTGAAAATATAATTCTTTTTTTTTTTTTTTAATTTTTAACCATATACATTCCTCGAGTAAGAAGCAGAATGCGTGCGAAATCATTCAAAAATTATGCTGAAGAAATGAACAACATTATACCTTTAGCATGATTTGAAATGTACTAACAGGATTGAACATGAATTAACTTTCTGATCAACAGATAAAAAGCATATATTATATCTATAACTATCGACCAATCAGTATCTCAGGAGTGGTGATGGTGAAGATTTTGGAAAAAATGGTCAGGACTCACATTCCGAAATGGGCTGACAGTGAATCTCTCCTTTCAATGAACAGCGTCGGTTTACTAAGAGAAAATTATGTTTTAGCAACTTGCTCACATTCTATAATAATAATAATATTACAATTGAAGAAGAAAAGGGGAAAGGATATACCATGATATGTTTGGATTTGGATAAGGCTTTTGATAGAAATGATACGCGGATTTTTTCAGAAAGATTTCAATAGGCTGGAATTGTGGGCAAGGGAAAATGGAAGACTGTTGAATAAATTGGAGAATATGAGTTTGGATTATAAAATATTAGCGTGGATAACAGGATGGCTGACTGACAGATATCAAAAAGTGGTATACAGAGGATGTGAGTCTGCAAGATTAAAGGTAACTAGTGGTGTACCACAGGGTGTGCCATCTTTGTTTCACTGTTATTCAATATGTACATTGGATGGATAGGCGAGATACAGCTATTTGCTGATGATGCAAAGATAGGTAGGGTAATCAGGACTGCTGCTGATATTCAGTACTTGCAGAATGATTTGAATAGGTTGGAATTGTGGGCACAGGAAAATGGATGTCAGTTCAATGCCAATAAATGCAAAATCATGCACTTGGCGTGATCGGATATCCAATGTTGTATTATATTGATGGAATTATGTTAGAAGAAACTGATCAGGATAATACAGTCGTAAATATACGACTATTTATAGTTTGCTATATGCATAAGATTATATGTACTATTGTGTCATTTACAGGATATAAATATGTTTATGAATTGTTGTGTTGTTTTTCTTTGTCAAGGTATGAAATCATTTTTGCTCATTCTTGAAAGATGTAATTATTGCTGCCATGAAAAATTACAATATCACATATCAAAATTATTGGTCAACGATCACAGTAACGATTTAAGTCAGCTACGCTACATACACGAGAGTTCTGAAATACTATACCAGAACGATGCATTGTGTAGGCAAAATCACCCTGGCATACAAAGGAAATGTATCCGGAAAGCACCCTATTTCAGAGTAACTTTATTAAAAAATCAACTAACGCGTTTTATTCCCTAATAGGGAGTAGGCGAGGCCTTTATACCCTATCTAGCTTTTGGAGACTGAGTGGGCAGTTCAATCTCCACCACTAGCCAATCAGAGATAGCTGGCCCATGTCTATCACTAATTATAGCAGCCACCGATGAAGAGGCTGGCAAACAAGTGCTGCCATCTCTTGGTACCTAACCCTAACAAGATATGTCACTGTCTGAAATAATGTGGGTACTACGGTCGATTTTCTTGAGTTTATGGGACGAAAAACCTGAGTTTCCAGGAGGAAAAACCCGCTTGCCTATGCCAGAGATCCACTAACTCGGGAACCGGTCAAGATAGGCTTAGAAAAGTTCCTCCAGTTAGCGACTAGACTAGAACCTAGGTCTAACTTCAAGCGGCCAAGCGCAGAGGACACAAGCGCCACTTCTATTATTATTATTATTATTATTATTATTATTATATTCAGGCTTCCAACAACATAGATCATGCCGCCAAACAAAAAGAGGGGGTAGAATATTAATATTTATCAAACAAAAATTAATAGCAAAAGAAACGGCCTATCAGTTTGAGCATGCTGAAACCCTTTGACTCGAAATCACTAATACCACCAATAGACAGCATCCCATAATACTAAATGCTATTTACAGGCCACCAAACCTAAACATGATAAAATTCTTGCATGAACTCAATTGCTGGCTTTCAAGCCAAGAAATATGCTCAACCAAATACCTAATGATGATTGGCGACATAAACATAAATATTGCAAACGAAAACCAGAACAACACTGTACAATACCTAGACACGCTATCCATGTACAATCTAATACCAACAATAACATCATGTACTAGAGAAGAAATATTCGGAAATACTATCACTGCCTCCTGTCTAGATCATATAAAAGTCCGAGCACTACTAAACAGTTACACTGTATCAGTCATAAAGTGCAAAGTAGCAGACCATTACTTCACCGCTCTAAACCTGCACGCCAAGACAATATCAATGCAATGTCCCACACAAGAAAAGCGACAGAAAACAATAATAGACGAAGAAATAGTCAACCACGAAATAAGAAAAACAGACTGGAAACACCTGCCATGAGATTCAGCAGATATCTTAAACAACAACATTAAACTCACACTGGAGGAAATATATAAGAAAGCTACAAAGAAAGTTCGTTCAAAATTCGTTCAAAAACAACACAAAATCCTTGGATAACACAAAACTTAATCCTAGAAATACACAGAAAGGACGCTTTATGGAAAGAATTAAAGCATCCGAATAACACAGCTTTAAAAACTGAATATAAGATAACAAGGATTACAACACAAATCAGAAATGCAAAAAGAAGCTACTACAGAGACAAACTAACCTCTGCACAAAACAACATGAAACAAACCTGGCATCTGATCACTGAGATGCTAGATTTTGTTCCCAACACCACCGCCTCCGAAACCATAAAACACAACTTCATGAAAGACGCAAAACCTATTCAACATCTAGCAAATGACTTTAACCAATACTTTGCAGACTCCATCCAAGACCTGCACAGAAATATTCCCCCAATCACAAAACGAGACCCTCCACTTGACCACAATCAAAATAGACATTATGTTTCCCAGCCATAAAAGAAGCAGAACTTCTCTCTGCAATACATCAAATCAAACCAAATAAAGGTTTGATCTGATGCAAGAACTGCACAGAAATATTCCCCCAATCACAAAACGAGACCCTCCACTTGACCACAATCAAAATAGACATTATGTTTCCCAACCATAAAAGAAGCAGAACTTCTCTCTGCAATACATCAAATCAAACCAAACAAAGGCACAGGAATTGATGGTATCAGACCTAAAGATATAAAGCAACATGCAACTAGTTTAAGTCCTATCCTACTAAAATTAATAAATAAAATGTTTAAAACAGGACAGATACCAAGTATGCTAAAGACCGCTATAATCACACCCATGTACAAACATGGAAAAAGAAATTTAATCAGCAATTACAGATTCATAGCAACATTACCAATTATCAATCAAATTATGGAGCGGATCATACTGAAGAAAGTCACAGCACTGAGATCTTTCATATTATCCCCAAAACACAATATGGTTTTCAGAAAAATAAGGGAACAACATCTCTCTTGGAAGACTTTACAGACGTAATTAATACCGCCTTAGACAAAAACAAAATTGCCATGGTAGTCTTTATTGATCTAACTAAAGCATTCGATACACTTACACATCAAACCTAGTTAGAAAAGCTGAGGCATGTTGGAATAGACGGGCCTCTTCACAGATGGTTTACAAACTACCTTCAAAATAGAAAGCATATCACACGTATCTGGTCAAACCGAAGCAGAGAGCTACCAGTAACATGTGGAGTACCACAGGGAGTTGTACTCTCCCCAACTCTTTTCAACATTTACACGCACGACATTAATCAGCTACCATTCAAAGGTAAGATATTCCAATACGCAGATGATACAGCAATAATATCCATCCATAATAACGCAAGCATAGCCCAAACAAATATGCAACATGACATAAATCTGATCATAGACTAGTTCACGAAAAACTCCATACACCTAAACTCAGAAAAGACAAAATTAATGATATTCAGAAATCCACTGACTCGACTAGTTGATAACAAATATATAACCATCCAACATCCACTTTCCAACATAAAAAACATACAGAACAGCAAAACCACTACAATCACTCAGGTTGAAACAATACCATACCTTGGAATTTACTTCGATGCAGATATCAATTGGAATAGCCATATAAACTATCTACACAACAAACTCCGAACAATAAGTGGCAAACTCTACAGGTTAAAAGACATAGTTCCAATACGCCTAAAAACACTAATATACAAAACAGTATGCCAAAATATACTAAGATACGCTATAACAACGTATGCTTTCTGTGCACCCTACAAATTAAATAGATTAATGTCGCTACTGTACAAAATGATAAAACTGACCTTTTGGGAACAAAGAGAAAATAACGACCTTATATACATTGCAATGTCAGAACACAAAATACTGACAGCAAAACATTTATGTCACTATGCAGCTTTGCTAAAACATTATTTCGATGCCAACTACAGGACAGTCAGAAATACATACCGTCTAACAAGATCTCTGACTACTAATTATATCACATATAAATACAATAATCACTACGGAAAGGCCACGCGAAACCTGTACATCACAGACATGATAAACAAATTACCTTTTGAATACAGAAACCTTACAAACTACAATAGCCTGAAAAGAGCTCTAAGGACATACTATGAACAAGAAACACGCACCCAAAATACCATACAAACTTAATGAAACACAATATATTCGTTCAGGTTTCCAGATGCATCAATACATTCCAAGTCATTGTGTGTGTGTGTGTGTGTGTGTGTGTGTGTGTGTGTGTGTGTGTGTGTGTGTGTGTGTGTGTGTGTGTGTGTGTGTGTGTGTGTGTGTGTGTGTGTGTGTGTGTGTGTGTGTGTGTGTGTGTGTGTGTGTGTGTGTGTGTGTGTGTGTGTGTGTGTGTGTGTGTGTGTGTGTGTGTGTGTGTGTGTGTGTGTGTGTGTGTGTGTGTGTGTGTGTGTGTGTGTGTGTGTGTGTGTGTGTGTGTGTGTGTGTGTGTGTGTGTGTGTGTGTGTGTGTGTGTGTGTGTGTGTGTGTGTGTGTGTGTGTGTGTGTGTGTGTGTGTGTGTGTGTGTGTGTGTGTGTGTGTGTGTGTGTGTGTGTGTGTGTGTGTGTGTGTGTGTGTGTGTGTGTGTGTGTGTGTGTGTGTGTGTGTGTGTGTGTGTGTGTGTGTGTGTGTGTGTGTGTGTGTGTGTGTGTGTGTGTGTGTGTGTGTGTGTGTGTGTGTGTGTGTGTGTGTGTGTGTGTGTGTGTGTGTGTGTGTGTGTGTGTGTGTGTGTGTGTGTGTGTGTGTGTGTGTGTGTGTGTGTGTGTGTGTGTGTGTGTGTGTGTGTGTGTGTGTGTGTGTGTGTGTGTGTGTGTGTGTGTGTGTGTGTGTGTGTGTGTGTGTGTGTGTGTGTGTGTGTGTGTGTGTGTGTGTGTGTGTGTGTGTGTGTGTGTGTGTGTGTGTGTGTGTGTGTGTGTGTGTGTGTGTGTGTGTGTGTGTGTGTGTGTGTGTGTGTGTGTGTGTGTGTGTGTGTGTGTGTGTGTGTGTGTGTGTGTGTGTGTGTGTGTGTGTGTGTGTGTGTGTGTGTGTGTGTGTGTGTGTGTGTGTGTGTGTGTGTGTGTGTGTGTGTGTGTGTGTGTGTGTGTGTGTGTGTGTGTGTGTGTGTGTGTGTGTGTGTGTGTGTGTGTGTGTGTGTGTGTGTGTGTGTGTGTGTGTGTGTGTGTGTGTGTGCGTGCGTGCGTGCGTGCGTGCGTGCGTGCGTGCGTGCGTGCGTGCGTGCGTGCGTGCGAATTTCTCAATCATAGATTTCGTAGCTTCCCAACACAGAAAAAAAAACAATAAATAATAACCAACTGGTGTCATCCTCACATAAGCTTACATATAAGCTTCGAGGATGAAAGCAGAGAAATTAGTTCTCATCCAAGATGTATCATATGTAACCAAGTGCATGTAATGTACGTATCACATGTAAACCAAAGTATGTAATGTATGTATTATATGTAAACAAATGTATGTAATGTAAGTATCATATGTAAACAAATGTAAATAATGTATCACATGTAAACAAATGTAAGTAATGTATCATATGTAATCAAATCTATGTAATATATGTAATAACTTTAACAAAAGTATACAATATAGAGTTATATCCATTGATGTTGTATATATAGAGTGTAAAATTGCAAAGAAACATCTGTAATAATCATTATGAAAATTATAATAATATACGTTGTGAACAGTTATTGTTATTATTATTTTTAAAAAAATTTAGGTACAAGAAAGTATTTATTTTGCATAATTATCTTCATATAATGTATGTAATTTATCTGAGAAATAATAAAATGTTAAAAAAATTATTATTATTATTATTATTATTATTATTATTATTATTATTATTATTATTATTATTATTATTATTATTATTATTATTACGTGAGACCTCCAGGGAGTTCAAAGATTCATCGTGGGACTTATAATGTCGCACCTCCCAATACTTATAGCAGGTGAGCGTATCTTTAATGCCACATCTTCCACACTTATAAGCAGTTGCCAATTTGCTATAAAAGTATTTTGGATATCTCCTTTAAATATACTGTTATTCATCCAAAAACTTTCTCTTGTGTCGATATCAGGACTGCATGCAGCCCATTCTAGTTATTCTGCAATAGCATGTACAGAGTAATATAATGCATTGCCTTGTTGAAAGGTACATGAATCTGTTCTTTAAAAAGGTCACTGTAGGAATCATTGCATTATCGAATTATCGAGAAGTGTCACATATATGCTGGCATTTACTCCCCCCCCCACACACACACACTCACTCATTAGAATAGGATTCACAATGAACACAATCGATCGCGTAAACTCATCTAGTCCTGATTAAAGTTGATTTTTCATGTAACGACGTTTCGTTACATAAAAAATGAAGACAGGAATATGAACAACAACAAAAAAGGACAATTTTTTTAATTAACATTTTTTGTTTTTTTACAGACTGAAAGAGACCTGAAGACTCCCAACTCATAAATGGCTGTACCAAATGAAATAGTACTTATGGTAATAGAAGGATTTTGCTTTTTGACTGCTCTCATCTGCGTATATATACGTTGCATATATAGTGAGCCTGCTTCTCCAACTCCAACTACTATACTCCAAAGCCTACATTCAAAATAGAAACGGGCGCTAACCTGATGGCATATCAGGCATCTCATTTTCTTATGAACAGAACGAAGGAACAGCTTACACACCGCTGCCCACACAACCAAAAGTAAGTGGAACCAGACCATGCGTAAGACCCTACTACGATCTTCTAGGCATCTGTCCTTTCACTCAAAATGAGTGCAGTCCAGATTTCAGCTTGCAGTACTTCCTATAGGAACTCCAGCATTGATTTCAGATTTCAATGTACCCACTCCATCTGCTAATCCCATTTTCGGTATATTCACTCCAGCTTTCTGTCCCAATTCTAGTATACCATCTCCAGCTATTAAACTCAATTTTACTATAACATATCCAGTTGTCGATCCCGATTTCGGTATAATTCCTCCAGCTACTAGTTTTGATTTCAACGCACTTTCTCCAGCTGTAAATAAGTTAACACTGGAAATAATGTGAACCACCTTCCTATGAAGAGGTAATGGGGAAAACAACTATATATATATACTGTATCTGTAAATAATATGAGTGAATATAAAATGATAATATCACTGCAAGATGTGTATCAAGAATATTTAATAAGTATTATGTCTAATAATTTGCATAGATACATGAGATTATATATGTAGCTTTGCTATTTACAGGATATAAAAACGTTTATGAGTTTCTATAGTATGTTCTTTACTTTATCAATGTACGAAATCTGTTTTGATTCTCATTAATTAAGAGTCATCCTTGAATCATGTAGTACGTTTAGATTTCCCCTCTGTTATAACGCGGTACTGGTCAAAGATTCTAGACACAAATATCATATTACAGATCTTTTTCCTTGCTTTCCAAACCTTGGAAGCAAGTGAAGGAGTCAGTAATTTAAAGACATGTTCAAGTAGTCGTGCTTTAGAATGAAAACTCATGTCACATAAAAGAGGTCTCAAAACCTGTAACAGAATGGTGTTTGTATAGGCAGAATAAACTTGGAAGTGGTTGTATATATATTTCTCGAATTATATAAAATATTGGAAAAACAGTAATTGTATTTCAGAGAAACTTACATCAATAGACTTAAAAATCCATCAATATAGGATTTATATGGATAAATCCACATCTGCAAGTGCCCATTTCAGTATATACTATCAATCCACATTTCAAAGTGGATTTAATGACAATTCACCATCCTATGAAGAAGTAATGGGTAAAACAACTGTTCGTGTAGCAACAACTTACAGCATTCGTAAATGAATTGTTGTGTCTGCAGAACTCAAAATGCTTCACCATAATTTTTTTTAGATGTCGGATATATAATCTTTTAACGTCTTTTATTCCCTAAGGAGGACAGTTAAAGTCGTTTTAGTGCTATTTAACTTTTGGAGACTGGGAGGATGTCAAATTATATCATTAACCAGTCAGATATAGCTGTTTTTTTAAACGGCATGCGGCAAACTTCCACCACCTCGTGAATCCTAAACTTAATGCTATACATTATTGTCTGAAATAGTGTGTGTGTCCTGATAAAGGTTATGATAAATGCCGTGATATTACTGGAGTCATAGACGAGATTCGAACCTTCATTCCAACCAATGGGTTCCATCGAAATCAACAGATGCAGAAGCTCAACCAGTGTGTATTGTGGATATTTTCGTACCAACATTATAGGAAGGATAGGTCTGAAATATCTAATGGAACAGACATAGTGAATTACAGAAGGTTCTGATAAAATACTTTTTACATTTATATCTCCTCCAGAGATTTTTATTTAATAAGGTTAAAACACCTTATGGCAACTTGTTTTGGTAAAATACTTATAAACGCTGTATTATTAAAACTTGGTATTTCTAGCCACTGATGAGACCTCAATAACGGTCGAAACCGGTCTGGGTAGTGGCCTCTTGCCTTTAATACAAAACATCATGCATCCCCTTCTTGGAGATGTGTTTTGGCATTAAGGGTAAATATTAAGATTAGTGATCAGAGCTTATGCCACCTTTACCACGAGTTGCCATGGTCTTGCACTACCTGTAGGATCCGCTAGACTTGCATCACTTGCACGCGCAAACTTGACTTGTTTGCCAGTTTGCTTACTTGGGAAATGGAGTAAAACCAGGTTTAAAATTGCTTGGTGCTTTTAACATAGTGAATTACAATTGTCCTTCCTGGTGGTTTTTTTTTTTTGAGATATCAAGGGGGTTACCAGCTTGTTTTGAGAGCGTTTATAAATGTTTGTAACTTTAAATGTAAATCCTAGATGCTTTAAAAGGAATATTTGTAAAAAGATTAAGTTAACAGGTATTTGAGGAAATTGGTTGAAATGTAATATCAAGCGCAATCAGTTGAATTTCTATAACCTATTCATAACTTTTCTATTAGAAATTATATACTGCCTAAAAATCTGCTGCTTTGAGACTTTTATTATTATTATTATTATTATTATTAGTAGTAGTAGTAGTAGTAGTAGTAGTAGTAGTAGTAGTAGTAGTAGTAGTATTTAATTTTTTAAATTATATTCTAAATTCAAGAATTCTGTATAAACCTTATTGTAAATATTATTATTGTATGTAATTTATACTGAGACATAATAAAATGTTTAAAAAAAAAAAAAAAAACAAGCAGTCGCAAGCACGCTATTTCGATGCTCCCATATTTTAAGTTGCAAAGTAGACCTTTTCTTGTGAAATAAAACTTAAAGTACATCAGTGAACTCCGTTCTTCAAGACGAACATACAGATGTAAAAACTGTAAGTATCTGTTAAGTAATAAGTAAAATATAAGTATTCAAAGTTCGAAGTATACGTTGGTCAACTACGCGAGAAGGGAACAAAGGAGGACGCCATATTAGAAAATACAGCAAGATCGTCAAACAAGAAGTATGAAGTGCTACAAATGCCAAGAAGACCTAACGGGGGAAGAAAACCACGTAACATGTAGGAACTGCCAAAGAAACATGCATTTTTTATGTTCAGGATTGTCCGAGACTACCTGGCAGCGAAAATCAAACAAGAATCGTGATGAGTGGAAGTGTCCCCATTGCAGAGATAACAAAGGAACGTCGCCTTCGACCGCAGGCCGAAAACAGCCAACGCAGAAAACAACCGCAGGCAGTAAACAGCTATCAACAACAGAGGGAATTAAAAACAAAGAAAACAACAACGGAAACCCAGGTGAGCCATCTTTAAATGCATTACTTGAAAATAAATTACAAAACCTAAAAGACTGTTTAATCGACTTTGTTGGAGAACTATTTAAAAAACATACCACACAAATTCCAGTGGTTCCAGGACTGCTGTTGTAAATTACCGACCGATTAGCATATCAGGAATCATTGTCAAGGTCTTAGAGAAAATAGTCAAGAGGAAAATACAAGATTGGATAGAAGAAAATGGGATACTGTATCGGGGACAGCATGGTTTTGTGAAGGGTAGGTCATGCCTCAGTAACTTGCTCACGTATTATAACACAGTGACGGCTGAACTGGATAAGGGTAATGGGTTTACGGTGATTCTACTGGACCTTGCCAAGGCCTTTGACAGGATTCCACATGGAATTCTAATCAGTAAATTGCAGCATATGGGAATGGACATAGGGTTGGTGAGATGGATAGGAGGGTGGTTGACGGAGAGATATCAGAGAGTGGTTTACTCGAGAGTAGAGTCCACAAGACGGCCTGTGACTAGTGGTGTGCCACAAGGATCTGTTCTTGGACCACTGCTGTTTAATTTGTTCATAAATGATATAGGAAATGATCTGAGAGGAACAGTTCATTTGTTTGCGGATGATGCGAAGTTGGGTAGGGCAATAGTGAATGCAGATGACGTCAAAATTATGCAGGATGATTTGGATAGATTGGAGGTCTGGGCTAAGGAGAATGGATGTCAGTTTAATGTGGCAAAATGTAAGGTTATGCATTTCATTTTGGGGTGAAAAGATTGGCGGCAGTTTACTGCATTGGTGGAACCGTGCTCCAGGAAATTGATGAGGCACGAGATTTAGGAGTGTTGGTAGATAAGGAATTGAAATTTAGGGGACACATTGCAAAGGTGACCAAAACATCTCATCAAATCACTTGGTTGCTGAAGAATACGTTGACAAGCAGGTTATTGTTCCTCTGTATCGAGCCTTGATAAGACCCCATCTAGACTACTCTGCTCAGATTTGGTCACCTAGGTTTCTTCTTGATGGGGAGGAGGTGGAGAGGATCCAGAGGCGAGTGACCAAGATGATAGCAGGTCTGTGGAATGAACCGTATGAGAACAGGTTGAGGATTTGTGGGTTGCAAAAATTGGTTGATAGGCGGAGGAGGGAAGATATGATTGAGACATTCAAATTACTGAAGGGTTTCTATAAAATTAATTCAGAAGATATTTTTGTGAACAGGGCTGGTTGTGGGAGGACTATGGGACATCCATGGAAACTGGGCAAAAGTGTGGTTAGTAAAGGTGTTAGAGCTGGGTTCTTTACTTTTAGAGTAGTGAATGAGTGGAATGCGCTCCCTGAGTCTGTGGTGGATGCTGTGACAGTGAATGAGTTTAAGGCGAATAAATATGATAGATACTGTATGAATGTCAAATAGTTGTGATGAATATGATTTGGGGCCTCCCTCGATGAGTCTAATGACTCCCTGGAGTTGCCCGTAATAATAGTAATAGTAATAAAAATTACAGAAAAATTTAACCAATACGAGGTATTTATTAAATTTAATAATAACTCGATAGAAGATATGTTACAGACCGTTAGAGAAATTAAAAACTGCGTCAAAGAGCTAACTGAAAGACAGCATAATTTAATTAAAGAGACAACGGACCTATGGCAAGAACTAAACTCTCTAAAGCAACAGTACGAGCTCTCAAACCAACAGCAGCACAAAAATGACCTCCTCATAAATGGTCTCCCAGAAATAGCTACGGAACCTCTAAGAGACTGTAATACAACTAAGCCAAAAAATCGACTCCCCCATTGAACCAAGAGACATCCCGTCAGTGCATCGGTTACCACAAAAAAGGAAAAGAGAAAATAATACCCGTACTTCTCCCGTCGTAGTGCGACTCACCAACAGCCTAACAAAAACTACACTTATAAAAGCTAGCAGGATTAAAAATCCAGTAGTAAAGGATCTGAAAGGACACCACGACAACACCCCAATATACTTGTCTGAATACCTTACTCCACACTATCAGAAAATATTCTACCAAGCAAGGAAAGTAAAAACAGAAAACAATTACCAGTTTATATGGATAAGAGACAGCAAAATATTCCTTAGAAAGACACAAGACTCAAAACCAATCGAAATAAAATCCGTAGATGACCTCAACAGGCTGTCACATTGAAAGGAATATTGACAACTCGTAAAGAAGGACCAGCACCCCCAACCAACATGAATGCACACCATCAAGCAGACGTAATCACCCCGGGACATGATAATTGCCACATTCTGAAATCAATATCAGAATGGAAACAACTGACAATCCCCAAAAAAGGACTATCTATTCTCCACATCATCATCAGAAGCATTCAAAAATACTGGCTGACCCTGCAAGCTTATCTGAAGGAAGACAGACGAAATAGACATTTTAATACTGACTGAAGTATCTACGACAAACGAAGAGGCATCCTCCTACCAAATGCCACACTTCCAACAACACAAACACTGCAGACAAACAAAACGAGGCGGTGGTATAATAATATTTACCAAACATAAACTAGAAGTAACAGAAATAACTATAAATTAGAATACGCAGAAAACATATGCATCGAAATTAAAAACATCAAACAAGAAAACTCCCTGATATTAAACGCAATATACAGACCACCCAACTTAAGCACCACAAAATTCCTAGAAGAACCAAACAGATGGCTTTCAGCCACGAAAGTAGGCACCTCAAAATACTTGATAATAATAGGAGACATTAATATAAACATTAGGAACATAAATAACAACACAGAACAATACCTAGACCTATTATCGGCATATAACATAACCCCATCCATACAGTCGTATACACGAGAAGAGATAATCGGAAACACAACAACCTCAACCTGCATTGATCATATAAATATAAGGGCCCCTCCAAACAGCCACACAGCAGCCGTCATAACATGCAAACTAGCAGACCATTATTTCACAGCATTGCAGTTACACGCTGAACCAGAACCCATAAAAATCACAGAGACTACAAAACGGTATCATAGCATTGTAAACGAAGCAATAGCGAACGATGAAATCAGAAAAACAAACTGGATGCAGATAGCATCTTTAGACTCTGCTGAAGCTGTATATAATAATCTTAAACTTGCATTTAACAAAATATACAACAAAGCATTAACAAAAATAAAAATACGCCCCCCAAACGAAACAAAATCCATGGATAACAGACAACATACTAACAGACACACAAAGAAAAGATGCCCTATGGAAACAACTTAAGAAGTCACCGAACAATATCGCTTTAAAAGCTGAATACAAAAGAAAACGGAATCTCCTAACAACCCAGATTCGAACGGCAAAAAGAAACTATTACAGCAATTAATTAACAACAGCACAGAATGACATAAAGGAAACCTGGCACCTGATTAATGAAATGCTGGACAATATACACAGAACCACTGCCACAGAAACAATAAAACACAGCTTTGCCTGCCACCCCAAATCCCTTAAACAGTTGGCAAACAACTTTAATCAGCACTTCGTGAACTCTGTCCAAAAGCTACAAGAAACAACCTTTCCTCACACATACGAACATTCTCCACTAGGTCCACGAGCAACCCAGTCGATGTGGTTCCCCACAGTAACAAAAGAAGAACAATCACTGGCAATTCAACAAATTAATCCTAACAAAGGACCGGGGATAGACGGAATCAGACCAAAAGACATCAAGAAACACTCAACCGACCTACTTCCAGTTATACAAAAACTGTTAAATAAAATCTTCGAAACGGGACACATACCTGAAACACTGAAGACTGCACTAATCACACCCATACACAAACAGGAAAAAAGAAACATAATAAGTAATTACAGACCTATCGCCACGCTGCCTGTAATCAACCAAATCATGGTGCGCATTGTACATCAGAAACTCTCCACATACGTTGAAAAATATCAAATCATACCCAAAACACAATATGGCTTTCAAAAAAATAAAGGAACAGCAACACTCCTGGAAGACTTCACAGATCTAATAATCGCTGCATTGGATAAAAACAGAATAACATTAGTGGTATTCATTGACCTAACAAAAGCATTTGACACACTAACACATAAAACCTTGTTAACGAAACTTACCCATATCGGAATTGGAGGTCGTCTACTCCAGTGGTTTAAAGCATACACGAAAAACAGAAAGCACATCGCACGTATAGGATCAGCACACAGCAAAGAGGTACATGTAACCTGTGGAGTACCGCAAGGAGCTGTCCTATCTCCCATTCTATTTAACATATACACACACGACATAAGCCAACTCCCCCTAAAAAGTAAAATCTTCCAGTATGCAGACGACACTGCCATAGTATCCATTCACAACACTGCAAAAATCGCTTACAAAAATATGCAACACGACATCAATCAAATCACTAACTGGTTAACCGAAAACGGCATATATATAAACCCTGGAAATACAAAGCTAATGATATTCAAAAACCCCCAAACCCTGCCCATAGAAACTAAATATCTCACTATCAAACATTCATCCTCCTATACACAAAGTGCAGAACCTAAAATCACAACCATCACACAGGTGAAAACAACACGCTACCTTGGACTTCACTTCGATGCAGATCAAAGTTGGAATAGCCATACAAACTACCTACATACCAAGCTTAGGATAATAGCAAGCAAACTATACAGATTAAAAGACATTGCCCCAACCCACATAAAAATACTAATCTATAAAGCATTATGTGAAAACATTTTAAGATATGCAATCACATCATACGCATTCTGCGCAGACTACAGACTTAACATGCTACAATGGTTGCAAGATAAAATGATAAAACTGATATTATGGGAACAACCAACTCTTATGCAGGAAGCATGGACAAAACACAAAATATTTAAGGTGAAACACTTACGCCACTACACAGTCATGTTAAAACACTACTACAGCCCAACATATAGAGTAACCAGAACAACATATCAAATAACAAGACCACAGTCAACAAACTACATAACATATAAGTACAACAATCATCACGGCAAAGCCACCCGAAACTTCTACGTACCTGACATGATAAACAAACTGCCGTTCGACAACAGAAACCTAGGAACATACAGAGAGCTGAAACAGGCACTATATAAATATTATAGCGAGAATGAAAATTAGAGCAATTCCTGTTTCTCTCTCTCCCCACCACACATACACACACACACAAACCACGACAACCCCCCTCTCAAAAACCTACCACTACAAGAACACGAAGAAACAAACACACCTTGTCTAAATCCAACCCTATTTGCACAAAAAAAAAAAAAAAAAGTTAAACTGTAATAGCAGTCAAAGTCTTTCAAACACGTACCAACAAACAGTAAAATCAACACCTGGCTTGTGACCACTATAGGAACACAACCATGAAACCACCACCCTCTGTCATCTATTATCTTCCTCAGATAAGCTCTGCTAAGCTTCGAGGAAGAAAATTACTAACTTGCAAGTATCTGTTATACACACTTGTAATGCGTTATAAATATTATATACATATAATTACTACAGCAACTAAGTATGCAATTCATCTGAGACATAAAAAAAAAAAAAAAAAAAAAAAATTCTGTATAATCCTTATTGTAAATACTGTAAATATTATTATTGTATGTAACTTATACTGAGACATAATAAAATGTAAAAAAAAAAAAAAAAAAAAATATTATTATTATTATTGAATTGTGTGTGTATGCTGCATTACTACATTGTATCGTGAATTGTGTGCACATTGGTGCCAATCCATATTTAGCTAGTTTAAAAAAATGTATATTCATATTTATAAAATGTACTCTGCATTTTGTATATCGAATTTTCGTACTGTACAGAAAAGATAATATGTTTTTCATTGTGTGTGCAGATACTCTGTGTGATAGTAAACCTTATCATTTTCATTGTAAAAACAAATAAGTCGTTTATAAAAAAAAAAAATTATTATTGTTATTATTATTATTATATTCTAAATTCAAAAATTCTGTATAAACCTTATTGTAAATATTGTAAATATTATTATTGTATGTAATTTATACTGAGACATAATAAAATGTTTTTAAAAAAAACTTATTATTATTATTATTATTATTATTATTATTATTACGCAAGCAAGGCCCTAACAAATATGCAACATTACATAAATCTGATCACAGACTTCTTCTTCTTCTTCTGCAGCTTCTCCCACTTAAGTGGGGTCCCTGTTTATTATGAGTCTCCTCCACACCTTCCTGTCTTGGGCTGTCACCACATCCAAGTTCTTCATCTTCAAGTCCTCTTCTACCAGCTCCCTCCATCTCTTCTTTGGCCGCCCACGCTTCCGCCTACCTTGCACATCCATCTGCATGACCCTTCTTCCCACATATTCGTCCTCCCTCCTCATCACATGACCAAACCATCTCAACCTTGCCTCCTGTATTTTCGCTCCTAAGTTCGTAACTTTCACTATTCCCCTGACATAGTCATTTCTCAGATGATCCTTTCTGGTCACACCGCACATCCACCTAAGCATTCTCATCTCTGCTACTTCCATCCTGCTAATGTTATTTTTCCTCAGGGCCACAGTTTCTATAGCATATGTCATAGCTGGCCTCACTACTGTCCTATAAATTTTGCCTTTCAGATTGATCGGCACCCTCTTATCACATAACACTCCAGCCATCTCCCTCCAGTTCCTCCAACCTGCTTGTATCCTGCATACCACTTCCTTCTCACCTCCTCCATCTTCTTCCACTGTCGAACCTAAGTATCTAAAGTCTCTCACCTTCCTGATGACATTTCCTTCCAGCTCCAGGTCTGTCTCCTGGCCACCGCCCACTGCGCAACACATATACTCTGTCTTACTTCTGCTCAGTCTCATACCTCTCTCTTCCAGTACTTTTCTCCATCTTTCCAGTTTAGTTTCCGCTTCTTCTCTGATCTGATCACAGACTGGCTCACGTTAATGATATTCAGACATCGACTGACTCCACCAGTTGATAACAAATATGTAACCATCCAACATCCACTTTCCAACATAAAATAACACACAGAACAACAAAACCACTACAATCACTCAGGTTGAAACAATACGATAAATTGGAATTTACTTCGATGCAGATATGAACTGGAATAGCCACATAAACCATCCACACATAAAATACTGACAGCAAAACATTTATCTCACTATGCAGCTTTGCTAAAACATTATTTCGATGCCAACGAAACTTCTACATCCCAGACATGATAAACAAATTACCTTCTGAATGCAGAACTCTTACAAACTACAATAGCCCGAAAAGAGCTCTAAGAACAAGAAACACGCACCCAAAATACCATGCAAACGCAATGAAACACAATATATTCGTTCAGGATTCCAGTTCAGTGACGCATCAAGACAATCCAAGTTGTTGTGTGCGTGCGTGCGTGCGTGTGTGTGTGTGTGTGTGTGTGTGTGTGTGTGTGTGTGTGTGTGTGTGTGTGTGTGTGTGTGTGTGTGTGTGTGTGTGTGTGTGTGCGTGCGTGCGTGCGTGCGTGCGTGCGTGCGTGCGTGCGTGCGTGCGTGTGTGTGTGCGTGCGTGCGTGCGTGCGTGCGTGCGTGCGTGTGTGTGCGTGCGTGCGTGCGTGTGCGTGCGTGCGTGCGAATTTCGCAATCAACGGCTGCAATGGAAATCAAGCCAATTAAACATAGATTTGATTTCATAGCTTTCCAACACAGAAAATAAACCAATAAATACTAACTGGTGTCATCCTCAGATAAACTCACAAATAAGCTTCGAGGATGAAAGCTGATAAAATACATCTCATCTCATCCAAGATTAAAAAAAATAAAAATAAATAAATAAATGTATCACATGTAAACAAATGTATGTAATGTTGTATCATATGTAATGATAATTATGGAATGTATGTATCATATGTTATAAATTATTATTATTATTATTATTATTGTGGGGGAAAATTTTTTTTATTATTATTATTATTAAAAAAATATCTTAGACAATAAAATGTTTTAAAAAAATGTAAATATTGTTTTAGAAGAGTACGTCTTTGTTTGTGTTTCAGGTTCAGTTCTTGGCTTAAGATTTTTTGTTCTTTTTTTATTTTTTTATTTTTGGTTTGACAAACTCACCCACGAAAGATTGCAAACAGAACAGTGCATTATTACAGTTTTGTAATCTGGGAGCCGTAGTTTAGAGAGAGGGCAAACGGTGCTCTTTCAATCCACAGCAATCATTCTATTAGCTGATTAGTATTCAGATATCGATACAAAGTCATCTAGTATCAGTGGTATTCACAGACATTGAGCTGCACTGAGATTTGAACTCACAGCCTGTAGGTGGAGAAGAATAGACCCCTTTCAACTGAGTCAATCAGGACAGCAGGCCGAGTTTAACATCTATAACATGATTATAATAACGTTATTATTTTGTGACAACTCCAATAAGTCTTAAAGACACATCGAGAGTGGTCACCTACGCTACAACTCTCCGTCTCCGCCACTAAATCCACCAACTGCAGCGAAACCTCTACTACCATCGTCATCTGCACCAGCGATACCTACCGCTCACCGCCACCACCACTAGTATTTTTTGTCTGTAAATTGGGTCGGTTTTGAAGGCCGATTTGTCTGCATGTTAGATGAAAAACACGAATTTCCAGGAGAAAAAACGCTGTTACATCCGTATGAGGTCGGTTAACTCACCTTCAATTGAAAAAAAAAAATATATATATATATATATATATATACACATATATATATATATGCGTGCATAAATATACATATACATATATATATGTATATATGTATGTGTGTGTGTGTAGAAAATATTTTACTTTGGGTATAATAAATGTTAAAGATACCTAGCAATTTTAAACCTGATTTTACTCCATTTCCCAAGTAAACAAAGAGATAAGTTCAGTTTGCGCCTGCAAGTGTTGCAAGTCTAGCTGATCCTGTACAAGTGCAAGACCAAGGCAACTCGTGGTAAAGGTAGAATAAGCTCTGATCACTATTCTTAATATTTACCCTTAATGCAAAGCACATCTCCTGGAGGAGATGTATGATGCTATGTATTAAAGGCAAGGGGCCAATACCCAGACCGGTTTCTACCTTTATTGAGGTCTCATCAGTGGGAGCCAGGCTAAGAAATACTAAATTTTAAATAATACAGAGCTTATAAATAGTTTACCAACACAAGTTACCATAAGGTGCTTTGACCTTATGGTCAAAGGTCAAAGATAATTCCACTTACTTGGGAAATGGAGTAAATAAAACCAGGTTTATATTTAAAATAACTTGGTATCTTTAACATATATTATACCCAAGGTAAAATAACTTTCTTTATTTATTTATAAACTTCTTCTCATCACGACAAGAATCGAATATAAGCCTTCTTCAATTGAAGGACGCAACGTACCATCGTTCTTCCAACTGCCCTACTGAGGCTCTATATTCTATTGCTTCATTTTCATCATCATCATCATCATCATCAGACATCAACGGGCAGTGAGCCCGTTGATGTCTGATGATGATGTGCGATGCCTGTTTCACTATCTTCTTCCACCTTTCTTTGTCCGGTGCACAGTGTCGCAATTTTTGTACACCCATTCCACACCAGTCTTTTATATCATCTATCCCTGTATGGTCTACCTCTTCTGTTTAAACCATCCAAAATACCAAACATAAATGTCTTTATCCTCCGGTCCTCACTCATTCTACAGATGTGTCCAAATAATTGCAGCTTCCGTTTTATGATCTTCTGCATTAGATTCTGTTTTGGTTGTATCTTCTGATAAAGCTCTTCATTGGTGATTTTCTGTACGCATCCTATTCTTAGAATCTTCCTGTTACAAGTTCTTTCAAATGCCAAAATTCTTTTTCTTGATTCCTTATTTATTACCCACATTTCAGATCTGTACAGTACGCTGCCGAAGATGCATGTTTCCAATACTCTTATTGTTTGCAGACTGATCACTTTACTTTTCCAGATGTTATCCATGGCTTTCAGATTCGTTCTTCCCTTTGCAATCCTGATCTTTATTTCTTTTTTACAGTCCAAGTCATATGCCAGTTTACTTCCCAAATATGTGAATCGTTCTACATTTTTTATATCAGTTCCATCCACTTGTATCTTTTGTTTCATGTTCTTCCCACCAAATACCATTGTCTTTGTTTTTTCAAAGTTCATAACAAGTCCAAATCTCTTCCCTTCCTCATTTAACAGTTTCAGTGTTTTTTGTAGTTCTCTTTCGTCTTCTTCAATGATAACAATGTCATCTGCAAATTTCAGTTTGTTAATTCTCATTCCGTGTACAGATATTCTTTGGCATCTTCTTTCTTTTTGTCCATTGCTCTTTCTAAATGTGCGATGAAAATGCTTGGTGATATTGGGTCTCCCTCTCTAGTACCTCTGCTTGTTTTAAACCATTTCTCCAAATCATCACCTATTCTAACTGCTGCAACTACATTCTGATAAACATCTTTTAATATAGCTATTAGTTTTTTTATCAATTCCATAGGATTTCAGAACCGCTAATGTCACTTTCTGGTCAATACTGTCAAATGCTTTCTGAAAGTCAACAAAGCAAGTATATATGTTTTTGTTTTTTCTCCTGGCTTTCTCTGCTATTAACCTCATTGTCAAAATCTGTTGAATTGTAGTTCTATCCTTCCTAAATCCTGCTTGCTCGTCTGCAAGGTATGCTTCCAATTGTGTTCTCAATCTTTCTGTCAATATGATCATCATCACTTTACCAAGGTGACTTATCAAGGCAATTGTTCTATAATTTTTACATTGTAGCTTATTTCCGTTCTTGTATAATGTTTCTAATATTGATTTCATCCACTCCTCTAGAAATTTTCCCTTCTTTCCATACCATATTACATAGTTGGTGCATTTCTGTAACCATACTTTCACCACCATATTTAATCATTTCTCCAGTAATGTTATCGTTACCAGGACTCTTGTGTTTTAGCCGTCCTATTGCTTTTTCTACCTCTCCTCTTAAAATGTCCATATCATGCTCATTACCTGGTGGTGATATCTGCTTCAATTCTACAGTCAGTTTCCCAACGTTATCTGAATCTAGTTTTTCTTCATATAACTCACTACAGTATCTTGTCCACCGCTGTACAATATTTTCTTTATTCATCAATACTTTCCCTTTTCATCTTTCATTGTGGTCTGTTTTGGTTGCCGCTTTCTATTAATGGTTCTGATAATTTTGTATACCTCCCTTGTTTTATGCTCTTCATAGTCTGTTCTATATTGTTGCATTGGGCTTCTAACCATTTCATCTTATCCATTCCGACTACTTTTTTCACCTCATTACACTTTCTTCTATATTACTCTTCTATTTGTTCTATTTGTTCTATTTGTTCTTTTTTTTAACATTCTTTTCTCCTGTACTTACTTCAATGTTTCTTGTGTAATCCATTTCTTCTTGATCTACTCCTCTTCTGGTACTGTTTCTTCAACTGCATCTTCTGGTACTGTTTCTTCAAATTCGAGTTTTTTTCTTTCTCCACACTTTTAAGTTTCTCTTCTAACACTGTTCTGTACCTTCTTCCTATTTCTGCTTCACTTATTCGTGCTGTATCTCTTCTATTCTGATGATGGGGTTTATATTTTTTTTTAAATTTCATCTTGATGTTTGCAATCACTAAACTATGGTCCGAGTCTATATCCACTTCTTGAAAAGTTCGACATTGCTGTACTGTGTTATCCATCTTCTTTTAATCATAATCGTATCAATCATGTTTTTGGTTTTCCCATCATTTGATTGCCACGTCCATTTTCTACACTCGTTTTGTTGGAATCTTGTGTTATAGATCATCATCTCGTGGTCCACAGTAAATTCTAATAATTTTTCACCTCGTTCATTTCTTTCTCCGAAACCATATTTTCCCATGACTCTTTCCCAACGATCATTATCTATTCCAACTTTGGCATTCCAATCTCCTTCAATAATTAGCACATCTTGCTTTGGTATTGTTTCTATTGTCTCTGTCAGATCTTTGTAGAATAAGTCAATATCCTCATCTGTGCTGTCAGATGTGGGTGCATATATCTGGACTATTGATATCTTGAATGGCTTTGCCTGAAATCTTGCTACTATGATTCGTTCATTAACTGGTTTGTAGCCTAACAGTGATTCTCGAGCTCTTTTGCTAAGAAGGAAACCAGCTCCTGCTTCGTGCATGGTGTCATGTCCTGACCATATTACTTCGCATCCATTGATCTCTCCAGATGATGTTCATCTCATCTCTGCCAACCCTAATATATCCCACCGATATCTCTTCATTTCCTCACGAAGCAGTTCTAATTTTCCTGACATCCAGAATGTCCGCACATTCCACGTTCCTACTGATAACAGTTCTATTAGTTTCAGTTTCTGTTTCCTTTCGGTGTCCCACTTTTCGATCCAACCCCGATCGCTCTATTGGTATCGCGTGCCTTTTTTATCCGGACGACGCCCGAGCCGGCATGTTGTAGGTGTTGATTGTATAGGTATCAGATAACAATCGTGTTTTTTCTTTACGGTCAGTGCATCGACACTCATCTGACCTCCTTTATCCAGGCTTGGGACTGGCATGAGACCCTTAAAGATCTCATGGCGCAGTTTGCTTCATTTTACCGTTTGATAAAAGAAGTACGCCAATAATATTGTTGTATCCGCCAAAGCAGATGCTTCTAATTCCGGGCTATTTCTTTGCACTCTTGAATCATTTGTTCTGCTATCTGTTGAAAGATGAAGAAATGATTAGAGTAAGCTTTAGAAATTCTATTCCATACTTTCACCATATAAAAACCGTTTACATGTATGCAACAAAAAAGAAAGTTTGGTAGTGTTAGTTTATTTATTTATCCATATAGGACAGCTTTTACTGCTACTGGAAATAAATTTTGTCATAGAAATACTATAGAATAATCTTCTCAGCTAGAGGTAAAGGATAAAAGCTTCTCAATGCTATTGAGAAAGAAGGACGACTTCAGAAGGCACACTGAAGAGACTCAACCAGTAGTGCTTAATACACGAACAATGTCTTCTTTTGTTTTCAGTTATATCCTATACAGAAATACTGAGATTTCTATTTCTTTTACAGTCTGATACACTATTTATCTTTCTTTCTTAATCCTCCTCTTCTAACTTTCACGTTATCGAGGTTTTTTTTAATTATTATTATTATTCTCAACCGTCTTGAGGATAAGGTGGTCAGCCCTATGCCTCCCGGTGTGTCCTATTTCTGTAGATGCGTGTGTTCACGGAACTGGTTTGCCTGTTCTTGGGGATGAAAAACTGACTACCTCCATATGAGACCGACTAGCTCATCTTTCATCAAAAGAGACCAGATAAAGGTTCCTCACGTCAACTGACGGGAATCGAACCCAGGTTTTTCCGACCAAAGAGCTTCGTCTATAACGACTGAGCTACAGAGGCTCTACAATATTTATGTCAAAATAATTTCAAAAAAAAAAATCACTAACGCGTTTTATTCCCTAATAGGGAGTAGGCGAGGCCTTTATACCCTATCTAGCTTTTGGAGACTGAGTGGGCAGTTCAATCTCCACCAGTAGCCAGTCAGAGATAGCTGGCCCATGTCTATCATTAATTATAGCAGCCACCGATGAAGAGGCTGGCAAACAAGTGCTGCCATCTCTTGGTACCTAACTCTAACAAGATATGTCACTGTCTGAAATAATGTGGGTACTACGGTGGATTTTCTTGAGTTTACGGGACGAAAAACCCGAGTTTCCGGGAGGAAAAACCTGCTTGCCTGTGCCAGAGATCGACTAACTCGGGAACCGATCGAAGATAGGCTTAGAAAAAGTTCCTCCAGTTAGCGACTAGACTAGAACCTAAGTCTAACTTAAAGCGGCCAAGCGCAGAGGATGCAAGAGCCACTTCCACTGAGCTACACAATTTCTTAATTTATAATTATCACAATTTCACGTTTATTGTTAATTATTATTATTATTATTATTATTATTATTATTATTATTATTATTATTATTATTATTATTATTATTATTATTATTATTATTATTATAAGGACATCTCCATGGAGTCAGAAGACTCATTGCAGGAGACCCAAATTATCCACTCAATAACTATTCATACCTATTCTTGAACTCATTGACGAAGCACCCACAACTAAGTCAGGCAATGCATTCCATTCATTCACCACTCTCCAAGCGAAAAATATACTCCTCATACCCGTGTAAATCACACTCTTACTTAATTTTCAGGGATGACCTCTTGTTCTTCTACCACTATCCCACTGCTGAAATATTTCCTGTCAACCAACCTCTGTAATCCAGAAACTCTCAATATATCTATGTAGAGAGCATGTTGGCTCTCTACATAGATGAATAGGCCAAGTTGCACTTTATATCCATGTTCTTCGAACAGGGGGTTTGAATCATATCCAGGTTTTGCTGCACGTATATATATATCCTGGCCGGTAGGGAGGATAATACATGTATTTTTCAGTATACACAATTTTACATAAAAATATATGTGTTTTGATTTTTTTTTTAACCTTTAAATTTTAAATACATTAAAAAACAGTAAGAGCACTCAACTTAAAATTGCATCGGGGCGCCCGAACCACTTGAGACAACGTGTCGAAATTATATATTACAATAACTCTGACTTAGTGGAATGCTAAGAAGTTGTCTCTACAAGGAGTTATCTGCACGGTTCAGTTTTAGTTCTAACTGAATCACTTTTATTGTAAAATTTTCGTAAAGAAGTTTCGAAATTATATAAGTAATTCCGCTCTGGCCGGATGAAATTTAATGAAATTTTAAAGTTAATATCTATATTAAATTTGTTAGTTGGATTTCAATCTGACCATTGTTATTGTGAAAAAATTATGTAGAACAAAATTCGTTGTCTAGAGATAAATCGCCATGAATAAAATGAAACAGAAAGCATACTTACAGAAAATTTCTCCTAAAATGCAACCAAATATTTTTTTCTTTCAAATGACTACTTACGATGTCTGTATCTTGAATAACGTTAGGTGTTGCTACCGAACACTTTTAAACAATAGTTCGCAAGAAAATTACTTTTTCGATGAATTATGAGAGAGTCCATCGAAAAATTATCGGTGAATTGTTTTTTCGATCAGTTACATTTGCGAGGAATTGTCATTCGTTAAATTGTATTCGATTAATTGTTTATTCGATTATTTGATTTTTCGATGAATTACCATTCCGTAAACAGTCTTTCAATTAACTGTTTTCGGTGAATTTTCATGGAACCGTTCAGCAGACATGGCAGTATTATTATTTTATTTCTTTTCTCAAAAGAGGAAAATGAAGAAAGAGATTTTGAGATTTATAACTCAATACTGTACTTAGCGCATATAATATATATATATATATATATATATATATATATATATATATATATATATATATATATATATATATATATATATATATATATATATACTGTATATATATATATATATAGAGAGAGAGAGAGAGAGAGAGAGATGAGAATGTAATTGAAATAATTCAAAATAAAGAAACATTTTGGATTAGTATTTCACCAAGTATATTTATGCGGTTAAGAATTGTATATTATCATTGAAAGGGACATTCTGGAGGAGGGTGCATATTAATATTATTTGCTTTTGATAAAAGCGAAATAATAATGTATCTAAGACTGTAAGCATAAAGATAGAAGGAAAAAAAAGGATTGATGCAATCGTTTTTATTTCAATAAATCTTATTTGAAAACATTGTTTCTCAATAATTAACAAATTTATTCTAACGATTGTAAAATTTTAAATTGTAAAAAAAAGGGACATTCTGGGGGGGGGGACGCATTTGAGCCATCTCTCTTCACTGTGTACCGCTTAATTAGTGATAGCCTTGGGCCATCTATCTCTGATTGGTACCAGTGGAGATTGAACTGCACACTCAGTCTCCAAAGTTAGATAGGGCTAAAATGGCCTCGCCTACTCCCGTATACGGGAATAAAAAGGCGTTAGCTGATTTTTTAATTTTTTTGAAAAAAAAAATATTGTAAATAAAAAAATATATATATTGCAAAATATTAAAAAAATGCTATTTAAATTAAAAAAAAAAATTAAAAATCAGCTAACGCCTTTTTATTCCCGTATATACGGGAGTAGGCGAGGCCATTTAGCCCTATCTAACTTTCGGAGACTGAGTGGGCAGTTCAATCTCCACTGGTACCCAATCAGAGACAGATGGCCCAAGCCTATCACTAATTAAGCGGTACGCAGTGAAGAGAGACGGCTCAAATGTGCCGCCATCTCGTGGTGACTAACCCTAACACAATATATTTAATGTCTGAAATAATGTGGGTTCTACGGTCGATTTTCTTGAGTTTACAGGACGAAAAACCCGAGTTTCCGGGAGGAAAAACCTGCTTGCCCGTGCCAGAGATCGACTAACTCGGGAACCGGTCGAAAAAAGGCTTAGAAAAATTTCCTCTAGTCGCCGACTAGACTCGAAACCAAGACTTCCTTCGTGCGGCCTAGCGCGATGGTGTGCAAACGCCACATCCACTGAGCTACACAGGCTCTATTTAAATTAAGGGGATATTAAATCCCACATTGTTTTAAAACCGAATAAGAAATTCAGAGATTGGAATCTGAGAGTTTCATGCCGAATATAGTATAAAAAAGTCAGTTAACGGCTTTTTATTCCCGTAAATAGGGAGTAGGCGAGGCCATTTAGCCCTATTTAACTTTTGGAGACTGAGTGGGCAGTTCAATCTCCACTGGTACCAATCAGAGATAGATGGCCCAAGGCTATCACTAATTAAGCGGTACACAGTGAAGAGAGACGGCTCAAATGTGCCTCCATCTCGTGGTCCCTAACCCTAACACAATATATTTAATGTCTGAAATAATGTGGGTTCTACGGTCGATTTTCTTGAGTTTACGGGACGAAAAACCCGAGTTTCTGGGAGGAAAAACCCACTTGCCCGTGCCAGAGATCGACTAACTCCGGAACCGGTCGAAAAAAGGCTTAGAAAAATTTCCTCTAGTCGCCGACTAGACTCGAAACCAAGTCTTCCTTCGTGCGGCCAAGCACCCTGGTGTGCAAATGCCACATCTACTGAGCTGCCGAATATAGTAAACTATAAAAATATCGGCGAATACTAGCGTGAGCTAATGCAAGTAGTCCTAGTCCGTAGTACAATCTCGGGCAACTCGCAACAAAGGTGAGTAAAGTTCTGATCGCTATTCTTTGGTATTTTCCATAATGTAAAAACACACTTCCTAGGAAATGTATGCCGTTATTACATTATGATAGGAGGTCACTACCAGACCGGTTTCAGCCTTTTTTGAGGCTTCATCAGTGAGTAGCTAAACCAAATTAATACCAAAGGGTATAGCGAAAAGAACTCATATACTCAGCTATACGAGTTATCCAAAAGGTGCACCCATTAAGTTGTTTAAATATAAAGAGCCAACAGGCTTCATTTGTACCATAATGTAATAACAGCATACATTTCCTAGGAAGTGTGTTTTTACATTATGGAAAATACCAAAGAATAGTGATCCAAACTTTACTCAATTTTGCAGCGAGTTGCCCGGTATTGTACTATGTACTAGGACTACTTGCATTACCTCACGCTAGTATTCGCCGATATTTTTACAGTTTACTATATTCGCTATGAAGCTATTGGTCTTTCGTGCATTCAGCAGTGTGATGTGCTCTCACTGTACTGTACCTGTATTTTTGTCTATAATTGATTCTATATGTATGGGCTTAAGTACTTCATTTCGCAGTGATTGAATGAAAAATTTTATATTTTGTATTCTTTATTCGAACTGGTAAAGATGAGCAACAAGAAAGAATTCAAGCATCACTCCATATGTTTTTCGGTGATAAACGGAAAAGAAAAAAATATCCAGCATACAGATTTAAATACTGTAGTTCTTAAGATTATTATCGTCCAATGGAAGTGAAAATTGAAGCGAATTTCATTCATAAAAGAAGAAATTTCCAAGCCAAATATATTCTATTAAATATCTTGCCACTTAGACAAGTATATATTTATGAGAAACTACTCTTCCTAAAGTCTGATAACCAGTACGTAAACATTAGAAAAGATTACTTAAATATAAAGAGCCAATAGGCTTCGCTTCGGCGATATAAACATTATTTAAATTAAGGGGATATTGAATCCCATATTGTTTTAAAACCGAATAAGAAACTCAAAGATTGGAATCAGAGAGTTTCATGCCGAATATAGTATAATAAACTCTAAAAGTATCAGCGATTACTAGCGTGAGGTAATGCAAGTAATCCTAGTACGTAGTACAAACTCGGGCAACTCGCAGCAAAGGTGGTAAAGTTCTGATCGTTTACCAAGGCGGTAAACTTTACTACCTTTGCTGCGAGTTGCCCGAGTTTGTACTACGTACTAGGATTGTTTGCATTAGCTCACGCTAGTAGCCGCCGATACTTTTATAGTTTACTATATTCCGCATGAAACTCTCTGATTCCAATCTTTGAGTTTCTTATTCGGTTTTAAAACAATGTGGGATTTAATATCCCCTTAATTGCCCTTAATTTAAATAATTAGAAAAGATACTTTTGTAGGAAATCGGGCTTAAAATATTTAATTCCAAACTCACAAAAATAAATAATACACCAACACTATATATACTGCACATATTTATTTGGCAGCAAAAACTTATAAACATTTTATACAAACATTTTTTATAAGATATTGAAAATTTCTTTTGAATAAAAGTATAAATGAGAAATTAATTCACCAATGCAAAATAATCAATTAATTAGAGTTTTCATTCGGCGCCTGTTCATATGTATATACAGTATATCTTTTATCTCCTGAAATAATGTTCTTTCCAATATTCTTGTGCAGTGCGCTATTATATTATGCATTGTATATTGATTTCTGTATTTGTTATACAGTTATAATCCGAATAAGCTTATGTTCTTGGGTTATACGCAATTGTTATTGTTAAATTGTACTTATGATAACTGATAACTTCTGTGGCTTGATGGATATCAGTCCTGTGGACTCTGATCCCTTCATCGCTATGAATGATTCCCGGTTTAAAGGAAGAAATTTTTTGAGCTTGGCTCACCCTAATTAGGGCTGTGTTGAGAGATTTCAATTTGTGATCAGGGCCGTCTTTTGGCGTGTTTCCATCTGTCTTTTCATCGTAATTTGATGACTCGCGAATGAGTAGGTTGGGATGCCTGAGCAAAGTACTTAGTTGCTATCTGGAGGAGAAATGTAGGTATGTCTGGCAGGTTTCCATCTTGATGGAGGATATTAACAAACCTTACAAACCACTGGGCATCGAAGATCATTCGGAGGCATTTGGTTTGGATTAATTGTAATCGTTTGATGTTGCTAGGAGAGGTGTGGCTCCACGCTGGCGAACCATAAGTCAGTATGGGTCTGATGATTGCTTTGTATATTCTTAATTTGATTGAGTAGAGGGTAGAGCTGAGCTATTGCTGAGTTTGCTTGGTTGCAAGCATGAGAGATGTGCGAGTTGAAGCTGAGATGGTTATCTAGTTTGATTCCCAGGTATTTTGCTTCTTTTTGCCATGGGATATCAGTATTGAACATCGTGATTGCTTCATGATGGTCTGCTTTCTTTTAAATAATATGACCGTGCTTTTATCTGCATTAACATCAATTCTCCATAACCGAAACCATTTTTCAAGATTCATTTCTGCATTTTGTAGTCTTTGTGTGGCCAGGTATGGTCTGAGCGATCTGGTCGGTATCGCCATGTCATCCACATAAAATGCCATTGTGGTTAATGTCGTGCTTGGGACATCTGAGATAAAAATTTTAAAGAGTAGCGGCGATAACAGGGAGCCTTGCGGGACACCTGCTGTGATACTTCTTGTAGATGATCTGAGTCCACGTAGTTTCACTTGAAATTTTCGGTCTTTTAGGTAAGAGTCTATTATTTGGATGAGGTTTAGTGAGTATTTTGCAGTAATTAGTTTGTGGATGAGGCCTTTGTTCCACACTTCATCGAAGGCCTTCGCCACATCCAGTAAGATTACACCTCTATGCTGTCTCCAATTAAATCCGATTTTTATGTATTCTATAAGTCTGTGGATTTGTTCAGTTGTGCAGTGACCAGTTCGAAAACCAAATTTTTCTTTTGGAATTAGACTGAGGCTGAGATTGTCCGTTTCGCTTTGTAGGCGTTTTAGAATTACTTTTTTAGCTATTTTCCCTAGGGCTGACAAGAGGCTGATAGGTCTGTAATTCTGGGGAACTGAGGCGCTTTCCCTGGTTTGTGGATAAGGATTACATCTGCCTGCTTCCAGCGAGTGGGGAAGTAGTTGAGTCTTAGCAACACATTGATGATAGTGGCTATGATCACTAGATGCATTATTGTTTTGTGAGGGAGTGCTTTTATAATTTTGTTTGAAATCTTATCTGGACCTGGTGCTTTTCTGTTATTGAGGTTCTTGATGATTTGGTATAATTCATTTGGTGTCGTATAGCTCGAGTTGTCACGGGTGGTAGAACGATGAAGTCCATAGCGTACTTGCTTGTGGATTTTTTTCTATGAAGCGCAAGTCCGCATGAGTGTAGTTTGGTTGAAATTGCAGCTCCAGAGAGTCTGCAAAAGCTTCTGCTTTTTCATCATCTCGGTAGACTATACCTTTTTCTCCAAGGATTGGTTTTATGTTGGGGTGATCGCTGCGAAGGGCATTAGTCATTTTTCATAACGAGTTATCTTCAGATTTTAAGGAGCTTGGTTTCCTCTCCCATTGCTGATTCTTATGGTCTTTGATTGCATATCGGACTAGGTTTGTTGCCCTGTTAAGCTCTTGTTTATCCTGAGGTGATAGTGTTGCATGGTACCGACGTCTAATCCTGTTTTTGTTGCAGATAAGCTTTAGAATCTCTTCTGGAAGCAAGTTAGTTTGAGCTGGAACGGTAACGTTGGAGGCTGTTGCAAGGCCAGTTTGGATTGTGCTTTCCAGTTTATTGATCGCTGTGTCTGCTTCTTGGTGAGGAGATAGTTGGGACAGGGCCTGTAATGTTGCTGAGAGTTGAGTTGAGCTTCTTGAGATTTATGTAGGATTGTCCGGAGATGGTTTCTGCTTCTCCGCCTAGGCTAAGCAGAACTGGATTGTGGTCGGAGCTAAGATCATTAATAACCTGTAACTGGAATTGGTGTGGGGTGTTCCTGAAAATGTTTACATCCAGCACGTCAGGTTTGCCCAGTGGTCCATAGTATGTTGGTTCAACAGGACCTGCTATGATGATGTTTCTTGTCATAGCGAATTTGTGTAGGCTCTTCCCATTATTATTGGTGTTTCTACTGTTCCATGCAGGGTGTTTTGCATTTAGATCTCCTGCTACTATTGTTGCTTCGATTGTGTCAAGGAGCTGGGAGAGGTCTGAAGCTAGGAGTGGTTTGCCTGGAGGGTTGTAGACTGAATATAGTTTTAGACTGCCTGTGTTTTTTTGTATGTATTTCAATTCCAATTTCTTCCAGGTTTGTGGTTGCTGATTTCTTGATCTCATTGTATCTTATGCTTTTTTTTCTAACAAACATAGCAGTTCCGCCCCCTTTGGCGTTGAGTCTATCTGATCTTAACAGTGTGTAGTACCTTGTTTTGAGGTTGTTGCAAGGCTGAAGATGCGTCTCGTTTGCTAAAAGGATGTCTATCTTATATCTTTCAGCAAATTCTTTTAGTTCTAGGAGGTTGTTGTTTAGCCAGTTAGCATTCCAATAAGCGATCTGTAATGAGTTAGTTAAGGTGACCGTGTTATCCATTAATCATAGAGAAGATGACTTGTGTGTTTTTAAGAAATTTGTTGGTGTCAGCCTGATTGGGATTTGTTTTGCTAAAGGCTGTTAACATCTCTCCTGGAGTAGCAGCTAGGATTGCTGCGGTGGTTTGTCTGCAAGATGCTGGTTTGCTATTAGTAGAGACCGCAGATGCATATGATTTTTCAGGAGTAACGACCCGCGTTTTGATTTCTGGTGTAATTCGCTTCTGATTGGGCAGGGGTAGTGCCTCTCTAGCCATCTGCAGGTTGAATGGGTGGAGTGAGCATCCCTTGTAATTTGCTGGGTGTGGGCCGCCACAGTTCGCACACTTAGCAGGTGTGGTTCGTGGTTTGACGCAAGTGTGTGAGAGATGGTTGTTACTGCTCTTGACACACTTGTAATCCGCTTTGCATAGTTTTTGTGCATGCCCATACTTTTGACAGCGATGGCATTGACCAACTGAAGCAGTTCTTCTGATAGGCTCGGTCTTGATGACCAAGCTGCAAACTATTTTAAGGTCGTAAATTTCTCTATGGTCTTTACTGATCTCGACCCAGACCAGAGGCATAGAGCGATTGTCTGCTCGGTACATGCGCGATATCTTAATCGGCTCTAGGCCTTGTGATCTGAGGTCAGTAGCTATTTCTTCAGCTGGTATGGACTCAGCCAGCCCTCTAATTACCACCTTTAAATTTTTTTCCCGCTTTTAAGCTGAAATGTGTGATATGGGACTTTCAGTTCATCAATAAGTCTGGTGAGTTGGCGGTAGTCTGAAGTTCCTTCAGGTTGAATCCAGATTCCTTCATCTGTACTCTTGGCTGATGTAAATTTGATGTTTGCGTTCTTCATCGTCGCTGTAATTAAAGACCATTTTTCTTTTGTTCGTAATATTACTGGTGGAATCCTCTCTTTGGGTTGTGCCCTGGAGTCAGTCTCTATTCTTTCATCAGGTTGTGCTGTTAAGTCCATTGGAATTGTTTTTTCCAAGAATTCATGTATTATTTCAGGATCTGCTGCTGGCGAACCCTTCTTATGCTTCTTTCTGCTGACAACCTGATAGTCTGTAGAGTTATCTGAGTCCACTAGGGGCTGGTCGTTAACCGGTGACATAATCTCTCTGGTGTTATCCTGAGAAGTGCTGGGGAGAGGGTCAGGGGATTGACAGTCCTCTGTTTGAACCTCTTCTGTTTGATAGACTGCCACCTTTTCTGGCCATTTCCTTTGCAGTAGGCCTCCTACATGCTTAAAGATTGCCAATAGCTGTTTAAAATCGAGCTCTTCATATGGAGAGTCCATAGTTTGGCCTGAGAGAAAATAGAAGTTTTTCGGGTTTCCTGAGTAATCCTGTAGACTGAGAGTCAACTAACAAATCCCGTAGACAGCTTAGAGTAAGGGTCTACCAGCAAAAAGTTAGTTTGTTATAGGTGACTGTCCTAAAAACGAGGAAAAAGGAGTTTCGGGAACTTACCTGGACACAGTGTCGCGATCTACATTCCTAAAAAACCATTCAACCACCACTGGTCCTCATTGCGGGTGGGGCCTGCCGGCCATTAGACCTCTGCATATTTCATACAGAGGGGGGGATAGTAGGTCACGAAGTGTGTTAGTTCCAGTGCAATGCAAGCTTCCCGAAAAACCTTATATAAAATTCAACTAGGCAGAGTCTAAAGGAATTCACAATGACAGCAAAAACAAAACCCACTAAAATCAAATTGTACTTATATTAAGTATTGTATTCTATTAAATAAATAAAAACTGTGAACAGCAAAAATTTTCATTTGTTTATGAAAGGGCAACAAATTCCATTCAGTTTGTCGTGGAAGTTTTATCAAGAAAACGAAATACATTTCCAAAAAATATCTGCCCTAATATTGCATTCTTTCGGGGGGACACTTGTAACCCTAGAAAGCGCGTCCCCAGGTGACGGATCGGGGAATGCCTCCCAGAAATGGGAGGCATTCCCCGAATGGTAGAAGGGAAATGAAATATCTCCCACAGACCAACAGGAATGCAGCAGAGGAATGGTAAGCCGGCTGCATTAATTGCCTAAAATCTTTAAAGATGAATCGGCCAGCAAATAAAAGCAGAAATAATGCTAACGCGTACGGGAGAGCCGATGCGCCTAACTCAAGCCCAGAAAGAGTAGGTGAGAAGACAGCTATGTGGAACGCAAACTTTTATATAATATTTCAACCATCAACATCAGAACGTTGTACAAACCTGGCAAATAAAACTGATAGAGAGAGAACTTGAACTGTTTAAATGGGAAAAAGTGGGAGTTGCAGAGATCCACTGGACAAGCGAGAGAAAAATCGATATAAAAAGGCAAGCATATTTTACTCAGGAAGGAAAGATAACCATCACAGAGAAGGTATAGCACTAATCATTAAAAAATGGCTCCTAAACTGAATAGTTCATATAAGACCAATTTCAGTTCAGAATTATGTCAGTAAGATTCAAAGCAAAAGAAAAAGAAATATATATATATATATATATAAATAATAGAAGTTTCGCCCCAGACCAATCACATGAAGAGGAGGAATATAGCCAATTTCTTGAACAACTGCAAGAAGAAATCAGGCGAACAAGTACAAGTTATTTTGATTATTAGCGGATATTTCAGTGCAAGAATTTGTCAGTACTCTGAAGATAAAGCAGAAGTAATGGGGAAATTTGGTCGTGGAGAAATGAATGAGAGAGGAGAGGACTTGATTATTTTGCACAAAATAAATCAACTTTGTTATTTGTTAATCACAAATATCTTATTCTTATCACAGGCCACAACAGAAATACACCTGGACATCACCAAACAATGAAATCAAAAACTGTATAGACTATATAATGTAATTATATGTTTTGTTTTATCCTTTATCCAAGTGTTAGAAAACAAAGTTTGCACCTGAAGTATCTTCAGGACTGGGGCAACTCGTAGTAAAGGTGGTGTAAATTCTCATCATCTGCCTTGGTATCTCCCATGATGCAAAGCACATCTCCTTGCAGGCATGCATAATGCTATGCATTAAGGGAAGGGCCACTACCCAGACTGGTTTCGACCTTTATTGAGGTCTCATCAGTAGGAGCGAGAACCACAGGTGGTGATACTAAGGTGGAAGTATATTCTCCATTATTTTTTTTCTCCATTACTTTTACCGAAAAAAATTTTCTGCCTGTATTCAATATTTGATTAAAAACTAGAGAAGCCATCTAATAACTATCAAACTTTGTCCTTTTTTTCTTTTTTTTTTTGTGAAAGTCCCTTATAATAATTTCCCGACTTGCAGTAATTGTACTAATCTGCTGATGCAGGTCTTCGATATCATCACTGCCACTTCTAGCCTATAGCAGCAACAAATTTATATTTTGTCCTATTGGGCTCGATCTCACACCAAATTGACGAAAAAGAACTACCATCTGACCGACTGACTCATACTCTTGTTGGCTGCAATTCATCTGCTATCATTAGCAATACCCCACCTCTTGTGCTTTCTACTCTATCATCCCTGAAAATACTGTACCCATCACATCATCTCATCATCTCATCATCACATCTCCCTGTAACTACGTTATCTGCTTTTAGCCAAGGCTCAGTAATGGCTCTAACATTTGGCGAGGCTGCACTGACCAATCCCAAAAACTCCTCTCTCTGTTCCTGATAATTCTAGCATTAGTATATAGAAACAGTAGCGTCCCTGAGGCCCCAACCACTTTTACTTCTTTTATTGACTATCCTATTCAATATTTAAGCTTTAAAAAATAGATTCTGCACTTGTTAATCATTCTCACACTCATTTTCGCCTTCATACACTCGTTAGCATCTGCGCTAATTTCTTTAGTTTTCTTGACTGTGCTTCCACACTCTGAGTGAACAATAATCTCTCTCGCTTTTTCTCTCGAAACCAAACTCCGAATCCATTTAAGTGCAGCCCATCAGCATTGTACAAATGTTTCTATCCCTCAAACTCATTGCGTAGATTCACAAACTCTACATCATTCCTTCTGTATACAACCTGTATATTGTTTCATTAGCTATCATCACCCTCCTTCTCAGTTTGTCTCTATTATAGCATGGCAGCAGGCTTACAAACTTCACCCTCTCGCTCGCCTTTTCGCTTCTTCCAATAACTATTTCTCATTTTTCCTCATGCAGTCTTCTCACTTCTCAGTCACTGGTTTCAGCCACAAACAATCAATTCTTTCACTTTCCCTTTCTCCATTCTGACAGTCACCACTGTAATATTATTAATTTTCTCACCAGAGAAACAGGATTTTGTAGCACGTTTGTGGAGTACCTCCTTTATCACAGAATGGCTGTAAAAGATTATTTGCTTAGGCTCTTTCTCTCGTTTATTCTTTCCATTTTCCTTTTAGCATCGGAACTCTTGCTTTTTTCTTTTTTCAGTATAATGTGTATCTTTTTTGATAAATGCCTGAGCAAACCACTCTATAATTAGGCGTATTCTCGTGTTCTTTGGTTAACCTGGAATTTCTCCACTCCTTAAAGCTATCATTGCAGTTAAAGCGCAATTTGAATTTGAAAAAAACATGGATACACAACAATAGATGTATCCGGTTGATAAAGATTATGCTAATCCCTCTCGACTGTGCTTTACACTCCTGATATTTGTAGAATAAAAGAGCCCTTGGGAACAATGCATTACTTAATTTTTACACCTGTTTTGATTTTTCAAAATATTTTGTTGAGGCTTTTGGTGGTCTGAAATGTCAGAATTCGATGTAATTGCAAAAGAAATATTTGTAAGAATACTTGGTATTGATTCGTCAGGTCCATCTCCAATAGATAAATCTTCCTTTATTTGCGTTACTATAAAATACGTGTTAATTGGGTACAATAGGTGAGTTGAGCCTCTAATAATGTTTTATTCTTTCTCTCCTTTATACCTCCTTGCAAAACTTTTCTCCATAAATTCTAAGCAAAATTTATTTCAGATAAAAAAAGTAAAACCAAAAATTATTAAATTTTAGTAAACAAAAATTATCCAGCAAATTATCTATTTTGTACTATTTTTGTTTAATTATTTGCTAAAAATTATTTAGTAAATAAAAATTGCTTTCATCGATTATTTTCAAACAAGTGTAAATTATGTTACATAAAATTTGTTCCTGACTTACTTCGCAATTTAAATAACCGTTCTTAAAGTGTTGCTCAGTTTAACAAGACCACAAGTACATAAACATAAAACACTGAAAGCAAACTAATTCACTTGCTGGTTTAAAAAAAAAATAAATATAAATAAATAAAAATGGAAAGAAACAACAAAACGTCAAACACAGAAGCACATCAGAAATACACTGCAACCAATTTAGATAAACATGACTGTCAGGAGAGGGGGGGGTGCAGCACTGGGAAGGCAGGTCAAATTGGGTAGCCTTGTTTCAGCTTTGACTGAAGCAAAAATCTAGTAGCTAAACCATAAACTTCTACTAAAAAAATATTATCTATCCGATTATTGACGACTTTCCTCTATAAGTAAACAATATCCGATTTCACGCCGCTTACTATTCGCGAATTCATTCGTGATTTATTGATTCCAAGAATTAGCTCCTACAACTTCATAACCCACTTTTCTCTTTAAGTGAACAGTCTCCAATTTGGAACTTACCGTTCATGCATTCCAATAATTAACTACAAGAATAAGCTATCCGTTTGCAGGCTCGGCTTTACCGACGGTGCAACACGTGCATTTGCACGGGGCGACCAAAATGAAAGTGATTAAAATGAAGATGTGGAATAAATAATAATAATGATAATAATATTGCGTAAGATCGCAGTTTTTATAATAAGTAAGTCGACCAGTGACTTATTATGCCCATGACGCTGTTTCTATTTCCGATAATCCGTCGACCAATGATACTCGCGTAATGCTCTTCGGTAATCGAAGCTATGTGAGTCATTCTTCGCTTACGCTCTTTCCATCTTGCCTCTCCTGTCTATTCCTTGCATATGCAACAATGGAGTCTGCAATAAAACTGCATTTAAAAGTTCATTATACGATATTATATTTCCATCTTGCGCTTGTTAACTTACTATGAATTGAATTTTCCACTGTTAGCTGGCGTTAAATTCTGAATGAGAAGAATTATAATATAATAGAATCTCATTCAGAATTTAACATAATCTGCCATTCCCAAGGCCAATTTTGTTCATCAGAATAAATGTTAAAATATCACCTACTGCTGTGTGTCAGTATTTTGTATAATATATTGTAATATAGGGGTGGTGAAGTGCAATACATAGCCTCTCCCACTCAAATGTCAACCTCACCTTCCCGTGGTCCATCCTGTTCTAAAAGCACAAACGAGGTACTGGCGACCGAGTATGGGCGGTATAACCTTAACACCCTAACAGAATAAATGCTGTTAGATCTGCCTGTCCAGAGGCGTTAGGTAGCAGCCCAACCACTGGACTTACCCAGCGACAGGTTAGTAATCTGCCCTGGGGAAATTCGAAATACTCTCAAGTTTCATGCAAAGAAAAGCCGGACGGACTGTCAGGGAAAAGACCACAACCCAGGAAACGGTAAACGAAATTGGAAAAAGGAACATATAATGAAGATTGCAACATGGAATGTGAGAAGCATTGCACATAAAGAAGAACTTGATAAACAACTAAACCAAGCTAACATAAAGATATGTATAGTAACAGAAACAAAGAAAAAACAAAAAGGTACAAAAGAAACAAACAACTATATACAAATCTACAGTGGGGTAAAAAAAAGAAGAAAGAACAAAAGCAGGTATAATGATTATGGTACATAAATCCCTAAAGAACAATATTGTATGTTACAACTATTTGAATGAAAGACTAATAGAAATTAGACTCAAGACATTAAGAGGCTACATAACAATAATTGGTGCATATGCACCAGAAGAGGGAAAAGAAGAAGACAGTAATATATTTATAAAGAATTACAGAATGCCATAGATAAAACAAACAAAACTGACTATTTACTGCTAGCAGGAGATTTAAATGCCAGAATAGGAAACAAAAAATACAAAACAAACATAGGTAAATTTGGCGAAGATACATGTAATCAAAATGGTCGCAGATTGCGCGATTTTGTCATTTATAATAATATGAGAATAATGAATTCAATGTTTAAACACAAGGAAATACATAAATATACTTGGTCAGCCAGAGGCTACAAATCAGTAATTGACTACGTTATCACAAATTTTAAATTAGCGGAGTTAATTTTAGACGTAAGAGCATATCAAGGCTTTGAATTAAACTCTGATCATTATATGGTATCAGCAAAAAAAAATTCGTTTTAAACCAAAGTGGCTAAAAACACATAGAACTGAAAATTCTTACCAGCCAAGCTACAAAATTTCTTCATTACAGGATTCCTCAAGTTAGACTACAATATCAAAAATGCACAAACTTAAAAACAGAAACCACACATGAATCAAGTGACATAGAAGATGAATGGGAAAATTTGAAACAAATTCTCACAAAAGCAGCAACAGAAACCTTAGGGATAAAGCACAAATGGATTAGAAAAAGAGGACTACGAGACTGGAACAAAGAAATAGAAAATATAATAAAAACCAAAAAGGACAGTTACCAGAAATGGCTAAATTCCAAAACAATAGAAGCAGAAATAGAGTATAAAAGAAATAGTGCAATTGCAAAACGAGAAGTAAGGAAAAAACATAGAGAAAGATGGAACAATTTCGTAACAGAACTAGAAAAGGATTTAAGCCACAACCCAAAACCTATAAAGTAATAAAATACACGAATAAAGAAATAAAAGAAAAGATAAAAATACAAACAATAGATTTAGAAAAATGGGTGACCTATTACCAAAATCTCTGGACAGATGAGAACAATGAATTAAAATTTTATCAGACAAAGAATGACCTAATAGAAAATATCACAATGTTTGAACTGAAAAATATAATAAAGAAGATGAAAAATAAGAAAACGCCAGGAGAAGACAATATAAATATAGAACTATACAAAAATGCAGGTGAAAAATTTAATGAAAGACTCTTTAAATTTTTTAATATGGTTTGGATGTCCGGAAAAAACCCTAACTCTTGGAAAAAAGCACTGGTCATCCCACTCTATAAAAGAGGAAATAAGGACAATAGCAATAATTATAGGAGAATTAGCCTGCTGAATACAGGATATAAAATATATGCAGGAATATTAAAAGAGAAACTAAGTAGCATTGTAGAAAACAAATTACTAGAAGAACAAAATGGCTTCTGAAAAGGCCGATCCTGCATAGATCCAATTTTTACTTCAAAATTATTAATAGAAAAGAGAAGAGAATTTCAAAAAGAAACACATGTGGCGTTTATTGATTATGAAAAAGCGTTTGACAAAATTAGTAGACAAAAATTGTTTAAAATATTAACCAATTTAAACATACCAAACCAACTTTTACAATCTATTCAAGAAATATATACAGGAAAAAAAAATATCAGTTAAATTAGAACACAGCTCAGAGATATATCAAGAGAAGTACGACAAGGATGTATCCCTCTCACCTCTGCTTTTCAATATATATATATAAATGAAATATTAACAATCTGGAAACAGCCTAACCCATTTGGTATACAAATGACCCCGCAAATGAAGATAGATACACTACTATTTGCAGATGATCAAATAGTATTAGCTACATCAGAAGATGACTTACAAAGATCATTAAAATCATTATATGATATCTCAAAACAATATAATATGACAATATCCAAAGAAAAAACAAAAATAATAGCATTCAAAGGAGAAAACCCAATAAGAAGTAAAATAGTGATAGATAATAAAATACTAGAACAAGTAAACACTTTCAGATACTTGGGATGTGATCTATCACACGAAGAAGAAAAAGACATAGACACTAAAATATCAAACTTTGTCAAAGTAAATGGCATAATAAATAATATATTTAAGCCATCCCTGGTACAAAAACACACTAGAATCAGATTATATAATGTCTTGTCAAAACCAACTCTGCTATACGGAAGCGAAACATGGACCATGAAAAGGAAAGATGAAAAACGAATTCAAACAGCAGAAATGAAGTTCCTCAGAAAAACAGCTGGATATAGGAAGTGGGACCACAAAACAAATGAAGAAATCTTACAATCCCTAAAAATAAAACCAATTAATTACTACATAAGACAGTATAAACAAAAATGGCTAGAACATTTAAATCGAATGGACAACAGCAGAATACCAAAAATATTATACAGATACAAAATAAGTGGAAAAAGAAGAATCGGAAGACAAAGAAAGAGATGGCATGAGACCGGAACAGGCCACATGGCCTATATTCCATGTTAGGAAGAAGAAGATATTGTAATGTATTTGTAAAAACTTGTAGTTGTTAATTGTATTAATCATGCTAGTTCTTAGTATTGGTAACTTGGAACTTAATCCGATTATATGAATTACTGCCTAAGGCAAGACATGTGTACTATAAAGCGAGTCATATACGAAGTAATTGAAATTTCCAGTAGAGTCCTTCTCTTAGAGTAATGGCCGTCGATACTATAATTTCCAGAACGTTTCACTTGTTTTTGAGCGTGTATTAAGGAAAGTTGATTTTGTTCAGTGTTAGTGACTGTTACAGTGATAAGTTTTTTTTTAGTTTTATGTAAATTAGTAGTTAGTTCAGTGTTTCAACCTCTATTAATTACTAAATAATACCATACTAATAATAATATTTTATTGTATGGTTTAAAACAATTTTAATATTCAAATAGATTACAATGTCCGATAAAAGAAAAAACTATCAGGTGCAAAATATCGCAAACGGAAAAAGAACCTGATATTCAAAAACATAGCGGGACTTTACTTAAATATCTAAAAACTGAATCAGCTGATGTAGGGCAGGAGGAAATAAGTAAATGTACCGAAACCAATGATTCTGAGCTCATGGCAAGTACTTCTAACTCGGATCCCAGTAACATAGACATTGCAAGGAATCTCGAAATTGAGACTGATATGATAATTTCCGAATCTAGACATTTAAGTGATGAACTTGATAGGTACACTGATCCAGCTAGATGGAATCCTTCTTTAAGCCGAAAGACTGGAAGTCGTAAAAAAGGGCCTGCCAGAGAAACCAAACAGTGATTTCATTTTTCCACGCAGCTCTGATGGTAGGCAATTTTCATTAAATTTTTACACCAGGGAATAAGCAATGGAAAACATATTAATCTATCATGGTTAGTGTATTCAAAAGAAAAAGATTCTGTATTTTGTTTCTGCTGTAAGTTGTTTTCCTCTAATATAATCTCATTCCCTACAGATGGGTATAATGATTGGGGTCATTTGTATGTGTATCTTAATGAATACGAGAAATCCAAAAACCATCTGGAGTCCCATAAAAAGTGGATTGAATTATCGTCCAGGCTTAAATTAGAACAGACAATTGATTCAATGCAGCAAAAGTTATTAAATTCAGAAATTCGGCACTCGAGGAGCATAATAGAACGCGTAATTGCTGTTGTCCAGTTCTTGGGTAAACAATGCTTACCATTTCGTGGAACATCTGATAATTTATATGACCCTAATAATGGAAAAGTTTTACAGCTTGTTGAACTGATTGCCAGATTTAACAGTGCTATGTCTGAACATTTAAGGAGAGTAGCTTGTGGTTCGTCCCAACATTATCTTCGGGAAAATATTCAAAATGAATTGATTGCTTTCCTCTCTGGAACCATAAAATAACAAATAATTTCTATGGTTGAGAAAGCTAAATATTACAGCATAGTTGCAGACTGTACTCCCGATGTAAGCCAAATTGAACAATTAACATTAATTGTAAGATTTGTTAATACGGATCCAACTGATATCAACATTCATGAACATTTTCTTGGTTTCATTCCTGTAGAAGCCACTACAGGCTCAGCATTAACCGATTGTATCGTAAGAAAATTATCAGACATGAATATTCCTATCGCAAACATGCGTGGCCAGGGTTATGACAATGGATTGAACATGAAAGAAAAGCATTCAGGAGTTCAACAACGCATTAGGGACTTGCACCCAAAAGCTTTTTATATTCCTTGCTGTTCTCATTCTCTCAACGTGGTGGTCAATGATGCCGCAATCTCATCTAGAGAAGGGATTCCATTTTTTGAAACGGTTCAGAAATTATATGTGTTTTTCTCAGCGTCAACGCTGCGTTGGGGAATCCTTAATACATATATTACAACCCTAACGCCCAAGCCATTAAGTACAACTCGCTGGGAATCTAGAATCGACGCTATTCGTCCTTTAAGATACTATATTGAGTAGTTATATTATGCACTGATAGAAATTGCTGATGATGAGTCAGTAGACAAAATGGCGAGACACGAACCTGAAACCCTTGCTCTAAAACATAAAAAAAAAATCAGCTAACGCCTTTTTATTCCCGTATACGGGGAGTAGGCGAGGCCATTTAGCCGTATCTAACTTTTGGAGACTGAGTGGGCAGTTCAATCTCCACTGGTACCAATCAGAGATAGATGGCCCAAGGCTATCACTAATTAAACAGTACACAGTGAAGAGAGACGGCTCAAATGTGCCGCCATCTCCTGGTCCCTAACCCTAACACAATATATTTAATGTCGGAAATAATGTGGGTTCTACGGTCGATTTTCTTGAGTTTACAGGACGAAAAACGCGAGATTCCGGGAGGAAAAACCTGCTTTCCCGTTCCAGAGATCGACTAACTCGGGAACCGGTCGAAAAAAGACTTAGAAAAATTTCCTCTAGTCGACGACTAGACTCGAAACCAAGTCTTTCTTCGTGCGGACAAGTGGCGTGGTGTACAAACGCCACATCCACTGAGCTACACAGGCTCCAAAACTTAGAGACTTTAAATTTTTATGTTGTCTGGTTATATGGCACTATGTTTTAAATGAAATTAATGTTGCAAGAAACTGTTGCAAAGCATAAAGATGGAATTGCCTAGCACCATAACGTTGGGTAATAAGACTATTACACTTTTTTTATAATCTTTGTCAAGTAGCTTTATGTTATCCTCCTACATGTTTCGCCAATCTTTTTCTATTGGCATCCTCGGGGAATGCAAACTAGTAAGCTAAAATGAAGGTTACAGACTAAGTTATAACTGATGGTTCTAATTCATACAAAAAATTGGTATTGTGCCTGTCTCGTTAACGTGATTCATTCGTTATGGCTCATTATGTAATTGTTATGAAAGTTCATTTCTTTGATGTTTAATGATCTGATATAAGTTTTCCAAATTTCTGGTATAATTAGACCTTGATTCTTGTTTAGGTTTTCAGTTTTACGGACGACTGTAGCTGCTTCTTTAAAGGTTCTTGAATGGTAGTTATCTTCTATGTATGGCATAAAGCTCTTATCACACTCAATGTGATGGTTAGTAGAGGCAAAGTGGCATGAAAGGCCTGAAATGTCTTGTCTGTTATTTCTATCTGTGATGACCTACTAACGGAATTAACCACAATATCCAGAGAACTTTCTTTAAATGGTTACCCAAAAAGACTCTACAACAAGATTCTCTTTACTGATATACCACATTGACAACGTGATGACGTCCAATACATCAGTACAATTACGATTTCTTTTGTCAGCAACCTTTCAAAAAAATTAGCTAACCTTTTAAAACCACATAAGATCAGAGTGGCATTCAAACCAATCACCACTATTCGGAAATTTTTCGCTAACTAGAAAAATGTCTTCAAACCCAGAGCTACTCGATCTCTGTCACATGGAAGCGAATTTCTTTACTTGAAAATCGAATTTTTCATTTCGGAAATTCAAGAAAATATGTAAAATCAGCACTGCTTCCTTTAATAATGTATTGCAGCAATGCCTATAAGTACTGTAAATTACAGTACATGTTATATCAGCCTGGTTGCCTAGTTGCAGATAAAAAAAAACTGCATTTTCTGGTGGAAAGCCTTTCCACTGCTGTACAAGAAAGGGTTATCCCACTTTCATTGGAAAAGGCTCTTTTCCAGTTGATGAAGGTTCGTTGCATGCTGGACGAGATTGGAACCAAGGTCTTTCCAACCAAAGGTCTTCTCTGCAGCAAATAATGTACTCTCCTCATCATATGCTGTTTAATATCACTCATAGTTTAGGAGATTTAGCTCTGATTGGCTAAGGGTAGAGTTTGACAGTTTCCAAAAGTGAGGGCTAAAACGATCTCTATACTCCAATTGTGGAATGAACGGCATTATCAGATATATATTTAAAAAAATATCAGCTAACACCTTTTAATCCTTCACAGGGAGTAGGCCAGGCCCTTTTAGCCCGATCTAACTTTTGGAGAATAAGTGAGCAGTTCAAACTCCACTACTACCGAATCAAAGATAGCTGGCCCGAGGCTATCACAAATTAAGCAGCATGCAGTAAAGAGAGATGGCTCAACAAGTGCCGCCATCTCTTGGTCCCTAACAGAATATATTTAATGTCTGAAATAGTGTGGGTTCTACGATCGATTTTCTTTAGTTTACGGGACGAAAAACACAAGTTTCTCGGAGAAAAAACTTCCTTGCAGGGCGAGAGATCGACTAACTCTGGAAACGTTCGAAAAAAGGCTCAGAAATGTTTTCTCTAGTTATTGGTTTCGACTAGATTCGAAACCAATAAGTCTTCCTTCGCGCGGTCAAGCGCCGTGGTATGCAATGCCACATTGGCTTAACCCGGCTCAAAACAATGTAGGGACAAAACGTGATATAAAAATGTTTCAAATTTCAATTTATCTATTTACATATAAAGAATGGATATATATATATATATATATATATATATATATACAGTAATACCCGAAGTTACGAGGTAGGTGGGACCAACAAAAAGCGCGTTAGTCGAATTCGCGTAACTCGGGATATAATTTTGTATGTAATTTATATACAAACATACAAAATATTAGTTAATTAGGACCAAAGGTTTACAAAAACAACTATATTTTTTAAGAAATATAACCGTAATTGTAGTTTTTCTCACATAAAAAAAAAAGATAGTTATTTCGATGCCGATGGTTTCAAAAAATCTAATTGATCCTTCTGATGGCATAATTATTACTATTACTATTATTACGGGCAACTCCAGGGAGTCATTAGACTCATCGAGGGAGGCCCCAATTCATATTCATCAAAACTATTTGACATTCACACAGTATCTATCATACCTCGCCTTAAACTCATTCACTGTCACAGCATCCACCACAGACTCAGGGAGCGCATTCCACTCATTCACTACTCTAAAAGTAAAGAACCCAGCCCTAACACCTTTACTAACCACACTTTTGCCCAGTTTCCATGGATGTCCCCTAGTCCTCCCACAACCAGCCCTGTTCTCAAAAATATCTTCTGAATTAATTTTATAGAAACCCTTCAGTAATTTGAATGTCTCAATCATATCTTCCCTCCTCCACCTATCAACCAATTTTTGCAACCCACAAATCCTCAACCCATTCTCATACGGTTCATTCCACAGACCTGCTATCATCTTGGTCACTTGCCTCTGAATCCTCTCCTCCTCCTCCCTATCAAGAAGAAACCTAGGTGACCAAATCTGAGCACAGTAGTCTAGATGGGGTCTTGTCAAGGCTCGATAGAGAGGAACAATAACCTGCTTGTCTCTGCTTGTCAACGTATTCTTCACCAAGCAAGTGATTTGATGAGCTGTTTTGGTCACTTTTGCAATGTGTCCCCTAAATTTCAATTCCTTACCTACCAACACTCCTAAATCTCGTGCTTCATCAATTTCCTGGAGCACGGTTCCACCAATGCAGTAAACTGTCGCCAATCTTTTCACCCCAAAATGCATAACCTTACATTTGGCCACATTAAACTGACATCCATTCTTCTTAGCCCAGACCTCCAATCTATCCAAATCATCCTGCAAAATTTTGACGTCATCTACATTCACTATTGCCCTACCCAACTTCGCATCATCCGCAAACAAATGAACTGTTCCTCTCAGATCATTTCTTATATCATTTATGAACAAATTAAACAGCAGTGGTCCAAGAACAGATCCTTGTGGCACACCACTAGTCACAGGCCGTCTTGTGGACTCTACTCCCGAGTAAACCACTCTCTGATATCTCTCCGTCAACCACCCTCCTATCCATCTCACCAACCCGATGTCCATTCCCATATGCTGCAATTTACTGATTACAATTCCATGTGGAATCCTGTCAAAGGCCTTGGCAAGGTCCAGTAGAATCACCGTAAACCCATTACCCTTATCCAGTTCAGCCGTCACTGTGTTATAATACGTGAGCAATTTACTCAGGCATGACCTACCCTTTACAAAACCATGCTGTCCCAGATACAGTATCCCATTTTCATCTATCCAATCTTGTATTTTCCTCTTGACTATTTTCTCTAAGACCTTGACAATGATTCCTGATATGCTAATCGGTCGGTAATTTACAACAGCAGTCTTGGAACCACCTTTATGCAGTGGAACTATTTTCCCCTCTTCCCACCCGCTCGGGACTAACCCAGAGCCGAGACTCAAATTAAACAAAATGGTCAAGGGTACTGACAATTCTTTAGCTGCTTCTCGTGCAATACGAGCTGGTATACCATCCAATCTCTCAGATGTATTGACATTGAGGTTATGCAATAGACTACTCACCTCCACTTCATTAACCACAATTCCTGTATAATCTACTGGGTTATTCGTTTCTGCAATGTCACCACCTAGATGATATACTTTTGCAAAGTGCTCACTCAGTAACTCAACTATCTCAACTCATTCAGTTACCTCCCTACCATCGGCATTCTTTAAAATCAATCTGCCATGTACATTTTTCCTTTTACTTGCTATATATCTAAAAAACTGTTTAGGATTCTCTTTAGCCTGCATGGCCAATGTTCTTTCGTAATCCTTTTTTGCTTTTCTTACCACACTCGTCACCCTTCTGGCCTGCACTTTATACCGTTCATGTGCCTGCCGGTCACCCTTCTCCTTAAATTCCCTCCATAGTTGTTTCTTTTTGTGCAGCTCAAGCTTAATGGTGTTATTCATCCATTTAAGCCCTCGTTGATTTATTATTCGGACTCTAGGTATGCAGTCAACCATTGCTTCATGCAAACACTTCTTAACTACCTCCCATGCACTATCGACTTCTAGTCCTTGTAGTTGTACATGCCATGGCACTGAACCAATCAAACTGCTAAGCTTGTCATACTTTCCAGCCCGATAATTCCACATGTACCCTGTCTTAATTGAAAATTCTACACCTTTAGCCACCTCCCAAGTTAAGTCCCTATGATCACTCTCACCGATTGGTGGCAATGTGGTCATATTTGTTACAGCCAAATCCTCAGATGTAATTACTAGGTCAAGCACTCTCTGATCCCTAGTATTTTCCATTATATGCTGTCGCAGATAGTTATCCCTTAATAACCGCATAAAATCCAGTTCCTTCCTCCCGTGTGTCCTCTCCTCACTCCAATCAATGCGACCATAGTTGAACTCTCCCATAATAATCACCCTCCTTCCACCCATTTCTTCTATTTGCTTGTGCATATTGTCACCACCATCTTTTCCATCACCTGGTCTATAGCAGCACCCAATTGTATATTTAGTTCTGCTAGCCACAATCTCACACCAAATGGCCTCAAATGTGCTCTTTTCTCTATCCTGCAATTCCTTGGCTGGAGCTCATCAGCTATCATCAACAATACTCCTCCCCCCATTTTATTCTCTCTGTCATTCCTGAACACACTATACCTATCACATTCAATCCCACTAGTTATATCAACTACAGTCAGCCATGTTTCACTAATACCTATAACCTGTGGTCTGGAAGTGCCAACCATGGCCAAAAACTCTTCCTTCTTGTTCCTAATACTCCTAGTATTAGTGTACATGAATTTAAGACCCCCCATTAGCCCCAACCCTACCTTGATGCCTTATATTAACTATCCCATTCAGATTTGTTGTCCTTATTTGCTCTGGCATATTATATTCATTCTTATATTCAACTGCCTCCCTAAGGACTATATATCTACTCCCCCCCCACCTTAATAAATCTAGTTTCCCTGAATTTGCAAATCCACCACATTCAGCAACACACTCAAGTCTTCTTACACTGTTTAAATGCAAGCCATCCATCTTATATAGATCCTTTCACCCGTCGAACTCACTCCACACGTCCACAAATTCCACACCACTCGTCATACATAACCCACACATATAGTCATTTGCAATTATGGCCCTCCTTTTAAACATTTCACTGTCATACCGTGGCAAAAGACTAATCATTCTAACTCTCTCACTCTTTTCTTTTGCTACCTCAAGCAATTCATTCAGGTCTTCTATCATTTCCATTTTGTCTCCTTTCAAATCATTCGTACCTGCCACAACAATCATTTCTTTCACCCTTTCCTTTTGCTCTCTAATAGACGCAGTTACGTCCTTTATGGTCGCACCAGGTTGGTACGATTTTGTCAAATTCTCTACTAACACACCTCGTACTAACGAGTCTCCATACAGCACTCTATCCTTCATTTTGTTCATGTTCACATTCATACGTCTATTTTTCATGTCATACCTTTTATTATTGGTTGGTTCATTCAGTCTACTTTTGTTCATGCACTGTAGCTGCTGTTTTGCTCTTTCTATCGCATTATTCAACAACGCGATCTCACTCAATGCATCTATCTCATCTTTTTTGTTCTCTGAGAGACCATTTATACTATCATTCACACTTTCTACATTCACACTCTCACAATTTTCATGTACAACCTTGCCGTTTCTTGCCATATCCCTATTTCCTTCATTCTGAAGGTTGACAAAAATATCACACTCACGATCCGAAATATACTTCAATTCCGCATTCTCCCTACATTTTCTATACACATTTAATCCTTTATTATCATCTAACCACACTCCGACCGCACTCCGCAAAGCGTACATTTCACAGCTAGTACACTGACTCATTTCTTTTATGCTACCGTTCTTTGATAACGATGGCGAACCTTCATTAATGACCGCCATTTTCCTTCGCACAGATGCCATACTTATCTGTAACGTGTTTTGTCAAATTATACGTTATAACACACCAAAAATAGACGCACTAAAATACGCAAGGCAAACAAAACAAAACTACACAATATTAAGTAATTGTATCGATAACTGAAAATGATACTTATCTTATCTGGAGCTTTCACGAACACTACTCATTACGAATTCATCTAGCGGCGACTTCCCGACATAGATTAAGTTAAAAACACTTTAGTACACTAACCACGCTAATAAAGCTCCAATAATATATCAAAATTAAAAACTTAAGTCCATTAATTTGAATCCAAAACACCAATAAATCAACAAAAAACACAAATCTCTCAGGAGCTCTCCGATAGCACGTCCGTTCACCAGCTAGCCTCCCTGTCATGCAAAATTTCTTCATGGCATGCCAATGATTTTTTTATTCCTTGCCTTGTGGCTACAGTTCATTCTCATTAGAATTCATGTCCTCCAAAATCTATAAACCTTTTTTAATTGAGCTGAGACCTGTTAATTTTGCAATTGTCATGTGCTTTTCTGGTAGAACTAGATCTGAGATTTCGGTCTCTTCAGTAGCGGTTTGCTCACGCATCTCTATGAGCTCGACGATTGTAAGTTCCTTCTTATGTGTGCTTCACAGCTCTCTGACATCTTCACTGTATACATAAATCTAATTGCCCTGCAAGGTTGGCAACTTCTTCTATTGCCTCAGCAACTTTATCAGTTTCTGGCAACAAATTCCGTTTCGCATTTAAAAAAAGGATGGACAAAGTTTTTTCCAGACACCATTGAAGGTTTTTTGGGAACTTTCACCCCAAGATTCTCTGATAATCCTTACAGCATCTAAAACATTAAATTGTTTCCAAAACTCTTTAACAGACAGTTGCTCGTTTTGCCTCATAGCTTCATTCAGATTTGCAAACGAATGCCGCGTGTAGTACACTTTGAATGCTTTGATAACTCCTTGGTCCATCGGTTGAAGTAAGCTGGTTGTATTTGGATGCAAGAAAACAACTTTTACACGTGGATCATAATCAATTAAAGTTGCAGGAGGGTGACCAGGTGCATTATCAATAATGACATAATTTTAAACGGAAATTTTTAAACTGGCAATAACGTTTAACATCAGGTATGAAGTGGTGACCAAACCAGTCTTCAAAAATAGAAGCTGTCACCCAAGCTTTAGAATCAGCTTTAGATTTCTTTTTTAGAGTTCCTGGATTACTGGAGAATATATTATATATATATACACACACGTGCGCGCGCACACACACACACATACATATATATATATATATATATATATATATATATATATATATATATATATATATATATATATATATATATATATATATATATATATATATATAGAGAGAGAGAGAGAGAGAGAGAGAGAGAGAGAGAGAGAGAGAGAGAGAGAGTGTTTTACCTTGGGTATAGTAAATGTTAAAAATACCAAGCAATTTTAAACCTGGTTTTACTCCATTTCCCAAGTAAGCAAACAGACAAATAAGTCAAGTTTGCGCATACGAGTGATGCATGTCTAGCAGATCCTACAGGTAGTGCAAGACAAAGGCAACTCGTGGTAAAGGTGGCATAAGCTCTGATTACTAATCTTAATATTTACCCTTAATGCCAAAACACATCTCCAAGAAGGGGATGCATGATGTTTTGTATTAAAGGCAAGAGGCCACTACCCAGACCGGTTTCAAAAAAGGTTGAAAAACAATAAAGACTAAAATACACAAAGATTATTGAAGAACAAAAATGAAAGAGTTTGAAAACTGAAGCAAACCTTCGAGATTCAGTGGCTTCAAGAAAACCCTGATTGATTCAGACAGAGAGGCATATGGTGAGGTTGTTGCAAGGATAGAAAAATCAAAACTCCATGGTGGACACAGGAAATTAAAGAGGCGGCGAAGGAAAAGAAGAACACATATCAAAAGTTCCTGGCGAATAAGTCAGCTTGTTCTCTTAGCACTGTGTAAAACTTGCTAAACAGAAGTAAAGGGAGGACTTTGGCAAGAACATAGAATATAAATATCAAGAAGGTGGGAAAATATTCCGGAGAGGTTGTTGAAGAAGCTTAGAAATGGAGGAAAGGGTGCTATAAAAGGTGGTAGAAATGGTAAAGGTGCCATGAAAACCGAATAAAAAGATATCCTTAAAGTATGGAGTAATTACTTCGAAATATTGCTAAATGAAACAAGAAGTGATTGCACGGTGGTAAAAAACACTCAACAGGCTTACAGTTAGGAATACATATCAATACTTTTAGTAGAAAAAGCCATCAAAGTCTTGAAATCTGGAAAGGAAGCAGGAGTAGATGATATTCGACTAGAAATGCTGAGGTACGGTGGTATAAAAGTCTGACAGTGGCAGCACTGAATAGTTCAGAACACCTGGACGATTGGAGAACAGCTCTCATGGTTCTCATATATAAAAAGGGAAACAAAACTGAATGTGAGAATTACAGAGGTATTTCAGTACTGATTGTTCCTGTTAATATTTATGCAAGTATATTTGAGAACCAGTTGAGAAGAATTATGTAAGAAAAGCTTGGTGAAGAACAAGCTGGATTCAGGCCAAATAGAGGCTATCAGTATTAGATTTTCACTTTACGACAAATAGTTGAGAAATAATGGGGATATAACAAAGATCTGTATCTACGTTTTGTTGATCTGGAAAAGGCATATGACAAGTGACAATGAAAATAGGCAGAAATAATCAGAATCATTGAAAATGTCAACAGTGTTGTGAATAGAGAACCTGCGGTTCTCTATTCACAACACAGTTGAAGTAGCTGAAACAAAACATTTCAACTAGTTAGGTACGATTTTTAATGAAGTGGTAAATTAAATATAGAAATAGACAACAGAATCAGCAAAGCTGGTATGGTGGGAAGTCAATTGAATAAATTCATATGGCATAAGACAGAAATTAGTCAGAACACTAAATTATCTGTGTACAAAACAGTGTTCACACCAGTTTTAACTTATGGATCTGAGAGTTGGGTCAGAAGTAAAACACTTGACCATAATCTAGAGATCGCAGATATGAGCGTCCCGAGAAAGATTAGAGGAGTGATTAGATGGAATCAATGACAATATCATATGAAAAATGACGATATTAGGAAACAACTTGACATTGTCAGCATTCAGTAATCCGTTGGCAGAGCTAATCTCATGTGGTATGGACGCTTAAACAGAATGGACAATTTGCAAAACAACTGTTCTCTGTCTGGCTGGCAGGAAAACGACCCAGAGGAAGACCAAGATATAGGTGGATTGATACGGTACAAAGTGCCTTAGATGATAGAAATACGAGATCTGATAATGGTGGAGTCTTGAATATATATATATAAAATTAGCAAACGCCTTTTCGCGTACACCGAGTAGGCGAGACCGCGTTAGCCATATCTACCATATCCATAATAGCCATATCTCAATTCAATGTTGTAAAATGTAAGGGATCACACCCCAGTATGAAAAGATTACATACTGCGTATTATAATTTTAGTACAAGTTTACAGGAAATTGATGAAACTAGGGATCTGGGAGTGATGGTGGATACATATTTGATGTTCAGAGAACATGTTGCAAGTGTTGGCAAAATAGCTCAGATTATTACTTGGATGCTGAACACGTTGACAAATAATGATAAGGAGGTTATTATCTGTCATTATAAATCTATGATTCTTCCACATGATGACTACTGTGCACAGATTTGGTCACCTGCATTTCTTGGTAACGGGAAGGTTGTGGAGAGCAATCAGAGACGAATGACTAAGCTATGATGGTCTGTGGAATGTTTCCTATGAGTAGGCTGACCATATTTCCTTGAGAGAAAAACTGGACATTGGAATGGCAAAAATGGGACTGGGTTATGTAATATTTTGTAAAAAAGAAAAAAAAATCAGCTAATGCCTTTTATTCCGGTATAGGGAGTAGACGAGTCCGTTTGACCCATAACGTGACCTTTTTTAACCCTAACATGAAAAAGTAAGACGATAAAAAAAAGTTTTATTACATAAACATATGAAGCTTTCCATTATTCTTTAGTCGCCGAAATCATACGAAAATTTAGGTAGATGTAGAAGAGGACTTTATTTCACTATGATCGTACCATGAATATTTCTCCGATGAAGTGATCTTACACCGCAAATTTCAGTCTTTCAACACCTTATCCTAAAACTTCTCACACTCCATGACACAATTTTGTTTTACAACTAACATAGCTCCTCATTGTCTCAACACTTAATCTAGATTCATGCTTTGACCACATACTGTTCATAACAGAAAATATTCTCTCAACAGATGCCGTACTTCCTGGAAGACAAAGAATAAACTCTACAATATTACAAAAGTCTTGAAAGTCTAGGCGTTTTTCGCTCATTTCATAAAAAATCTCTACCCATCTATCAGATAAAGGAATGTTTTCTTTATGCCATGTATACAAGTGCCTCACAATTATAGATTTTATGAGGGTCCACTGATCCAATACTCTAGTTTCTTCTGTTTCTGTGAGTGTGATAAGTTCAGTCTCTCCTGTATTTCTTCCTGTATTAGAACTTACTGATATCCATGATATTGATATACAATTATAGGTTATGAATAATAAGTTATGACTGACCAATATTAAAGTATATTTATAGTTTTTATTAAAACGGAACAAAACTGACATTTTTATTAAAACGAGGACGACCGGGAAATATGGAAAAAAAAAAAAAACAACCTGTAATGCTCTGTTCAAAACGGTACGTATGATCAGCCTACCTATGAGGATAGGTTGCGGGTGTGTGGGTTGCGGAGTTTAGGTGACAGGCGGGGAAGAGAGGATATGATAGAAACTTATAATTTACTAAAGGTATGCTATAAGATTGATAGAAGAATTGGGTGGAGAAACAAGGGGTAAGACTTACAAGCTGTCTAAAAGTGTGGTTAGTAAGGGTGTGCTGACTAGGTTTTTCCCTTGGAGAGAGTGGTGAATAAGGGGAGTGGGTTACGAGAGGTGGTTGTGAGCTCCCCAAGAGTGAATAGTTTAGGCTAAGACTCTAAATAGCCATTTAGAGCCTTAATTTAAGCAGATGTATGATAGGTATTGAATTAGTGAATAAAGTGGATTTCCCGCAGGTGTCTTTTGACTCCATGCAGTTCCCATATAAATAATAATAATTTCTCGGCCTTCACTCATTCTGCTAATTAATAAATAAAAAGAGATGTTAAAAAAGCTCAAATAATAATAATTTCTCAGCCTTCACTCATTCTGCTAATTAATAAATAGAAAGAGGCGTTAAAGAAGCTCAAATAATGTTAATCCAAGGTTTAAAAAATTGCTCGCCGTCTGTAAATGCGTTTATTATTATCATTATATCTTAATTTTCACATGTTGTGATTCTTTTAACGATGCACGATTTTCTTATTTTTTTCATTTGGCACTTATGTGAGACACTTTCTGACGTCACCACGTTTTAGCGCGAAGAACAAGCGTCTGTTTGTGTGTACTTTGCTCAGGCTGTGTGTGTGTTTTAGATGAATTAGTATTGCTATTTCTCTGTGATAGCTATAATAGGTATCGATTACATTGGTGCTACGGAAGTATTTTTTTTTTTTTTTTGCTTTTTGTATTTGTGGTACTACCAAAGGTATGTATTAATGAAGTTTTTTTTAAATCTATATCTCAGCACGTGCTTGGAAGGCTTTTATGGTGTTTCGCTTTTTACCGAACTAGTGATTTCAGCATTTAATTAAATGAAATAAAAAATTGTGAGTGAATGCGTATGTGTGTGTGTGTTTATATATATATATATATATATAAAATATTTATGCCTGTTTAATATAACTGACTGTTCAGAAAGATGTGATGACAGGAATTTTGTTTGCATGTCATTCAGTAACAAAAAATAAGGGTACTCCGTATATGTAAGCACTGTAACTTAAGTGTTGTTGGCAACACTTGTTAAGTTATGTTTTGTGGATTTTGTATTATTTTGCAAAGATATTTGATTATAACGAGATCGCTTTTCACCTAAGGGCTGTAGTGGAAGACAGACAATTATTATTATTACGGGCAGCTCCAAGGAGTCCTCAGACTCATCGAGGGAGGCCCAACATCATGTCAAGAACAACTATTCAACATTCACACAGTGTCTATCATACTTCATCTTGAACTCATTTACAGTCATGACACCCACAACAGACTCTGGCAGCTTATTCCACTCTCCAAGTAAAAAACCTAGCTCTAACACCCTTGCTAACCATACTCTTACCAAGCTTCCATGGATGGCCGCTAGTCCTCCCACCACCAGTCCTGTTCTCAAAAATATCTTCTGAATTAATCTTATAGAAACCCTTCAGTAATTTGAATGTCTCAATCATATCACCCCTTTTCTGCCAATCAACCAATTTCTGCAGCCCACAAATCTTCAACCTGTTCTCATAAGGTTCATTCCATAGTCCTGCTATCATCTTGGTCACTCGTCACTGGATCAAGAAGAAACTCTGGTGCCCATATCTGGGCACAGTAGTCTAGATGGGGTCTTATCAAAGCTCGATACAGAGGAACAATAACCTGTTTGTCTCTGCTCGTTAAAGAGTTTTTCAGCAACCAAGTGATTTGATGAGCTGATTTTGCCACTTTTGCAATGTGTCCTGTAAACTTCAACTCCCTATCCACCACCACTCCCAAATCCCTGGCCTCATCAATCTCTTGGAGTACAGTTCCACCAATGTGATATACTGTTGCTAATCTTTTCTCCCCAAAATGCATAACCTTACATTTTTCCACATTAAATTGGCATCCATTTTCCTTAGCCCAGTCCTCCAAACTATCCAAATCATCCGGCAAAATTTTGATATTGTGAGCATTCACTATTGCTCTACCCAACTTTGCATTATCCACAAACATATGCATAGTTCCTCTCAGATCCTTTCCTATATCATTAATGAACAAATTAAACAGTAGTGGTCCAAGAACAGAACTCTGCGACACACCACTAGTCACAGGCCGTCTTTTGGACTCTACTCCTGAATAAACCACCCTCTGATATCTCTCCATCAACCACCCTCCTATTGATCTCATCCAACCCTATATCCATTTTCATATGTGCAGTTTACTGATTAGAATTCCATGTGGTATCCTATCAAAGACTTTAGCAAGGTCCAGTAGAATTACTAAACCCGTTATCCTTATCCAGTTCAGCCGTCACTGTTTTAGAACGTGAACAAGTTACTGAGGCATGATCTACCCTTCACAAAACCATGCTATCCCCCATACAGTATTCCATTTTCATCTATGCAATCTTCTATTTTCCTCTTGACTATTTTCTCCAAGACCTTGACAATAATTCCTGATATGCTGATTGGCCGGTAATTTTCGACAGCAGTCTTGGAACCTCCTTTATACAGTGGAACTATTTTCCCCTCTTTCCACCCCTTTGGGTCTAACCGAGACCAGAGACTCAAATTAAACAAAATGGTCAAAGGCACGATTCTTTAAGCCGCTTCTCATACGACACATGCTGATATACCATCCAATTCCTCAGATGAATTGACATTGAGGTTTTGTAATAGACTATTCATCTCCATTTCATTCACCACAGTTCCCATATAAGCTGTTGGTTCTTTCATTTCTGCAATATCACCACCTGGTTGATATACTCTTGCAAAGTGTTCACTCAGTAATTCTACTATATCAACTGAGTCGGTTACCTCCCTACCATTGGCATTTTTTAAAATCACTCTGCCATATACATTTTTTCTTTTACTTACAGCATCTCGAAAAAACTGTTTGGGATTCTCTTTAACCTGCATGGCTAATGTTCTTTCATAATCCGCTTTTGCTTTTCTTACCACACTTGTTACCCTTCTGGCCTGGGCTTTATACCATTCATGTGCCTGCAGTTCACCTTTCTCCTGAAATTCCCTCCACAGTTGTTTCTTTTTTTGCAGCTCAAGCTTAATGGTGTTATTCATCCATTTAATCCCTACTGGATTTATTATTCGGACTCTAGGTATACAGTCAGTGATTGCCTCCTGCAAACACTTCTTAACTGTCTCCCATGCACCATCAACATCCAGCCCGATAATTCCGCATGTACCCTGTTTTAATTGTAAATTCCACACCGTTAGCCACCTCCCAAGTCAAGACCCTATGAACACTCATCATTTGGTGGCAATGTGGTCATATTTGTTACAGTCAGATCCTCAGATGCAATTACTAGCTCAAGCACTCTCTGACCCCTAGTATTTTCCATTACATGCTGTCGCAGATAGTTATCCCTTAATAACCGCATAAAATCCAATTCCTTCCTCTCGTGGGCCCTCTCCTCCTTCCAATCAATGTTACCATAGTTGAAATCTCTCATAATAATTACTCTCCTTCCACTCATTTCTTCTATTTGCTTATGGATACTATCTCCACCATCTATTCCATCACCTGGTCTATAGCAGCACCCAATTGTATATTTTGTTCTGCTAGCCTTAATCTCACACCAAATGGCCTCAAATGTGCTGTTTTCTGTGTCCTACAATTCAACTTCTATTCTCCTTGGCTGCAGCTCATCAGCTATCATCAGTAATAATGCTAACAATTATTTATATCTGTCCTTATATACTCATTCAGAGAAAATGCACATATAATCTAGGTCTGTTCCCATTTACAGGGGCAACCCTCTCCTGACATTTCTTTTATGTCTGTCCTGTAATATTCGTTCAGTAATATGTTTCTGTCATATCACTCTTTTCTGTATCTATGGCCTTCCATGATAAGATGAAATAAAAAGTGAACATTCTGCGGTATAATTGCAGGAGTAATAAATTAACGGAAGATGATATACTAACAGGAATAGAAATAGCAGGGTACAGCATGTTTTGACAGGATAGTAAGGGAAAATGCAGTTGTGGAGTACTGGTTATGATAAGTGATAACTTATCTTCTCTCAGATTGGAGGATTTGGAGGGCAAAGACACTTATGATTTTGAAAACATGTGGAGTGAGGTAGAGGTGGGCAAGACAGGTTATTTAGTGGGGTGTTGCTATAAGCCAGGGAGCATAGAGGATGATGTTTAGGCAGTTGAGCTTGGCAAGTGCAAGAAGAATAATTGTTATGGGAGATTTTAGCTACAGCAGTATAAATTTGGAGCATGTAGTAATAAGGGAATGGATTTCTAGAATTCTTGAAGGACAAATATATTAGGCAACATGTAGTAGAAGGAACACAAAGTTCAAGAGTTTTAGATTTGCTCATAACATCAGAAGAGATGATTATAACTGAGATGGCATCTCTGCTCCCAGTTGGAGAGACTGACTATGTGGTTTTGACTTGGAAGATGAATAGACATGCAGGAGAAAAGAATGTTTGTGGAATTATAAGACAGGTGATTATAATAGTCTTAGATATCAACTTGGGGTAGGAAGGGCGAGACATGATTAGTGCTTGGGAAATTGTGAAGGAATATTTATTAGCAGCAGTAATCAGCTCTATACCACGAGTGAAGAAGAGGACACAATTTGGTGTAAAGTGGATGACAAACAGACTGCAGGTTAAAAAGAGATTATGGAAGAGATATAAGGAGAGAGTGGAGAGCAGATGCATGAATCATATGACTCAGGCTGAGAGAGAGAGAGAGAGAGACTAGTATGGTAAGGAAGGCAAAACTTGAATATGAGAAGAGATTGGGCCTAAGATCCAAAGAAAATTCTAGTAAATTTTTTAGCTATATGGCCAGTATGTGGGAGAATCAAAAAATGGGAATAGAGTGACTGATGTAGAAGACTCAGGCTGAGAGAGAGAGAGAGAGAGAGACTAGTATGGTAAGGAAGGCAAAACTTGAATATGAGAAGAGATTGGGCCTAAGATCCAAAGAAAATTCTAGTAAATTTTTTAGCTATATGGCCAGTATGTGGGAGAATCAAAAAATGGGAATAGAGTGACTGATGTAGAAGACATAGTGGAGTTGTTTAATGAACACTTTATTGGGGCATTTCATCTTTGAGAAGTAGGTTTTAGCAGTGGTGGCTCGTACTTGAAATCATGGGGGTGCTGCAACTTTCGAAATATACATACACACTGTAAGTACAGTGTATACGTTTTTGGATAAAATATCAAAATTATGGTAAAAATTTTTAAAAAAAACTTAAAACAATATTGTTTATTATCGATAAAATTATACATTTGGTATAATTCAAAATTACTTAAAAATAAAATATATTCTTTTTGTTTTGTTTCATGAGAAAAATTGTTTATTATCGATAAAATTATACAGTTTAGTATAATTCAAAATTACTTTAAAAAAAAATCCATTATCATAACCCCAATAATGTTCTAAAATAAAAACTATAACAAGTGTCGAAAGTTTATTTTTCACTTGGTTAGACTATAATAAATTTAGTTTAATCCTTTATCCAAGTGTGAACAAAGTTTGCGCCTGAAAGTATCTTCAGGACTGGGGTAAGGTGATACAACACCAGGCAACTCATTGCAAAGGTGGAGCAAGCTAACATCACTCCTCTCTTAGTATCTCCCATAATGCAAAACACATCTCCTTGCAGATATGTATAATGTTATGCATTAAGGGAAGGGCCACTACCCAGACTAGTTTCGACCTTTATTGAGGTCTCTTCAGTGGGAGCCAGCCCCAATTGGAGATACCAGGCAGAAGCATTAGCAAGGTCATCTCTACCTATAGAAGTTGCCAAACGATGTGCCACCTTTTTATTAACATTATGCATATCCACAAAAGAATGTGCTAAAGAACTGAATAGCTCCATTGACCTGGCCTTTCAGTGGAAGTCTGGCAAGGAGTGGAAGAAGGGTGAGATGGTGCCATTGCATAAGGGTATTAGCAGACTGGAAGTGTCAAATTATACACTGGTTTGTGTTTTATCAGTAAAGATCTTGGAGAAATTAGTGAGGGACTGTATACAATGTTGGACAGATGAGGGTAATGTTATCTGTGAGAGTCAACATGGATTTGTTAAGGGGGTGCTCTTGCTTTAATAGTATGATTACCTTTTATAATAAAGTGACAAGAGCAGTTGATGACAGGAAGGTATATTCTGCCTTTTTTGGAATTTACAAAGGCATTTGACAGGGTATCACATTATAAGCTGATATTTAAGTTGCAGCACATAGGTTTAGATGAACTCGTTAGTGAACTGGGTTCAGAATTAGCTATCTGATAGGTATCAGAGAGTTGTGTATTGGGGAGGGGGCAATATCAAGGAGGCAGAAGGTTACAATAGGGTCAAACAAGGCTCGGTACTGTGACTTGTATTGTTTAACTTTAATATCAGTGACATTGTCAGTGGATTGCAGGGGAATATTCAGTTGTTTGCAGATGATGTGATGCTGGGAAAGATTATTAGTAATAGTGCAGATGTGGTAGCCCTGCAAGAGGATTTGAATCTGTACAGATGGGAAAATGATTGAGGGTGTCAGTTTAATGCAATTAAAGTCTTGAAAATTTGGGATACATCGATGGGAGGCTGCATACTCGGTTGGAGGAACTGTACTGGAGGAAGTAGGGGAGGCAAGGAATCTGGGTGTGATGATTGATAGAAACCTGAAATTCATCGAACATATTGCAAAGGTGGTGAAGGTAACCTAGAGGATTGCTGCAATATTGAGAAGGATGTTGATCTGCAGAGATAAGAGTTGTCATTCCATTGTATAAAGCCCTGATCAGACCACACCTGGACTATTGTTTTCAAATTTGGCTCCCAGGATTTGAAGGGGATAAATTAACTGTAGAAACATTGAAGAGGTAGATAATAAAGATGGTATCAGGACTATACAATATTAGTTTTGAAGATAGGTTGAGGGAATGTGGACTGCAGAATTTGGTAGATAGAAGAAGGAGAGGTGATATGATTGAGAATTTTAAACTGTTGAGAGGTAGTTACAGGGTTGACACTGAGGAGTTCTTTTGCTTGGTGGAACAGGGAAGGAGCGAGGACAAGGGGCCATCCATTGAAGTTACGAAAGGAAGCTGTGAGCAAGAAGGTAAGGAGTGGTTTAATTTCATGGAGGTTTGTTGACCTGTGGAATGCATTGCCTAATAGAGTGGTGAGAGCACGAATGGTCAATGAGTTCAAGGAGTAATATGTTAGACTGTGTGTTTTCTAGGATGGGCCTAGAAATATACACGGCAAGAGTTTTGATTAACTCACCTTTAACCCTGCGGAGCTCTCGCAGCTGATATGACAGATACATGCAAAATGTTTAATATAAATATTCTTACACAATTCAGTGTATAGCTTGGAAGTCATGAGTAGCTCTGCATTCATATGTTACGAGTGACATTTCGCATTTTTAACACGTTATGTAAAGGTTTGTGATATTTGACAATAAATTGTATCTGAGAGATACCACGACCTTCGATGTCAGTATAGTATGGTTTAGTTGTTTTTTTTTATTCTTTGTTCAATAATTTCTAGATTGTAACTGAAAATAAATAAACCATCACGTATTACTGAAATAGAGAGCCAAAGGCTTATTTATCATTCATCTCCTCTAGGAGATTATTATTATTATTGTTCCGGGCAACTCCAAGGAGTCGACAGACTCATTGAGGGAGGCCCTAACATCATGTCAAGAACAACTATTCGACATTCACACAGTATCTATCATACCTTGCCATGAACTCATTCACGGTCGTAGCACCCACAACAGACTCTGGAAGCTTATTCCACTCATTCACTACTCTCCAAGTAAAAAACCGAGCTCTAACACCCTTGTCAACCATGCTCTTGCCCAGCTTCCATTCATGGCCCCTAGTCCTCCCACCACCAATCATATTTTCAAAAATATCTTCTGGATCAATCTTATAGAAACCTTCAATAATTTGAATGTCTCAATCATATCACCCCTCTTTCGCCTATCGACCAATTTCTGCAACCCACAAATCTTCAACCTATTCTCATAAGGTTCATTCCACAGACCTGCTATCATCTTGGTCACTCGTCTCTGGATCCTCTCCACTTCCTCCCCATCACGAAGAAATCCTGGTGCCCATAACTGGGCACAGGAGTCCAGATGGGGGTCTTATCAAGGCTCAATACAGAGGAACAACAACTTGTTTGTCTCTGCATGTTAAAGTATTTTTTAGAAGCCAAGCGATTTGGTGAACTGTTTTAGTCACTTTTGCAATGTGCCCCCTAAACTTCAATTCCCTATCCACCAACACTCCCAAATCCCTGTCCTTATCCATCTCCTGGAGTACGGTTCCACCAATGCGATATACTGCTGCTATTCTTTTCACCCCAAAGTGCATAACCTTACACTTTGCCACATTAAATTGACATCAATTTTTCCTAGACCAGTCCTCCAAACTATCCAAATCATCCTGTAAAATTTTGACATCCTGTCCACTCATAATTGCTCTACCCAACTTTGCATCATCAGCAAACAAGTGAACACTTCCTCTCAAATCCTTTCCTATATCATTGATAACAAATTGAAAAGCAGTGGTCCAAGAACAGAGCCCTGTGGCACTCCACTAGTCACAAGCCGTCTTTTAGACTCCACTCCTGAATAAACCACTCTCTGGTATCTCTCCTTCAACCACCCTCCTATCCATCTCACCAATCCTATATCTATCCCCATCTGCTCCAGTTTACTGATTAGGGTTCTATGTGGTATCCTATCAAAAGCCTTGGCAAGGTCCAGTAGTATTACTGTAAACCCATTACCCCTATCCAGTTCAGCCGTCACTGTGTTATAAAACGTGAGCAAGTTACTGAGGCATGATCTACCCTTCATAAAACCATGTTGTCCCCCATACAATATCCCATTTTCATCTATCCAATCCTGTATTCTTTTCTTGACTAATTTCTCTAAGACCTTGACAATGATTCCTGATGTGCTAATCGGTAGGTAATTTACAACAGCAGTGTTGGAACCACCTTTATGCAGTGGAACTGTTTTCCCCTCTTTCCATCCCCTCGGGATTAACTCAGACTCAAGACTCAAATTAAACAAAATGGTCAAGGGTACACTGACAATTCTTTAGCTGCTTCTCGTACAACACGAGCTGGTATACCATCCAATCCCACAGATGTATTGACATTTGAGGTTATGCAATAGACTACTCACCTCCACTTCATTCACCACAATTTCTGTATAATCTACTGGTACATTCGTTTCTGCAATGTCACCACCTGGATGATATATTCTTGCAAAGTGCTCACTCAGTAACTTAACTATATCAACTGATTCAGTTACCTCCCTACCATCAGCATTCTTTAAAATCATTCTGCCATGTACATTTTTTCTTTTACTTGCTACATATCTAAAAAACTGTTTAGGATTCTCTTTAGCCTGCATGGCCAATGTTCTTTCGTAATCCTTTTTTGCTTTTCTTACCACACTCGTTACCCTTCTGGCCTGTGCTTTATACCGTTCGTGTGCCTGCCAGTCACCTTTCTCCTTAAATTCCCTCCATAGTTGTTTCTTTTTGTGCAGCTCAAGCTTAATGGTGTTATTCATCCATTTAACCCCGAGTTGATTTATTATTCGAACTCTAGGTATACAGTCAGCCATTGCTTCATGCAAACACTTCTTAACTACCTCCCATGCACTATCGACTTCTAGTCCTTGTAGTTGTACATGCCATGGCACTGAACCAATCAAACGCCTAAGCTTGTCATACTTTCCAGCCCGATAATTCCACATGTAGCTTGTTTTAATTGAAAATTCTACACCTTTAGCTACCTCCCTAGTCAAGACCCTATGATCACTCTCACCGATTGGTGGCAATGTGGTCATATTTGTTACAGCCAAAATCCTCAGATGTAATTACTAGGTCAAGCACTCTGACCCCTAGTATTTTCCATTACATGCTGTCGCAGATAGTTATCCCTTAATAACCACATAAAATCCAATTCCTGTCCTCTCCTCACTCCAATCAATGCGATCATTGTTGAAATCTCCCATAATAATCACCCTCCTTCCATTCATTTCTTCTATTTGCTTGTGCATACTGTCACCACCATCTTTTTCATCACCTGGTCTATAGCAGCACCCAATTGTATATTTAGTTCTGCTAGCCACAATCTCACACTAAATGGCCTCAAATGTGCTCTTTTCTCTATCCTGCAATTGAACTTCTATTCTCCTTGGCTGCAGCTCATCAGCTATCATCAACAATACTCCTTCCCCCATTTTATTCTCCCTGTCATTCCTGAACACACTATACCCATCACATTCAATCCCACTAGCTATATCATCTACAGTCAGCCACGTTTCACTAATACCAATAACCTGTGGTTTGGACGTGCCAACCATGGCCAAAAACTCTTCCTTCTTGTTCATAATACTCCTAGCATTAGTGTACATAAATTTAAGACCCCCATTAGCCCCAACTCTACCTTGATGCCTTATATTAACTATCCCACTCTGATTTGTTGTCCTTATTTGCTCGGGTATATTATATTCATTCTTATATTCAACTGCCTCCCTAAGGACTATATATCTACTCCCCCCCCACCATAATAAATCTAGTTTTCCTGAATTTGCACATCCACCACATTCAGCAACACTTTCTCAAGTCTTCTTACACTGTATAAATGCAAGCCATCCATCTTATATAGATCCTTTCACCCGTCGAACTCACTCCACACGTCCACAAATTCCACACCACTCATCATACATAACAACCCACACATAAAGTCATTTGCAATTATGGCCCTCCTTTTAAACATTTCACTGTCATACCGTGGCAAAAGACTAATCATTCTAACTCTCTCACTCTTCTTTTGCTACCTCAAACAGTTCATTCAGGTCTTCTATCATTTCCATTTTGTCTCCTTTCAAATCATTCGTACCTGCCACAACAATCATTTCTTTCACCCTTTCCTTTTGCTCTCTAATAGACTCAGTTACATCCTTTATGGTCGCACCAGGTTGGTACGATTTTGTCAAATCCTCTACTATCACACCTCGTACTAACGAGTCTCCATACAGCACTCTATCCTTCATTTTGTTCATGTTCACACTCATACGTCTATTTTTCCTGTCATACTTTTTATTATTGGCTGGTTCATTCAGTCGACTTTTGCTCATACGCTCTAGCTGCTGTTTTTCCCTTTGTATCGCACCATTCAACAACGCGATCTCACTCATTGCGTCTATCTCGTCTTTTTTATTCTCAGTAAAACCATTAATACTATCATTCACACTCTCACAATTCTCTGGTACAACCTTGCCGTTTCTTGTCATATCTCTATTTTCTTCATTCTGAAGTTTGAAAAAAATGTGCTTTACATTATGGAAAATACTAAGAAAAGTGATCTGGAGCTTACTCCATCTTTACTACGAGTTGCCCATAAGGTTGATTATGCTTGCATCTGCCAAAACGTTTAGTTTCTATACATTCGGCACAAAACTCTTGTAGTTTCTATATATTCGGCATGAAACTCTTGTAGTTTCTATATTCGGCTATGAAATAATGTTGGATTCAATATCCACTTAATTTGTACCATCATGTGTTATATTTGCAGTGTTTTTTTCTTTATGTTTTATTGCATTTTAGCACATACTAGTAATGAATGTATCTCTCAGATATACTGTGACCTGCGCTGCAATTTTTACCGCCGCGAGCTACGCAAGGTTACATTTACCACGCAAAAAAACATGCAAGCCTTGTGGCATGAGCATACTGATGTCATTCCTCCTACACAGCCTCCTATGAATTATTAATACAGTAATCAATCGTGGATGAATTGTAATTTTTACCATTGATTATTAGATTTGATTAACGCGATTTTGATATATGCGGTAACATCGAGGGATTAATTAGCCGTGTTAATCGAGGGATACCTGTATTTTGTAAAGGTATGACCTATAACAACATCTCTTTTATCCTTGAAATCCCAAATCCCTTATAAGGTTACTGGTTGTTAAAGGTATTATAGAATAAACACCTAGTCAATGATATTACAAACTGTAATCAACCCTTGCATAACATTTGAATTTAACTGCATAAATCTCAAAATCAACTTAATTATATTAAGGAGATTTTTTTGTACATTGTATTTATAAAAGGGTCAGATCTTTGAAAATGTTCACATAGTCTGCAAGGAATGCTTGAACTGACTGGGACTTCTAATCAAATGCTAAATTTCTCTCCTTTTATTCTGTGCCCTGTAGTGGATGTTCACCTACACTTTGAATGAAAGGATATTGGATAGCAGTTTGGGACACATCTGATGACTATATGATGAGCACTATGATCTACTGTGGATCACAAGGATACATGAACACATGTTGCAGCTGAGACTTAACACAGTTAAATAAGGCCCTTCAGTTTTCATCAGGGAACCAAAGTTGAACAAAAAACAAAAAGTCAGTCCACTGAATAATTTTACGCTATTCAACTTTAGCAACATGAATGAAGAGTTGGGGCCAGTAGAACAATTACAGAAATTCATGTCAGCATAATTAGCGTCACTGAGACCAAGACAGAAACAGGTGACATAGTTCATGGAAAGGAGGGAGTACAGTAGATATAATATTAAAGAAAAATTAACATGAAAATAAATTTCTTGAATAGCATGCAATTTCAAGTAGTGATGTGGCCACATTTCAAACTGGGAAATTTGACACCTATTGTGTCAGTGGTCCTACAGAAGTTTCTAACAGGGGAAATGTGAAGGAATTTTTTGAGAACATTTTGAAGGTGCATCTGACAAAGCTAGTTCCTCTTGAATTTCTGAACAGCAGGGTAGAAAATAAATCCCTCGAACTATACCTTCACGTTTGTGAAGGTATAGTCCCAGACTCTGCTCTGAGTACAGGGTGAAGAGTGGTTTAAAAATTGTCTATAAGGGAGGTTACTAGGGATGTACACAGAGCTCAGTACTTAGTCCTCTGTTGATTAATTTATACATCAGTGATATAGGAAGTGATTTGATGAGAAATATTCAGTTGTTTTTAGGGGCCTGCAGGATGACTTAAATTAACTGCAAGTTTAGGCAGAGGTAAATCGCTGCCAGGTTAACATGGCTAAGTAAGGTGATGCACTTTGGGAAGAAGAGATCACAAGCTGTGTACTATATTGATTAAATTTAACTGCAGGAAACTGATGTGGCCAGGGATGTGGGTGTGATAATGAACAGGGAATTAAAATTTAGAGGGCAATATTGCACAGCCGGCCTGGTTGGCTGAGTGGTTAGCGTGTCCCCTCTCCAGCCTAGAGGCTGCAGGTTTGAATCCCGCCATGGGCATGGATGGTTGTGATTGTCCTACAAACTTTGTGGAAAGGGAATCTGCGACCCTACCACTTATTCTAGCAGAAGACATCATTGCCAAAACCACGTGAGGTACAGCAGTGACCATACGGCATCTACGGACGTCAAATGTGAAAAAAAAAAAGCCATATTGCAAAGGTAGCCAGAACAGCACATCAGATTGTGGTTGTTGAAGAATACACTGACAAGCAGCGATAGAGAGGTTATTGTTTCCCTATATAAGGCTTTAATAAGGCCACATCTAGGCTACTGTGCACAGATCTGGACTCCTGGATTCTGTGGGGGATGAAGTAGTGGAGAGGTTCCAGAGGTGAGTGACAATTATTGTGGCAGGTCTGTGGAATTGCTGCCTATGAGAATAGATTGACAGTCTGTAGGCTTTAAAAATTAGCTGATAGGTGAAAAAGAGAGGCATGAGAGAAGCAGCATTTAAGTTAAAGGGTTTTTATAAGAGTGACACTGAAGATTTTTTCAGTACATGGCAAGAAGGGAGAGAACAAGGTACCACCAGTGGAAATTTGTAAGAGTGTGGTCAGCAAGAATATTAGGACTATTTTTTGCTTGGAGGGTGGTGAATGGGTTGCCGGAGATGGTTGTAAGTGCTGTGTCAGTGAATGAGTTTAAGGGGAGGCGTGATAGGTGTTGTGTGAATAATGGCTCTTTCCACAATGAGTCATCTGACTCCACAGAGACACCTGTATAATAACAATAATAATGAAATGTTTTGTATTTGTGTATCAATTTTTCATTATAGTTGCATTTTGTATTACATAATATAGATAAATTGTTAAACTAGAATTTTATAACTACTTTTTTACTTGAACATCATCTTTTAGTAATAGATATGAATCTGCCTTCTGGAGATGAATTAGTAGTTACTGGAGATGTACGCTATTCTACATTTGTTAATGGATCTTCAAGATGGCGGTCAGGATATCTACATTTTTTTCGTGATGTTCAGAAAAAGTGCTGGTTCTGCAATGTTCATTATGAAACAAAAGATGTGATACCAGCATCAAAACATAAGGTAAAAATGAAACATTAAAAATATTTTTATTCTCTTTTGTTCATATAGTTATTTATTGTTGAAAATATAACACCTGTAAATTACAAAACTTTGAGTGCTTTGTCAGTGATAGTTCTCTTTTGTGAAAGTTTGTAGCTCATTTGGTATCAATAATGCCCTTTGGCTGGAAAGACCCCAGATTGAATTCATCGTAGTATGCAGAGTACCTTTGTATGGGTTTTTCAACAGAAGGTTAGTTGGCTGGTTTTATACAGAGGTGGCAGAGATTCCCCTCCTGAGAATGGATTTGTCATCCCACGAAACTGGTAAACCAGCTGTGTGCAGTGAATTATAAGACAATAATACATTGACCTCATATTGTGGCCTTAGTTGTTTTGCCCATAATTTCACACATCCTGTTTGTGAGAGATAGCTGTCCTCTTCTATCTAGTCCAGTATTTAAACTCATTCCTGTTCATCAGGGCAGAATATGTTAAGATATATGAGATATATGCTGAAATGATAGAAAATAATTCGAAGGGAGATATTCAATTGTTTTTTGCTGATGATGCAAAGTTGGGTATGGTATAGTTCGCCCACCAATTAGAGATCCTTCGACACTTCTACGCATCTCAGAAAAAGGAGAATCCATTCCGATAATAGGGTAATCAGTCCGTATAGTGGGATGAGTTGTTTATTATTACCGGTCGGAAAATTAACTTCTCTTTTATGATTATTGTAGTTAACTATGTTGCTTGTATAACAGTTGGAAAATTTTACTTATAAAGCACGTGATTTCGCGTGTTGGCGACCAATTCGGACGTCCTTCATTTCTTTCTCCCCTTCAGCATGAATCGACTATTCTTGGAAAGACGTGAAGCAGGGACCTAGAAACGGTGGGCGAACTATAACAGTTAATCAAGATGATGTAGAGAGCTTGCAGAATGATTTAAATAGGCTGACAGTATGGGAAAAACATAATGGATGTCAATTTAATGTGGAAAAGTGTCAAGTTATGCATTTTGGGATACATAGATTACAAGCTGTTTACCATATTGAGGGAACTGTACTCCAGGAAATTGATGAACCCAGGGATTTGGGAGTACTAATAGACAGAGTTGAAGTTTAGAAGGTATATTGCTCAAGTAGCCAGGGTAGCTCATAGAATTACTTGGTTATTGAAGAGCACACCAACAGGTAGAGATAATGGAGTTATCATTCTTCTTTATAAAGCCTTAATGCAACCACATCTGGATTACTGTGGTCATGTCTAGTCCCTTGGTTTTTTTGTGGATGAGGAAGTAGTGGAGAGGAGCCAGAGGTGAGTGACCAAGACAGTGAGTGGTGGAATGCTCTCTATGAGAATAGATTGGGGTTTGTGGATTTCAAAAAAAAAAAAAAAAAAAAAGGAAGGGGGAGGGGATACGATAGAAACATTTCAGTTACTTAATGGATTTTATAGGATTAATACAAAGGAAGGTGTGGAGAGTGATGCATGATTAGAATTGATTGTCAGTTAGTTCTGAGTTCTTTGTCTGTCAGTGTAGCCACTTATGCTGAAGTGGCTTGAAACATGAACTTCAGATTCATTCTCAGCTATATCAAACCAGAAAAGTTGGAAAGATAGCCACAAGCAAATCCACATCAGATTTGAATTTTTTCATATCAGATACATGGCATTTATTTGCTATAGGTCCTTCTGTCTGTTGTGCGAGAGTAATAAGAAAAAATAAAAAGGCAAGATGTTCTTTAAAAAAATTTTTCGAAAAAAAAATTTAGTTCTGAAAAATGTTGCTTATACCTAATACTTAAATTTCACAGCTCATTTAGCCACACAAAATTTTTTTATAAGTAATTATTTATTATTAATTACTGCATTAATCTGATACATTAATGTTTCATTTGAAATTTAACAAATTTCATTTCTTTTTATTGCTTAAGTCTAGGTCTAAAATGACTTGTTTATTTTATAATTTATTTGTTACATCATCTGATTTAATAGTAGTTTCAGAATCATTGATGCTACAGACAAATTGGAGATTTATCTCATCTCCCAGTTGATCCCTTCCATGTGGGTTACCTGTTTGTGGTGGGGGAAACATGGTTGACAGTACCGGTTCTTTCCATCTTTCATCTTTTTCTCTGTGTGTATGTGTGTGTGTATTTCATATATTCTTTTCCCTATTTCTCCTGAGTCATTTTTATTTCTGGACATGAAGACATGCAGTGTGACCTGTGGATATCTGGAAAAGGGGATTCTGGTAGTCTTGGTTTACTTTGACATGTGTTGTCTTGTATGGCCCAGCCAGGATCAGTTGACTGGTAGGCTTGCTTTCAAGAGTCAAAGTGCTACATTATCTCTTCCCATGGTCTGGGGAAGGGTTCAAGGCTTACTTCACTGTTGGTTTATGCACTTCCAAGCCCATTTATGGTTTGCCAGATAGTTGACATCCATGTGTGGTGGTGGGTGAAAATCTCTGGTGCCAAACCTAAAAATCCTCCATCCTCAAATTTTCTAAGTCCTTACAAAATCCCAACCAAGTACAGATATCATAGATATATCATTATAACAGAAATAAGAAACAATACATGATACATATATAAATATACTAGTGTTTCTTCATCAGCTATATAACAGGTGAAAAGCCAATTGGGAAAATGCCTTCTTTATTCAGAAAATTCAATTTTTTTTTAGAAATTATGTACTTTACAACCGTGTTATAAATAACTCTTTTAATATCCTGACATTTCGATCTTCATATTAAGATCATCATCTCGAGCATATACAAATATACAGGACAAGCTAGGTTACATTATATACAGTAAGCTAAAGAAACAATGAATCGATCACAAGTTATTCTACTGGCATGACCTCTAGTGAAAAAAAAAATATAAACTACATCAAGCTAAATTCTATTTATGATACCATGAATAAACATTTTTTTTTACAGATAGTTTTCTTTCAGTAATAGTGATGTCCTATTTTTAGCATTACAATTGTTATTTTTGATTTAGGATCCTGGATTTTCTACAGTCCTGTTTATAGTTGCTCTTAGAGAGGAAGGTTCTGTGGGTCGAATATTTTAGAAATTATGGACTTACAACCTAGCTTGTCCTGTATATTTGTATATGCTTCAGATGATGATATTAAAAGTTATTTATAACACGGTTCTAAAGTCCATAATTTCTAAAATGAATGCTGATCACCATGTAACACTAAAAGAAAGGATCAGAAAATTCAAGTTCAGAAGGATTGGTAGGATCTCCCAAAACAGTTAAAACTACATTTTGGTAATATTCTTGTTGAAGCATCAATTCATCAACATTTGGAAAAACTAATTCAATCAATATCAATTGGAATTTGAGGTGCTTAGTGCATTAAAGATCAAGAAATGACGTGGTTGAGGTGTATCCTGATAAAGGGATGGTCACCAAGTTCTGAGGAGGAATATCATCCATTCTTTGAAACATCCAAACTTCCAACTGGTAAAAGCAGGATATCTTAACTGTCCTTTTAGGCTCTCTAATTCACTAAGATGATTTAAATATCAAAGATATGGACATATTCAAACTGCCTTTCGTGACTAGCATCTGTGCCTAGTGTGGTGGTAAAGAACATGATGTAAATCTTGCTCTGCAAAGAAACCTAAATGTGTTAACTATAAAGGAAACCATCCGACCTACTCCTGTGCATTGAAAAGATGGAAAGATGAAAAGAAACGCAAGTGATAAAATCTGAACAAAATATCTCATATCAGCCTGAGAGAAAGCTAGCCACCACAACACCTCTCCTGAAATCTTGCTGAGAAGGTGACAGTTAAGAAAATATCATATTTGTCTGTTCCATCATCCCGTAATTTCGGCATATCTGAGTTTTATGAATGCGAGTGCAATTGTCACCAAACTTATTAGTTTCACTTCTAAAGCAACTTCTAAAATAATCCTGTTCAGTGACAATCTTCTCAAGAAAATTATGGCAAGGGCATCACGGAAAGATAAATTACCAGAACCTCAACGGAAATGCTTCGATACTTACAAATACTTAGATGCCTACTTAAATGTTGGTTGTTATTTATAATGAGTGTGTCACACTGTAAACAACACCAAAGGAAAATAAAGAATTTAATTTATTGAACTTATTAATATTTCACTGAACTTTCAACCACCATCTTCAGAGCACAATAATTACAAATGTGGTAGATATGTAGCACTTAAATAATTGTAGAAACAATTTAAATTGTAACTAAAATGCATTAACAATGTACCCTCTGGGGCAGAGGTCTTCAACGCATGGACCGCTGAGCTCTTTGCTGTGGCCTGCTGGCCATTTTGAAAAAATAACTACTTAACATTAAAATGCAATTAAATAACAAATAATTTCAATGAAGCCCGCAGGCCACTAAGTTATACTGCGGTATTTAGAATTGTAAGATGCTTTCCAGATTCACAAGGAACGCTGCATCTGATACTTTACATAAAATCCTATAAAAATAAATATTAAATAGACATGCTTATTCAGCCATCTACCAGCACAAAGTGGTGATAGCTGTAGTTCGTTCGAGCGTGCTGTCTAGTGCCTTCCAGATACATCTTGAAGATTCTCGATACTTTGTTATTTTCATATAATAATAATAATAATAATAATAATAATAATCGTATGATTATACACGGCCATGAGTCCCTTTTACGGGGAGGTACGGCACCATCTCAGTCCCCCCCCCAAATTTTATCCGGGCTCCAGAACCGGCATAGTTGACAAATCAGACCTATGGCTGGGTCAGCATTCCTGACTGTAATCCGTGTATGTTCACTGGACCGGTTTACCTGCTTGCGGGATGAAAAACCCCAGATAAACTGGTGGAAAAATCCCTGCTGTCCACTCCCAAGACTGGCTAACTTGGCTATGGCTGAGGAAGATCCTTAGCTCCTCGCATCATCGACGGGAATCGAACCTAGGACACTCCTTTCCCAGGCATATGGTTGTGAAGCGCATAGCCACTGGCTAACCGCACGGACATTTTCATATAAATACAAGAGGATCTCATCCACAGTCAGTCAGTCGTGAACAGTGTGATATTCGTGTATAAGCACACGCAGGTTCATCGTGTCAGCCATAGCCAATTGTGGTTTTATATTTCCAGACTTTTTTTCATTAGTGTGAGACATATTCAGTGGATAATAACCGTTACATGGCCATTTTGGATAATTTTTTGGGTTCACCTTCCATCACTATGGCATCTAAGAGTAAAAAGCGTAAATCAGGTGATTCTTGTCTGGTTTTTAATGAAAAGTGGACCAATTTGTACTTTTTTGTGCTGATCAACGATAATCCAGTGTGTTTAATTTATCGTGAGTCAGTGTCAGTATCAGAAGAATACAATATAAAACGACACTATGAGACAAAGCATGCGTCCAATTTTGATCATCTTCAAGGACTGCTTCGTGTGGACAAAGTAAACCATCTCCAAATTGATTTAAAATGCCAGTAGGGTATTTAAAAGGCAGAGGAAACTGTAACATCATTGTTTTTCTATTAATTTCTATTGTAAAACTCCAATCACTTCCTTAATAAACTTATTTAATTTCCTTCTAAGTGAAAAAAAAAATTATCTTACTTTAAAACTCCAATCAAGTTCTTATCTGCTTCGCTCCTTCTATGATTTTCCGTAGCCTATCCTAGAATTAGTGCAAAACTCTCAAACAAAGAGAATGCCTCAAGCTAGAGCCAATTTCTCCCCGATTGAAAATCTGCTATCAAATCCTTTTCAGAACTAAAAGAATTTATTTGTTTAGCTGTGCCATCTTAGTTCCTATACAAGATAGAATTTCTTGTCAGAGATATGATTCACAGATTATCATGATTTCCAAAACTATCAGAATTACTCACTCAAGCCCTTGCTAATTTACTCTTAACTACAGTCGTAACTGTTTCTTATCTTAAACTCCTGTGCTTCTTACATATACAGGTTCTATAATTAAAGCAGGTGGTGCATTGACTTCAATGATCAGACATGTATTTTGGTTTAAAAGACAAAGAAATTTATTCATACTAAATACGATACATGTTAAATAAAACTCAAACTAGTTGAAAAGTTCTCAGAATTAAATAACCTAAACTAACACATAAGATAAGGTTCACAATAGGTATTTCTCATCAGATGATATATAACAAAATTTCAACCTGCCCATATCCCAATTACTTAATACAAATAAGTAGATTTAGTCTCACTTCATCCTTAATTAACTTTTATACAATACATCAACCAAAAATTAACAATAATGCTTGAAACTTTACACTTCTAATACTAAAGATCCTTGTTAGAGAAATATGTATCAAAGTCCTGACTTCTGCCTTAACGAGTCCGATTTACTTATATACAATTGCTCACCCTGGCTTCAAGATATTATACAATAAGACAAACTCTATTTTACCAGCTTGAAGAATTCAATTAGACGATACTTCTCATTCTGTTCCTTTAGACTTTCTTCTGATCGCTTCCTTGTCCTTCGATTCTTTGTTCCTTGTCTTGGCCAGTTGATTATTCTTCGGACACGTGCTTCTTTCTAACCTTATGCTCAGGAACCCATCAGACGGAAATGTGCATTTGGAGCTGCTCGAAACCTTGGCGTTCCCTGTTCATCTTGTCGCATAAAACCCTACGCTTGGACAAGCCCACTACTTAGCCACATCGTCGCCTCTGAACGACACTTATTTGTTGCAGTCACTTCAAAGCAACTACCCACGGAAAACCGCAGGGTACAGCCAACACCCAAAACCTGAACAAGTTAAAAAAATAACCACCAAAAATAAGCTTCGAACTAGCATCGCTAAAACTTTTATAGGCTCCGCGTCTGTTCTCTCTATTACGTCATTGATTTTGCAGATGCCATCCAAATTTTGCACACCGCACCTTCTCTTCTCATTGCGTCTTTGCAAGGTTAGTTTACACGTGCCTTTGGTTCGTATCGCAATTTGCCCGCGGTCATGTTATTAATCGGATTACGATTATTTACGCTAAACCTTCTTGTTACAAAGTTGCCTTTACAATACCATATTTTCTTGTTGTTATTTAAGGACCATTTACAATCTTATATGTAAAATTTTTACATGAAAAGACTATTAATACTATATGTACAAAGATTCAACTATTATCTATTTACAAGTCATTTTTTTTTTCAAGAAGATGTTGCATCTCAGTTAAATCCCGAATGAAACACTGAAAGACAATTTAAGTGTTCATTCCAGATTTAACAGAAGAAAGCGAAGCGTGTGTCAAAGTGAGTTATGTAATAGCTGAAAAAATTGCTAAAAAATCAAAAGCCTTTTTGAATGGCGAGTTTGTGAAAGATGTCTCATTGCCACTGGGGATATTCTCTGCCCAAATAATAAGGAAGTGTTTAAAAAACCGAGTTTGTCTGGGGTAACTGTAGCACGACATGTCAAAAAACTTGACAATGACATTGAAGGAACTTTAAAAAAAACAGTCGTCCGAATTTACATCATATTTGCTTGCTTTACACGAGAGCACAAATGTGAAGGATACAGCACAACTGGCTATCTTTGTCCGTGGCATGGATCAATAATTCAATGTGACAGAAGAACTGCTAGCACTTGTACCTATGAAGGGAATGACGAAAGGCACTGATATTCTTCAAGCCGCCAAGAAAATGTTCCAGCGTATCGAACTCAGCTTAACCAACCTTGAGAGTCTGGTAACTGATGGTGCCCCTGCTATGGTGGGAAAGAACGAAGGATTTATTGTGCTGCTATGGAAGGAACCGGAACTAGAAGGAAAAGATTTTGTACATTACCACTGTTTAATCCATCAGGGGAATTTGTGCACGAAAACTATTGGATCTGAGAATGTCATGAAAGTTATTTTGACTGTCGTCAACATTTTTAGGGCAAGAGGATTGAATCATCGTCAATTCCAAGAGTTTTTGTCCCAGTAGTGCAAAGCGGATCATGGTGATATGGTTTATTATAGTGATGTGCGTTGGTTGAGCAGAGGGAAGGTTCTTAAAAGAGTCTTTGACTTAAGGAGCGAAATACAGCAGTTCATGCAAACCCGAAGGGGAAGCCGATTGTGGAATTTAACGATCCAAAGTGGATGACAGACTTTGCCTTTGTGATCGACATCTCGTTGCATACGAATGATCTAAATACGTGGCTACAATCCAAAGATCAACCGGTGCACACTCGGTTTGATCACATCAAAGCTTTTGTGGCCAAGCTCAAACTTTGGGAGGCACAACTCTGCAAAAAAAGACAACTCATTTTCAACTTCTTGCTGAGTCCAACTGTTTGTTTCTTGATGAATAGGCTACAAAATTAGCCATGTTGCAAAGTATGTTGGAAGAGAGATTTAGTGATTTTCTTTAGATTTATTTTCGATGCCATTCAGTATCAATGCTGTTGATATGCCAGGCTCAATACAAATGGAGCTGCTTGAAATCCAAAACAACTCTTCTTTGAGAGAAAAATTATTCAATATGCTCTTGCCTACATTTTACAAAGACTACATTTCTGAGGATGCATTCCCTAATCTTCATTGCTTCGAAGATGAAGACGTGCCCTTTGTTAGGAAGCACTTATGTGAGCGGTTCTTCTCTAGAATGAAGCATGTGAAGTCCAAGACAAGAACTCAGATTACGGACCAACATCTCGAGAGTACTCTTCACACAGCAACTTCCAACATTGATGCCAAAATCGACAAGCTGGTTAAGGTTGCCCATTGATTTTACAATATCAATGGGCAACCAAGTTGCCCATTGATATTGTAAAAAAACGAGTGTTTTATTTATTAAATTATCTTTTTTCAAGTAGTGATTGTATTTACTTATCATCATGAACCCGACTCCTACCTATGCTCTTAAAGCTAAGTTTGTTTATTTTTATAGGATTTTATGTAAAGTATCAAATGCAATAGCGTTTCTTGCGAATCTGGAAAGCATCTTACAATTCTAAATACTGCAGTATAGCTTAGTGGCCTGCGGGCTTCATTGAAATTTTTAATGCAGCCTGCATTAAAAATGTACTGTCTGAAAGGTTGAAGACCTCATGCTTTAGGGCAGTGGTGTTCAAACTTTTTTACTACGTGAGCTACTTTTCTATAAAAAGTTATTCGGTGATCTACTCTCTTATATAGATCACGTTTCCCCAATCTGATATCTGATTACGCATATAAACAACTAAAAACTTTATTTGTGTATTTAAAAATTTATTTATCACTTTTAATTAATTATTTTAATACAAAAAAAATATATTGGAAAAAAATATTTATTTCTCTATTTTGGAAAACCAAATTTAGAAAAAACAACACATTGATTACGAACTCGCAAGTTACAGGAAATGCTGGTTGATTTAAAAAAAAAAAAAAAAAAAAAAGTTAATGTGAAATTTGGTATTGTTTGGACCTCGCAATATTTTCATAGTGAAGTTGATATGAAGAAGTGGCCAATCGCAGACAGTCATCCAAATGATCGTTTGTAATTTGATTTTTTATGACGGTCATATTTGAAAAAGCGGATTCTGACAAGTATGTCGATCCAAAACACGACAGAATTTTTCGCGCAGTATCAGTTAATATTGGGAATTTTTCATGTGCATACATCCAAATGACCTCATTGTTTATTGATTTTAAATGTAAACTATTCTGAATGTTTATTATCTCAAGTTCTACTTCAGCTTGGTTTATATCAAACAGCCCCACTAATTTTATTTGAAATTTCTGTGATGTTCTGTGAAGTTTTCTTGAAATGGATTATTGATAAAAGATACAGTCATTTCAGTTTTATTAAAATCTTTAAATCTTGAATTTATTTCTTCCTCAACTAATTCTATTTCACGAATAAATTCTTTTAAATCATTGCGAAGCATTTCTTCATTTTGTTAAAAAAAATGTTAATAAATATGGGAGATGTCTAAATTCGTGGTCATTTATATTTTCTTTAATAAAAGTAAGTATTGTTGGAAAGTTTTTATTCAACTTAACATGTCAATTAAATTTTTATCCCTACCTTATAACTCTAAATTTAAATTGCTTAATTTCGTACAGAAATCTATTAAAAATGATAAGTGTGACAACCCTCTTTTATCACACAATTGTGGATAAATATCTCCTTTTTCATAAAGAAAAATTTTTATATTGTTAATTAATACAAGAAATCTTTCTAAAAATGGACTCAGCAGAAGTCCATTTTTAGAAGCCAGCGAACATTATTGTACAACAGAAGTTCCCTATCATCATCTGCCTGTAATTTAAATAACCGCCGTTGCAGGGTTTTTCCTCGAACAGAATTTACAATTTTAAATGTAATATCCAAAACATTTTTTGTGTTTAATCTTTTACTACACAGTACTTGGTGAATAATACAGTAGTACATTAAAAAATCTGGATATTTGTCATCGTTTTTACATAATGAATGAAGCCTGATTTATTACCTATCATTGCAGAGCACCATCAGTAGTAATAGACACAAGTTTAAAAAGCGGAAGTTTGTGTTGTTTCACAAATTCATCAAATGCCGAAAAAATGTCTTCTCCCCTAGTCCTTCCCAATAATGTTATAATTTTCAAAAGTTCTTCTTTACTTGAATAATCTTGAAACACCATGCAAATAAATACCATTAACTGAGCAATATCAGTGAAGTCGTTTGATTCATCAAATTGCAATGAAAATGCAACACACTGGTGAATGTCTGACATTAACCTGGCCTGGAAACTTTTCTCCGACAATTGGAACTCTTCCTTTCGGCAATTTGAAACCTTGTGTGCGGTTTAGAAGTAGTCTCTCTCTAGCGACGTCTCGAACCAAGAAGCTCCTTTCTGGAAGCGGGAAACTCCTCTCTCAAGCAACATGGATCCAGGCAGTCTCTCTGACGGCGACTCTGGACCAGGTGGCCTCCTCTCTGACAGCAATTCTGGAACTGGGACCCTTTCTGCTTGCTTCAGGCCCTTTTTATTAGGCCTCCTCTGAGACCTCTCATGAAGTTTGGCAACCCCCAAAGAATTGGTATGAGTCTTCTTAAGTTTCAAGTTCGGCATGCCTTTTGTTCTCCTCCACTTTCTTTTGATTATAAGTTGCCGGCCATCGAAAATTTGTTTGAACTCTTTCTGACTGACTCTGAGATGTTTACACTTATAGTCTGCAAGCCTTTCTCATACAAGTTTCAATAACAATCTTTCTAATACCACCATGTACAGCTTCGGCGACAAAAACATTGCCTTTGTTTTTAACACTCTAACATATTCTTATTAAAGCAGTATATACAGTTAGCTTCAAAAGAGTTATTTATAAAAAATCTAATACAAACTATACCAAGACAAACAAAGTTTATTTTTTTATAATATTCACATGGGACTTAACCTAAGTAAAAAATCAATGTAATGTGCTTTGGAATATTTAATATTTAAGCTACAATCGAATTTTTACACTTTGCTTATAATCGTATTCACTCGGCTCGCTGTTTGACTTCCACTGATCCAAATTAATTCATTTACCCGCACTTAAAAGAAAATGACTGATTTGACAATTTTAACGAAAAATAAATAAACAATAGTAATACACTTAAAGCGAATTAAAAATAATACAAAATAATGATAAATAAAATGTTATGTTTTTAGTTTTAATTAAACAATAGCAATACACTTAAAGCGAATTAAAAATAATACAAAATAATGATAAATAAAATATTATGTTTTTAGTTTTAATTAAATTTGTAAGTAAGGAGGATACGCAAGAGATCGACCAAAAATCGCTCCACGATTGACCGGTCGATTGTGATCGACGGGTTGAACACCCCTGCTCTAGGGGCTCGATAAACCGAAGGCTAGCTCAGAAAATTCACTGTAAATGTAGACTTACAGTGAAGTCTCCCAAATCATTGACAAATTATTTAGCCATATTTGTTGAGGTTGTGAGGGTGCTTTGTAGCTGATTCTAAAAATAGTCTTCTCATACTATGTAATTTCTATGCAAAGATGACTGCTTTCATGTAATTTCATGTTAAGGAACATCCAGATCATGGTCCATTAGTTCGGACTTGCTATATAAATGACTACTGCAGACATAGTTTTTATGTTCGAGGTGAATGCTAACAAATCCACCAATCTGTCCAACGTCGGCTAAGTATCACCTCATTGAATGGTATACATTCCAAAATGTACAAGATGATGAAGTTGAACCTCAGATGAATGAACAAAAACTTGAAAGTGGTAAGTACACAGATTATGTTTGCAGAGAACTTTAGTTATCTTTTGTGATGTACTTTGAATATAAGGGATAGGAATAATTTTGTCATGATCTTTATTGTTAAGTTGTCAGAGGGAAAACATGTCATCTGTTCGTTCTAAGGATACCCAGACAGATATTATGATCTTTATAAAGCCAATCAAGATTTCCTCAATACCAACACTGACAAAAGACAAACTTCTGTACTTGGTTCACCCAGGAGTATAACCAGATTCCTAGTTCCTCCATTCTCACCTATTTTGGCCAGATTGCTTGTACCATAGTTGTTGAAAGTTTTTCTACTTGGTTATACTATAAATTAAAAATTATATATTTGATTTAATCCTTCATCCAAGTGTAAGCAAGCAGAGTTTGTGCCTGAAGTATTTTCAGGACAGGGGCAACTCATGGTAAAGGTGGTATTGACCACATCTCTTGCCTTAGTTTCAGACTCGTCTCGGTAGTGACCCTTTCCATAATGCATAGCATTATACATGTCTGCAAGGAGATGTGCTTTGCATTATGGGATACTAAGGCAAGTAATGTGATGTCATATACCACCTTTACCACGAGTTGTCCCTGACCTGAAAATACTTCAGGCACAAACTTTGTTTGCTTACTCTTGGATAAAGGATTAAACCAAATATATAATTTCTTGGTATCTTTAATTTTTGCTTGTACCATGGATAGCTAATGAAGAGACAAAAGATGTAATACATCTGCAAGCCGAGAAAATCTGGTCTTACTGAAAGTTTCTACTAGTTACAGGATCCTATGGGACAACACAAAGATTCTTCACACAAGTTTTCTTTAAAATTTGTGAGATTCTTCAAAAAATGTTCTGAAGATGTTTGGAATCGACCCACTCTCAGTCAGAATGATGGATAAAAATTTCTAAATTTTTATCTGATGTAAAAAATTGGATTAATAGCGATATGTTAAAACTAAGTATGTGGTTTAGGAACAACGGATTTAACATTAATAACGACAAAATGAGATATATGTACTTTACATTAACAGACAAATTAGATCACAGTATAACTATAAAATGGCATGAAAGGAAATGGAGTGATACTCTAAAATTGTAAATGTAGCTTAATCAAAAAAACAAAAACCGTCAATCATTTGGGCCTCCATATTGATAGCAATTTGAAGTGGAACTCCCACACCACTTTCTTAACAAATAAGTTTAGGTTCATAATTAACAGAATATATTATGTTAAAAAAATTTGTAAATGCAGCATTCTTAAGATATTTATACTATTCCTGGGTAAATTCCTCACTGCAGTATGGCTTACCTGTTGGGGCGGAGACTATTATCATCTGCTTCCATTAATAAGAATAGAAAACAGAATAATTAGAGCCATACCTACTACCGACTTTGCACACTCAACCAATGATCTGTACATCGTTCATAATATTCTACCATTTCAGAAACTATATCTCTATGGTTGTCTGTTATATGTAAAAAGAAACACTGAAAGTTACTTGGTATATTATGTACACTATGGATTGCGCTGCGATCGAAACACGCTGGAGATACCTAAGGCTAACAAAGAAATTTTTCATAAATCTTTCGAGTACATTGCAACGAGTAGCTATAATAAACTTCCGAATGAAATTAAATCTATAACCTCAGAATATGTATTCAGAAAAAGATTGAGAAACTACAATGTTGACAATTACTTTAAACGTATCATATAAGAGATCATTATAACTCGTGTATCTTAACCAATTAAGATATTGATTTACAAATTGGTTCATTCATTTAGGTATTAAAATATTAACATGTACGTTATTATAACTGGTAAGGGAGCCCTCTTAGATGTGGTCCCTGGGTGTCTGTTTTGAGCTAATTACTTTTCTAGTTATTTCCCTTGGTTATACATATTTGCATTAACTAACTTACATTACTCTAAACCAGTTACTTATCGTAACTATGAAACCATTCGAAATATATTATATTCTACTTGCATATATGAGAACTTTTTATTAACCATAATAAAATGATAGCCAAAATCAGTGTTAGTACCAACAGAATATGATAGTAATACTTGAATTTTATTTTGTAATATTGTACTGAGCATTGAATTGTATTGTGAAATATTGTCATAATTATGTAAGTTGAATAGTATAAAATGTATAATTTGTATATGTGATGTGAATAAACTGTTAAACTATTTAAAAAAAAAAAAAAAACTGTTAAATTCTTGGAAATAGCAACTGAACTCTTACCATTCATTCTATGTTCAAGTTATAATATATATTTGCAGTGTGTATACAGTTTTTTGGGTTATTGTATGTGTGGTTGCATATATGTTTATTTTGATATATATTTCATTACTTATGTATTTAAATCCCATCTCTTTCTTTTACGCACACACACTGCATGAAAAGAAGTCAGTGAACACTACAGTGTGAGGAACAAACAGTCATGGTGGCCACCTTAATAAGACCTCCTTTCATTGTGGTGACTGCGGGGCATACTTTCCACAAGTGTACGATAGTGATCAATGGAAATTTTGGACCATTCTTCCTGTAGGCATGTAATGAGGTCCTGGGCTATTGTGAGGTGGACTTCCCTTGACCTCACCTGATGCTCCATTTCATCCCACAGATGTTCAGCAGGGCTGAGATCAGGGCTCTGTGGAGGCCAGTTAAGTGTGGTGACATTATCTCCACAAACCATGCAGGCAGTTACAGCAACAGCAGGCTTATGAGATGGTGTATATTGTCTTGCTGAAAGAGACAGTAGTCAGTTTCGTAGAAATACTACAAAGTAGGAAGGCATTGCATTGTCAAAATGCTCAGATACCTGTCGGAGTTCAATGTTAGTGGCACCATAGAGGTCCAAGGCCAAACGAAGAAAAACGGGACCTTACCATCGCACTGCCACCTTCAAATTTCATAGTTGGGGTTATGCACTCTGGTAAGAGACGTTCACTGGGCATTTGCCTCACCCCACACCTGTCCATCTGTTCAGTAGTGGGTGTAACATGATTTGTTGCTTCATAACACAGCTTTCCAACTTTTCTACTTCTTTTAGCGGTGTTTCTTCTATTGTTAATTGTTTATTTTGCTTTGCATTTATTTTCATCAACATTGTTTTATTTTTATTTATCCTAAGACCAACTTTTTTTGGCTGTTTCTATAAGTGTTGTTTTTTGTTCTATATGTTGGTGCTTCTGTGAAAGTAAGCAGATATCATCTGCAAAATCTAGATTGTAAATAATTTATTGAACTAGTAATATTTTGCTGTATTTCCAGCCATCATCCTCAGCACAAAATAATAAATTTGGTACACACAGCACACTAACCAGATATACGAGGGTAGTCTGAAAAGTTTGTGGCCCAACAATGAAAAAACTAATTTATAATTTCAAAATTATTTTTATTTTTCAACATAATCTCCCTTAAGACTAATACATTTATTCCAGCGATGGTGCATCACCATTATCCCGTCATTGGAGTTTCAGTAAGATCTTCAAAATACCCTTCTACAGCCGAAATTACCTCTTGATTCGAAGAAAAACGCTGACCAGCAAGGAAGAGTTTTATTTTTGGGAAGAGATAGAAGTCAGAGGGAGCCAAATCTGGGGAATAGGATAAATGTTCCAACAAATCATAGTGCAAATCCCTTAATTTTCCCATTGCCAAAACACTTTTGTGGGCAGGTGCATTGACCTGATGAAAGATGATTTTTTTTTCTTCTGCAAACCGGTCTTTTATCTTGCAAATTTTTGTCTAGTCTGGTTAAAAGATCAGAATAATATTCCCCGGTTATTGTTTTACCCTTCTCAAGATAAATAATAAACAAAATGCCTTTAGCATCCCAAAGCACCGATGCCATGACCTTTCCTGCTGATAGCACCGATTTCATCTTCTTTGGCACTGAACAACCGGCTTCGGTCCACTGTTTTTACTGCTGTTTGGATTTTGGCGTATAATGGTGAATCCAAGTCTCATCCATAGTAATAAATCGATGCACAAAATCAGTTTTATTTTTGTTAAAACACTCCAAGCACTGTTCAGAGATTTTCGTGCAGGTGCATTTCTGATCTTCTGTGAGCAAGCGCAGCACCCATCTTGCACAAAGCTTTTTCATTTGCAATTCTGCATGCAAGATATATCCTACACGTTCTTTTGAAGTGCTTATAGTCTCAGCAATTTCATGCACTTTGACTCGCCGGTCATCCAATACTATATTTATGCACCTGATCAATAATTTCTGGGACGTCACACTTTTTGGATGCCTTTCAAATGGATCATCTTCAAGGCTGGTACGGCCATGTTTAAACTCGACAGTCCATTTCTTAATTGTCGAAAACAAAGGAGAAGAGTGTCTATAAACATTTATGAACTTCAAATGAATTTCTTTTGGCATTAAACCTTCTTTTACAAAGAATTTTATAACCACACAATACTGAATTTTATCTATTTCAAGGATGCAGACAACACTTTTGCTTCAGACAGCTGTATAAAACAAACTACTTGATAGAATGACTTGCAATTTCACATGGATGCTAGAAACTTGCTCGATTTTCATTCAGAACATTTAAGTGAGAATGATCTCCTTTAACTAGAAGAACAGCATGCATATGAAGATTAGGAGTGCGAACAAGAGAATATTACGACTAAGAAGCTAAATGCAAAAAGAATTTGAGCTACTTAAGTATAAAGAGCTAATAAGCTTCATTTCGGCAATGAAAATATTACTTAAATTAAGGGGATATTAAATCCAACATAGTTTTAAAACCGAATAAGAAACTCAAAGATTGGAATTAGAGAGTTTCTTGCCGAATATAGTAAACTATAAAGTATCGGCGACACTAGCGTTAGCCAATGCAAGTGATCCTAGTACGTAGTACAATACTGGGGCAACTCGTTGCAAAGGTGGGGGAAAGTTCAGATCGCTATTCTTAGGTATTTTCCATAATGTAAAAACACATTTCCTAGGAAATGTATGCTGTTATTACATTATGGAGGGAGGTCACTACCCAGACCGGTTTCAGCCTTTTTTGAGGCTTCATCAGTGAGTAGCTAGACCTAATACCAAAGTGTATAGCGAAAAGAACTTATGTACTCTGCGAACGAGTTTTCCAAAAAAGGTGCAACCATTAAGTTACTTAAGTATAAAGAGCTAATAAGCTTCATTTCGGCAATGAAAACATTACTTAAATTAAGGAGATATTAAATCCCACATAGTTTTAAAACCGAATAAGAAACTCAAAGATCAGAATCGGAGAGTTTTTCGCTATACACTTTGGTATTAGGTCTAGCTACTCACTGATGAAGCCTCAAAAAAGGCTGAAACTGGTCTGGGTAGTGACCCCCCTCCATAATGTAATAACAGCATACATTTCCTAGGAAATGTGTTTTTACATTATGGAAAATACCTAAAAATAGCGATCTGAACTTTCCCCCACCTTTGCAATGAGTTGCCCCGGTATTGTACTACGTACTAGGATCACTTGCATTGGCTAATGCTAGTGTTGCGGATACTTTATAGTTTACTATATTCGGCAAGAAACTCTCTGATTCCAATCTTTGAGTTTCTTATTCGGTTTTAAAACTATGTGGGATTTAATATCCCCTTAATTTAAGTAATAGAATTTGAGCTATTTTTCAATCATGTTGTAATAGATTTCACGGTATGATATGAACACAGATGGATAAGAAAATAACTATTTATTAACTTAAAAGCTAATATTTCGCTGGTATTATATCCACCATCTTCAGAGCACACAACACAAAGTTTGTTACAAATGCAAGACAACCACAATCCGGTGTAACAGTGAGGCTAGTATAAGTATAGTTTGCCCACTGATTAGAGGTTCCTCGACACTTCTGCGCATGTCAGAAAAGGAGATTACCGATAATAGGGTAATCAATCTGTCTTCTGGGATGTGTTTGTTTATTATTACATTACAGGTCGGAAAATTTAGGTTTTCTTTTACGAACATTGTAGTTTTTAAAGTGTAACTATTTTGCTTGTTTAACAGTTGGAAAAATGTACGTAGAGTATTAACAAAATTAAAAAAGGTATAGCATAAAACAAAAATTTAACTAAGTTTATTTTTAAGAAAGTTTTCTATAAAATAAAAATAATTATAATGAAAAACAGAAATTTTTTCAAGTGAACTTAGATATTCTAAACTTACAGTTGAGAGAGCTGAGACACTTTAATATCCTAAACCGATTAATTATTTATGACTTGTTGTGACGCTTTTAACAAACCCATGCAAAAAAAGGTTGGAAAAAAATACCATTATCAAATCCTTTTAATCTTCATAGTCGTCCGAATCGCCATCACTTTCACTTAAACTGATCACTAAAGGTTCACATAATTCTTCGATAATTCCATCACTGTCCCAATACATATTTTCCAATGAGGTGACATGATATTTTCCCCAGTTTTGAACTGTAATACTTTGTCGCCTGTTCTGAAAGCGTAAAAAGTTTCGACATGTCAATATCTCCAGTTACGTTGCGATGGTGAATGAAACTTTTGACTTCTGCCCAAACATACTCAATATCATTAATATCGCAATGATATGGTGGCCTCAAAGCTAGAAATCCATGCTCTTTGATCATCGTGCCGAATTTAAATAGTTTAGTTGTGGACAAGTTTCTTTTGACCAAATTAAGCAATTCAATTTTTCGCACATCTGGGTAATGTTATTTGCAGAGAGCCAATCCATAAGAACTTGCTTCTTATTAGACCAATTTGGAACTTTGTTTAATCGAATAGAGTGATATGAAGCGTTGTCAATTATAACAACATTTTTAGGAACGTTTGGAATCGGTTTTTCTTCTGCCCACTTTTCGAAGATTGTAGAATTCATTTGCCTATGGTAATTGGCTTTGTATAATAAGTTTGAATTCGGTAAAAAAACCCATTTCTCCACCCGCACACAAAATTATTATGCGCCGCGAGGCATTTCCGGTTTGTAGCACTCCACATTCTTCTTTAGACTGCCAACATTTTTCATAAGTTAAATTACTATCAATCCAAGTTTCAAAGTTTCATCTACATACACAATCGATCTTTTCTCCTCCCTGAAATCTTATTGCTCTCAAATACTGCTTTCTAGATAAAATAATGTCACTTCGCTCCATGATAAGTTTCCTTTTATTCTGGGACTTTTTAAAACAAAATCTGATTTCATGAAGTATTTTCCTTAAAGTTTCTCTTTTCCAGGAAAATTAATTTTTTCTTTAAGCACAGGAATCAATTTCGGTTGGCACTCTTTTCTCGTCCATGTAAAATTCGTGAATAGTTCTTCTTATAACATCTACATCAAAATCATTCAAAGCTACGGTTTCAATGGTTTTCTTTACTCTGGCGCTTTTTTTCAGGAAATTTAAATTTTGGCTTACCTTCACCTTTTGATTCCCTACGAATTCTTTTAACAGTCAACCCTGATGCGCCCACAATTGCACTTGCACGTTTTATGACTTGAGAAAGGGGAACAAGGAGACGATTCTTTTTTCGCAGAATGTCAGCACATTATTCATTATTCTTTTGCAAGAGCTACTGAAACCACAGTCAACAAGTTCTGTTGTTGTTTAACAACAGAACTTGTTGACTGTACTGGATCCATCATACAAATTAATAATAAATTATAATGCAAAAGTGCGACAACAAAAATCAAGCTAGTACTAGTACAGCGACAGACAAGAAAGCACATGATTTCGCATGTTGGTGACCAGTTCGTACATCCTTCATTTCTTTCTCCCCTTCAGCATGAATCGACTATTCTTGGCAAAATGCCAAGGAGAGATCTACAAACGGTGGGCGAACTATAATTGCAGCATGCAACACAAGACTTAAGTCCTAATAGGGCGCCATCTAGGGGGAAAAAAAAGCTCAAAGTTTTTTTTTTTTTTTTTTTACCTAGATGGCACCCTATTAGGACGTTAGTCTTGTGTTGCATGCTGCAATTACTTATACTAGCCCCACTGTTACACCGGATTGTGACTGTCTTGCATTTGTAACAAACTTTGTGTTGTGTGCTCTGAAGATGCTGGATATAATACCAGCAAAATATTAACTTTTAAGTTAATAAATAGTTATTTTCTTATCCATCTGTGTTCATATCATACCGTGAAATCTATTACAACATGTCTGACGAACACATAAGATTATCCACTCGTATTTTTCAATCACATTGAGCATGCTAAGGAAATTCTGTTTGATGCTGATCCTGATATGGAACGAAGTTTCAAAGTCCACCGAAATCTTGATAAAGTGATCTCCAGCTATCACAATTTGCATGACAAGATGAAAATTTGAGCATGATTCAAACATTTTTACTTAATTTTTTTTGTAAAAAAGTAGCTAAGTGAAATGTTTAGACATTAAATAAAAATTTAAGTAATTGATTTTTATTAACTTTGATGATTTTATCCTCTAATATAGCTTATACTGTAATTTTTTTCCAAACTTACAGTAACTGATGGATGAATTATAATTATTCCAATTGTTTATTGTATTCGCTTAAAACGATTTTGCTTAGAGCACATTAATTGATGGATTAATTAATCACATTAAGCGAGGTTTTTCCTGTAATCAGATTGTCTGGAATCCAAAAATAGTTTTATGTTAATTTGAAAGTCATTTATCTCTGTATAATTTAAAAGTTTTGTTGTTGAAGTGTGTGTGTGTGTGTGTGTGTGTGTGTGTGTGTGTGTGTGTGTGTGTGTGTGTGTGTGTGTGTGTGTGTGTGTGTGTGTGTGTGTGTTTATTTAGTCTTGACGCATTTCCTGGATTCTAAAAGAATTAAGTTATGGCACCAATCAGAAATGCAGTCTTGTGATTTTTCTTACCACTAAATATAAACTGTTGTGTTTGGTGCAGTTAACAGGATTGCATCAGATGTGTTCACAGGGACCTTGTATAACCAGATAATGCCTAAACCTGCATAATCATAATCTGTGATGTCATTATAACATATATGATTTCATCTAATATAAAATGCAGTTTGGTTTGCTCAGTCCTAAATTTCCAGCATTGCCTTGTTCATTCGCTATCCAAGAGGTCGACACTAATGGGACGCAGCATTGGGAATGAGGATTAAACATGTATCTAAAAACATCCATTCTCCACTTTAGATAACTTTGATTCTTAAGATACCCAAAGTAATATTAATTCTTTATCAGTCTTATTTGAAATTTATTTTTATGCACAGATTGAGAAGTAATATTAATTCTTTATTACAGCTTACCCAGAATAGTCTAGAAAAATTTACTAAATTTAGTTCAGTGATATTCATTGAATTACGTAATGGAGTAGTTTGGATTAGACAGAGTAAGAAATCATCAACTGATGCTCTTAGTAAGCTGTTCGAGTTGTTGCAGAACATCAAAGATGGCAAGTATAATGGTAAGAGTGCAAAATTTTTGTAAATTGTTACAAATTAAATGTATTATTTTTGTTTTCTGTTTTCTGTTAATACCACCCATGAAAAGTTAAGTTTGTAATCTTAGAATCCTCTATCAAGAGTAGGGTTTCTAAATTATTTAATATTTATCATGTACACAGATGTGCTGTTCTCACCTTGTCTGTGATACTGTAATTTAATAACAAAACAAACTTTCATCTGAAAGTTTGTTTTGAAATTTTATCCCAAATTTAGCTACTAATGATTTATACTTTGCCTCTGGAGCATTACCACTGCCCAGCAGCAGTAGTCACTCAACGTGTGTTACATATGATGATTTTTGGTGCCAAAAGATTTCTGTTTTGGGAAGTATTTAGCAATAATTAACTAATTCTTTTTGCTTAATATTAGTTTCTCTATCTTAATATTAGAAAGAATCTTGATGTTAGCATTCAAGAATGTGTGAATAGTAGGGGCTAATGTAAGGTGGTATGGCCAATTAAACAGAATGGATGAGGAATGGTTAGCAAAACAGGTGATGACAAGTTAGAGACCTTAGAGAAAGACCAATGTCTAGGTGGTTTAATTCAGTCAAAAGTGCCTTAGAAGCATGAAATATCTGATACATTGTTGGAGTGCTGACAAGTAAGTCTGATTTGGAGGAAAATTGTTGATAAGAGATTAATAATAACATAAACTCAATCATGTAATGTGCAGCCTTTGCAGCACTAGTAATATGCATTCTAAACTTCAGTCTACTGTCAACCATCACTCCCAGATCTCTAATCTCACCCAGTTCCTTCAGTATGGCACTGTCAATATAGTACCCAGCCTTATATTTCTGCACTCCAAAATGCAACACCTTGCACTTATTGATATTAAAATTACAACCCACTCCTTTGTCCAAGTAAAAAGTCTGTTCAAATTTTCCTGAAGGGAATTAACATTAGCAGCGTTACTTATAATTCTTCCCAACTTTGCATCATCAGCAAACAACTGAAGATCCCCCAGTCAGACCACATGATATATTGTTTACAAACAAGTTAAACATCAGGAGCCCAAGAACTGAATCCTGGGGCATGCCACTGGTTACCTTTCTTTTTTTAGCCACTGCTCCATCATACACGACCTGCTGATATTGTTCAGAGAGCCAATCTCTGATCCATCTAACCAGTATACTATCTATTCTCATCCTCTGCAGCTTGCTTGTACACCAACTTATCATGTGGTAATCTATTAAATGCTTTTGCAAAGTCAAAGAATATCACTATATATGATTCTCCTTATATAGTGATATTGCCTTATATTCTCCCTTATATAGTGATATTTAATTGCCTTATACAATGCAAGTAAATTGCATGCTGATCGTCATAAAGAATGCTATGCCCATCACCCAATCGTATATTCTATTCCGAACCAATCTAACACCTTGACCACAACTACAGTTATACAGACTGGACTATAATTGGAGACTTGTTCTAGAACCATGCTTGTGGAGTGGTACTATTTTGCCTTCTTTCCACTCCTTAGTAACCCTACCCACTGCAAGACTTTCATTAAATAACCAGGTCAAGGGCTTAGCAACTATGGTGCACATTCCTTAAGAATACTTGGTGATATATCATCCATTCCCACAGCCTTATTAACATCTAACCCAACCAACACCCAATACACCTGATTCTTTCACTTCCAATTCTAATACTTTCCTCTCTTCTGTATATTGCACTGCATCGTTTGCACCAGTATGATATACACTGATGAAGTGCTCATTCAATAATTCCGCTATATCCTTTGCAACTGTTATTCTGCTGCCATGACTATCTACCACTGTCAACTTACCATAATTGTTCTTTCCCTTGCTTGCCATATAGCAGAAATTCCTGCAATTATTGTAAACTATCCACTAAACAAATTATTTCTGTGGTCCCTGTGAGTTTGCTATGGTGAGAGTCAACTTTAATTAAATAATTGCTCTGATTTGCAGAAATTTTAATTAAATTGTTAGAATTTTGTATTCAAATGTAAATCGATGTCATTATGACAGATCGCAAAGGCTAACTTCAAATAAAATTCTACCACAAATTGAAATATGCCATGTGTGAGTTCCTGTGCCAGCTCTAACGAGACAGCTGTCTTCATAGCTGCTCTCTGGTGTAAAACAAAATTTAACTTGTACGTATTGTAACAATTAAAAAAAAAAGTTGAATAATTTATAAGTGTATAAAAGGATATCACTTGTAAATCATTGAGGTGCCAGCAAAATTCTCGAACGTGCCACCTCTGGCATGTGCCATAGGTTCGCCATCTATGGCATAGGCTCAATTTCAGTGCCTCTAATGTATCATATTGTTTTTCATTAATGAAATGTCGCAAATTCCGAAATAAGTAGTAATCTGAAGATGCAAGATCAGGAGAATACGGAAGATGTGGAAGCTCTTCCCAGCTGAGTTCCTCAAGCTTGGTACAGGTGACGCTGATGGCATGTGTTATGGTGATAAACAACACCCTTTCAATTGACTAGAGAACCTCTTTTCTTTTAGTTTTTCATTCAGTTGATCGAGTTCACAGCTTGCTTCAGCTGTGAAGCATAATTTGGCTGAGGTTTAGTCTGTTCCCCTGAATTAACCCACTGCCTTCAGCGCTTAGCATTCTTGTCAAGTATCCACTTTTCATCACCGGTGACTACATGGTTCAAAAACGCAGACTGAACCTATTGAGAACGAAGAGCAGCGCAGATGTTGATGTACTCTCTTCAATTGTTGTTCATCAGTTCGTGAGGAACCCACTTGCTGAGCTTAGACACTATTCCAAGTTCTTGCAAATGGTGACGGATGGTTGATGACAATGAATTAAGATCTTTTGCTTAATCTTAAATAGTTGCATTGGCATTTCTTGCGATAGCTGCTTACACCATATCATTATTGAGAGAGAGAGGGTGCCCTTGGTCTCTTGTCTTTTCTTTCAACAGTTGTGCAAGTTCAACTTTGTAATTTCCTTCATGTTGTCCATCCAGCTCTTTTGCAGTCTTCCTTTCTTTCACATGCCTCAATCTTCCCCAACATGCTGCCTTTTCCAATGATTCGTTTGTTTGCATAATATGCCAAAAATACATTAATTTCTTTTTAGCAGTCATTGCCTAGGAGCATTCTGTCTTCATACTCTCTAAAACTTTCTTATTAGTCATTCTTAGACTGTGGAATTCCTAATAGTCTCCTTCATTTCCATAATTCAAATGAATCATGGAAATGAATCAAATGAAAAGTTAATAACTTTGTGAAAGTTATTAACTTTCACAATGCTTTGGCAATTTAAACTTTCGTTACCTTACTAGAATCTCTCTTTCATAATCTTTGTCAGATTTAACAGCTTTTTTCCCCGAATGGCTATCCATCCTTTAATTTCATCCTGACACTGGCTGTCATTTCTTATTCTGGACCCCAGTAAATCATAATTTTTGATCAACTTTATTTTGTCTCCCTCAATTTTAAATTCATTCAGATTGCTAGAAGACATCATTTTTGTTCTGTTGATATTTAAATCAGGTTTTTTTTTTTTTTTTTTTTTTTGCTTTCCCTCTTAACCAACGGAATCAACCACTCCACATCTTCCTTAGTTTCTGCCATGAGGGTTGTGTCATCTGCATATCTTAAATTATTTATTTTTCTGCCACTTGTCTAAATTCCAGCTGGGCTTTTGTTTCAATTGGCCATTCTCATAATATTTTCACTATAAATATTAAAAACATAGTGTGACAGTGTACAATCCAGCTGCACCTCTTTTTTTCACATTAATACCATCTCTATCTTCAAACACTTTTTACTGAAGCTTCTTGGTTGTTATACATCTCTCAAGCCAAGAGAATTAAATGCTCAGATTCCCAATGATCTCATTGCAAGCCACAGCCTGTTGTGATCCACACAATCAAAAGCTTTTTTATAATCAATAAAACAGATGAATACTTCCTTCTGAAATTGTCTTGTTCTTTCCATAATCCATCTCATGTTGCTATTGGTTTCTAGTTCCTCTACCTCTCCTAAAGCTGGCCTGTTCTTGTGACATTTCTCTATTTACATGTGGTTCCAGACTTTTGGATCACTTTCAGCATAATTTTACTTGCATGTGAAATTAAAGTGATAGTTTTGAATTCTCAGTCTCTTGGATTTGATTTTTTTCCGAATTGGGATATTAATGTTTTCCGAGGCCAGTATATTTTCTTCCAAACCTGTTCATAAATTTCAGTTAATTCATCATCATTATTATTATTATACAGGACCCCCCCCCCCCCCCATGGAGTCCGAAGACTCATTGCAGGAGACCCAAACTATCCACACAATCTATCATCATACCTCTCCTTGAACCCATTAACAAAGCACTCACAGGTGACTTTTACAACCCATTCCACTCATTCACAACTCTCCAAGCAAAAAATCTAGTCCTCACACCCTTACTAACCACACCTTTATTAAACTTCTAGGGATGACCCCTTGTTCTGGTTCCTCTAGCCAAGTGCTGAAACATTTCCTCTGCATCTATCCTACAAAACGCTTTAAGCAACTTAAAGGTTTCTATCATATCTCCTCTTTTTCTCCTATCAACCTACTTCTGCAATCCACACACCTTCAATCTATCCCCATAGGGAACATTTCACAGGCCACTTATCATCTTGGTCATTCGCCTCTGAATCCTCTCCACTGCTTCCTTATCCCCAAGAAATCCAGGGGACCAGACTTGTGCATGGTAATCCAGATATGGACATATCAAGGCCTTATAAACAACTTCCTTATGTATACTTGTTAATGTGTTCTTCAATAGCCAAGTAATCTTATGGACCACCTTGGCAACCTTAACAGTATGTTCTCTAAGCTTTAACTCTGTCTGCCACCACCTCTAAATGTCTAGCTTCATCTATTTCCTGGAGTATAGTCCCATCAGTGTGATACATAGCTTGTAATCTATTTATCCCAAAATGTATAACTTTGCATTTCTCAACATTAAACTGACACCCATTAACTTTTGCCCATACTGACAGCCTATTTAAATTGTCTTGCAAGCTCTCCACATCACCTTGATTAACTATTACCATACCTAATTTTGTATCATCAGCAAACAACTGAATATTTCCTTTCAGGTTATTTCCTATATCGCTTATGTACAAATTAAGCAGCAGTGATCCCAGCACTGAATCTTGCAGCACACCACTAATCACCTGTTTTTGTTTTGATTCTGCCTCTCCATATACCACTTTTTAATATCTGTCCAATAGCCACCCTCTTAATCATATCATATCATCCCCATTTGTTCTAATTTGTGTAACAGAGTTCCATGATGTATTCTGTCAAATGCCTTTGCAAAATCCAGAGAAATTATCATGTAGCCATTTCCTTTATCCAATTCAGCTGTTACTCTATTATAAAAAGTTAGTAAATTACTAAGGCATGACCAACTCTTCACAAAGCCTTGTTGACCCTCATACAGTATCATGTTTTTATCTACTCATTCTTGAACTCTCTCTTTTTTTTTTTTTTTTTAACAATTTTTCTAGTACTTTTACCACCACGCATAAGATACTAATTGGTTTATGATTTTAATAACATAATTTTCCATCTTATCATTGGTAATTGTTGCATTCTTGTCCCCTAACAGGCACTCACTTTTGAGATACTAAATACATACTCTCTCCCTCTCTCTCTCTCTCTCTCTCCAGTTTCAATTTCCTTCCACATATTTTTTAATTTTCTCGACAAGTACATTTTGCCCACACTGCTCTGAATAAAATCCAAGAAATTCAAATTGTTGGACAACATCATGGTCTTTGACATCATTATTCATCACATTGGTGCCATGCTGACAATATCACTTAAATATCACAATAAAAAAAAGACACTAAATACTCTAAAAACAAGTCTACACTACTACACTATAATACCGTATTTACTTGAATGTAACTCGCCCTCGCATATATCTCACACCCCTGATTTTACTTTACGAAAAAAGAAATTAAAAGTTTCTTATATTGTTCACACATGAAAAATGTTTGAAACTTTAAGAAATAGATAGTGAATGTTATGGTACTTTCAGATATTTTGGAATTTGGTTGAAGAGAATCAGCATTTTAACTCAACAATCATTGGCTTGCTTTTGTCGTTGAGTCATGATTTTTTGTTAAAACTACAGCAATCATACGTATAGAAATGGAAGAAACCAGTGGAGGAAATGTGGGAGTGAGATCACTGACTTATACTCGATCTTGTATTGCGCAGGAGTGAATTAAGAGACCATCATTATAACTGTTGTGCACTGGATTTTGAGAACTTGAGACATGATTTTGCCAGAAATAATTAATTTAATTACAGAAGCATTGTCAATAAAAGATTCAAATATATTGCATGATGAAGGTGAGTGGCTCATTGCATAAGTAACTTTGATAATTAAAATTTAAATGCATTCATTTTATAAATAATGTGGGCAATTATAAATTATAATGAATACTGACGATTTAATTATTAATGTCAATTTTGTTTTTTACTGAAAAACTTTAGTTTCCAAAAATCCCTGCATATATCGCACCATGATTTTTTAACTTTAATTTTAGAGAAAAAATGCGAGTTATATTCAAGTAAATATGGTACACTAATTTTTTAATGAAAAAACACAATAAAACAGATAAACATCACCAATTTTATACGACCACTCACAATATAACCTTGAACCCTCAATATTCAGCTGCTGTCAATAATTCCACTGACAATATCAGCACCAGGAGCTTTTCCTTTTGGTAGCTGTTCCATTGCTGATATCACTTCACTTTTCATTATCATGGATTCCTCAACAAATTCTCCTTCAATTTTAATATCTTTCTTATACAATTTCTCTGCATGGTCTGTCTTTTTTTTTTTTTTTTTCCATCACACTTACTCCTGAATTAATTGTTATTACTTCTAATTTAGGGATAAAATTCTTCTTCTTCTTTCACTATGCGCCTTTATCCCATATTAAATGGGGTTGACGTTCCCATCTTTGATCTTCTTCCTCCATGTCCTCTGTTCCAGGGCGTCTTCCCGACTCCATCCTTTCTCTCTAAGATCCTCTCCCACCTTATCCCTCCACCTTAGCTTGGGCCTGCCTCTTTTCCTCCTTCCCTCCACCTCCATGCACTCCACTCGTTTACCAACATACCCCTCACTCCTCCTCTCTACATGACCAAACCACCTCAGCCTGCTTTCTTGTACCTTCTTAACGATCGGTCCCACCTTGACCATCCCTATGATGTAGTCATTCCTTATCCTGTCCTCCTTTGTCACACCACTCATCCGCATCTCCGCCCCCCCCCTCCATCTTCCTCTCCTGTGCCTTTGTTATAGGCCACGTCTCCACTCCATGAAGCATCGCCGACCTCACCACCATCTTATAAGATTTCCTTTCATCTTACAACTCATTCTCTTGTCACACAGGACCCTCTCATCTTACTCCGGTTCATCCAGCCACATGTTCTTTGGTGCTGTATTTCTTCATCCAGGTCGCCATTCCTCGACCTGGATGAAGAAATACAAGTACCTCGACGACTGACCCGAGGTACTTGAATTTCTTCCCTGAAGTTAACCTTTCACCCTGGAGTTGTATGGCCATATCCCTGACACTCCCCATTGACATATATTCGGTCTTCACCCAGTTAATTCTCATGCCCCTCTCCTCCAATACCTTTCTCCACTCTTCCAGGGTCTTTTCAAGCTTCTCTCGGGATGATTTGCAAAAAACAATGTCGTCGGCAAACATTATGCTCCATGGCGCCTCTCTTTTAACGTCCTCCACTAGTACATCCATGACCAGGTCAAAAAGGTAGGGGCTCAGAACTGATCCCTGATGGATCCCGACGACAATGGGGAACCCCTCTTCATGCCAACACTAGACCTGACCTGAGTTTTCACTCCCTCGTACATCTCCTTCACCAACCTCACGTACTTCTCTGACACTCTCCCCTTCTTCCTCGTACACCTCCTGCCTGGCCCTTTGTTGTACTCCTTTTCCAGGTCTATAAACACCATATGCAGCTCCACCTGCATCTCCCTATATTTCTCCATCAGTCGCCTTAGCGTAAATATGGCATCCATTGTCCCTCTTCCTAGCATAAATCGAAACTGCTCCTCGCCAATTTTCGTTTCCCACTGTATCCTTTCTTCAATTACTCTTTTTCATATCTGCAACATGTGTGACATCAGTTTGATCCCTCTACAGTTGCCACAATCCTGAACATCTCCTTTTCCTTTGTAGATTTGGACGAGAATGCTTTTACTCCATTCCTCTGGTATCTTGTTGGGCTATTTTCCTCATCAGATCCCATAACATATCTACGCCCTCACTGCCCAGACTTTTCCACACTTCCCCAGGTATCTGGTCCATCCCCACAGCCTTTCAATTCTTTGTTTTTCTCAATATCCAAAGCACTTCCTCTCTGCTGATGTCCTGCACCGATCCCTCATTTGCCTCTCCATCCTCATACCTCTCTCTTGGATTCTCCTCATTTAGCAGATTACAGAAATATTCTTTCCATCTTCCTCTGATTTTGTCCTCCTCTTCTAGTACTACCCCTGAGGCGTCCTTTATCTGCTTGACTGATGTTATGTCTTTCGAGGCATTATCTCTTGCTTTTGCTATACTCAACAACTGAGCTTCACCACTGTTTCTCTCCAGTACTTCATAAACCTCTTCAACTGTCCTCACCTTCACCCTTGCCACAGCTCTATTTGCATATTTCTTCGCTAATCTATATGCCTCCTTGTAGGCTCTAGTTCCAGTCATGTCCCATTTTTTCTTTGCCTCTTTCTTTTCCTTTATCTCCAACTGCACCTCCTTATCCTCGGGCGGCCCCTTTCCTGATGTTATACTGAGCACCTCTTCTCCAATTTTTCTAATAATCCAACTATTTACGTCCCACCATTCTTCCACATCCTCTGGTAACTTCATTTCTTTCAGTACCTTTTCTTTAAACTTATTCCTTGGGCCTTCCTCTTCCAATTTCCACCACTTTATTTTCCTATCTTTCCGCCACTTCTGTCTATTCTTCTTTTCCCCTTTTATATCAGTCTACCACAACCAACCTGTGCTGCTACACTTTCTCTGTTAATCACTTTACAGTTTTTCACCTCCTTCAGATGTTTCCTTTGGCACATAATATAGTCGATCTGACTCGTTCTATCCCTGCTCTTATAGATTATCAGGTGTCCAACTCTCTTCTTAAACCATGTGTTAGCTATAGCCAGGTCGAAAGCCACATCATGCTCTATGATTCTTTTACCTTCTTCACCACTACTCCAATCTCCGTGCACCCTTTCTTCACCACTTTGTCGTCTTCCTACATGCCCATTTAGGTCTGCTCCGACGATCACTCTCTCTCACCATTAGGGATTCCCATTACTAACTGGTCTAGTTCTCTCCAGAATGCCTCTTTCTCTTCCTCATCATAACCTACTTGTGGAGCGTATCCACACACTATTGCAGCCACACTTCCTCCAATCTCAAGCTCAACACTCATAAACTGATCATTCTTCCGGCACACCTCGCAGACTCCACCCTTCAGCTTCTTGTCAAGGATGATTCCAACTCCGTTTCTTCCATTCTCATTTACCCCGCTGTAAAAAACAGTTTATATCCTTCGGCCAGCTCCTTTGTTTTGTTGCCCTTCCACCTTGTCTCTTGCATGCACAAGATTTTCAGCTTCCTTCTTCTCATCATGTCTGCTATCTCCTAGCTGTTCTCATTCATCGTACCCACATTCAGCGACCTGATTCTTGCTTTACACACTCTCTTTCTGTTGGACTCGCTTCTTTAGCTGAACCCGTCCTTGGCTCGGTAGCCCAAGCCCACTTCTCACAGTCCTCGTGTGATGGAACTGCACATTGCTAGGGGATGCCCTAGCTGTTGTCCTTTCTCTGTTATACAACATTTCATCCCTGGTTTTGCCATGTTTTTTACGGCCGGATGCCTTTCCTGACGCCAACCCTCCCCGTTTACCTGGGCTTGGGACCGGCACCGAGATGGGCTGGTTTGCCCTCCCTAGTGGCTGGGTTTAAAATCTAGGGATAAAATTTGTTGTAACTTAATTTCTCTTTCTAAATATCTCTTGTTCTATCTTGTTACTTTCCATTTCCTTGAATCTTTTGTTCAGATGTTTTTCTTTATTTTTCTTAACATGTCTCTGGAAATCTACACTTAATTGTTTAACCCTTTCTTTGTTTATCTCAAGTTTCATTTTTCTTCTGCTATTTGAGTAGTTTCTTCTGACAGCCATTTACAATTTTTCTTTCTTGTTGTCTTTCTAGACACCTTTGTTACATGCCTATCCAATAGTAACCTGTCCTTTTCAATATACAGGAAGCCCACCCACACAGGCAGATACATTCACAAATTTTACCATCACCCCATCCCCTCTCAACAATATGGTATCATTAAAACACAACCCAATAGAGACTATAACCGTTGTTCCAATGAGTCCTCTTTTACTGCAGAACTTAATCACACACACACACACACACACCATACCTTATCTTATAATTACAGTTCTGGCAGTATAAAAAAAGAATCACTAAATTCAGAATGAATTTAGTAATGCTATCTTCATCCTCTATGTCCGAGGCATTTCAGAATAAAATAGCCAGAATCTTAAAGAAATACAATCTCTGCATGGCTTGCAAACTCCTCTGAAGCCTAACTACTATTATCATCATCATCAAATTCCTGCCCTGTACCCTCAAGGGGTGTACAGGATATGATAGTACTACATGAAAAATTTACATCATTACTAACTTCCTGTCTTCAATTTTTCCTCCAGATCAGTCTGTTACTTGTCAAGACTCCAATAATATCAGATCTTATATTTCTATCGTCTAAGGCACTTTGTACTGCATCAATCCACCTATATCTTGGTCTTCCTCTGGGTCGTTTTCCTGCCAACCTGGTGGAGAACACTTGTTTTGCAAATCTTTCCTCGCCCATTCTGTTTAAATGACCATACCACCTTAGATTAGCTCTGCTAACGCATTCCTGGATGCTGACAATGTCAAGTTCTTTCCTAATATCCTCGTTTTTAATATGATATTGCCATTGATACTATCTGTTCACGCCTCTAATCTTTCTCAGGATTCTCATATCTGTGGTCTTTGGTCAAGTGTTTTACTTCTGACCCAGCTCTCAGATCAATAAGTTAAAACTGGTTTGAACACTGTCTTGTATACAGCTAATTTAGTATTCCGACTAATTTCTCTCTTATTCCACATGATTTATTCAATTGACTTCCTACTATACCAGCTTTATTGATTCTGTTGTCTATTTCGATATTTAATTTACCATCTTCACTAAAAATCATGCCTAAGTAGGTGAATTGTTTTACTTGTTCCACAGGTTCTCCGTTCACAATGCAGTTGACATTTTCAACGATTTTTCCTATTTTAATTGTCTTTGTCTTTTTATTGCTGACCTTCATACCATATCTATTACAACAGTTATTCAATTTAATCAAGGAATCTTGCTGATTCGTAGCGGACTTTATTCATAAGTATAACATCATCTGCATAAAGCAAACAGCTGACATTAACATCTCCAATTTTGATATCATGTTTAATACCAATTTCCTTCATAATGTGATCCATATAGATAATGAATAACAGATGGAATAATGTACATTCCTGTCTAATACCAGATTTCACATTAAACCATCTTCCTGTACTTCCTTCAATTCTAACTGCTGACTTACAACTCAAATAGAGACTAAGTATTGCTTGATGTAATGCCCCATTGACACCATGTAACTGTAGTGTATTGAATAGCTTCTCTCTTGGCACCTTATCATTTGCCTTTTTCCAGATCTACAAAATTCAAATAGAGATCTTTGTTATATTCCCGTGATTTCTCCATTATTTGTTGTAAAGTGAAGATTGATCCACACAGCCTCTATTTGGACTGAATCCAGCTTGTTCTTCACCAAGCTTTTCTTCTACAATTCTTCTCAAGTATACTTGCATATATCTTACCAGGAACACTCAGTAGGGATATACCTCTGTAATTCTCACATCCAGTTTTATTTCTCTTTTTATGTATGGGTACTATGAGGGCTCTATTCCAATCATCGGGAATTCATCCCTCTGTCCAGGCCTTCTGAACTATACAGTGCAGCCACTGCAAGACTTATACCATTATACTTCAGCATTTCTGGTTGAATATCATCTACTCCTGCTGCCTTTCCACATTTCAAGCCTTTGATGGCTTTTTCTACTTCAAGTATGGATATGTATTCCTGACTGCATGCCAGGTCAGTGTTTTTTACCACTGTGCTGTTATCCCTGCTTGTTTCATTTAGCAGTTTTTCAAAATAATTACTCCATACTTCAAGGATATCTCTTTCTCCCATTTTCATGTCACTTTTATCATCTCACCTTTTACAGTATCTTTCCTCCATTCCTTAGCTTGTTCAACAACCTCCAAAATATTTTGCCACCTTTTTGATATTTATTTTCTATGTTCTTGCCAAAGTCCTTGAATGACTTTTGTGTAGCTAGTTTTACACAGAGTTTAGCTTTCTTACATTTGTCTCTGTATTATCTAAGAGTACAAGCTGACTTGTTTCTCAGGAACTTTTGATATGCTTTCTTCTTTTCCTTCACTGCATCTTTAACTTTCTGTGTCCACCATGGAGTTCTCATTTTTCTCTCCTTGCAGACAACCTCACCAGCCTCTCTGGCGGAATCAAACAGTGTTTTCTTCAGGGCTTGCTACTGAATCTCCAAGGTTTTTTTGCTGTTCTCAAACTCTTTCATTTTTTTTTCAATAATATTTCTGTATTTTAGTCTACAGTTCACATCTGAGAGCTGCTCAACTTTTATTTGCTTTCTAACTTTCTTACATATTATTCTTTTCAGTATGAAATTCAATTTTATCCTGCTCAAGACTAAATAGTCATCGCTTCCAATTTCAAATCCTCTGTACACTCTGGTGTCCTGCACCAGGGAGAAAACATCACTATCAACAATAACCTAGTCAATGAGACTTTTCTTATTTCTTGCCTCTGCTCTCCATGTGAATTTGTGCACATTTTTATGTTGGAGCATGGTGTTAGTAATAACCAGTCCATGTCCTGAGCAGAAATCCAACAGCTATTTGCCATTATTATTAGCTTTTGCTCTTTTCTCCAAATTTTCCCAGTATATTTTTGTATGTCTGACAATCATTTCCTACTCTGCTATTTACATCCCCAACAAGGACCAACTTTTCCTTTTTCATTATGTCAGATGCTTTCTCTAAATCCTCAAAAAATTCCTCCACTTCTACCTTAGTAGAACCTTCTGTGGGACCATAGGCACAAATAAGTGTCTTTGTCGAGTTCCCCATTCTGATATTTTCCCACATCACTCTATTTGCGACTTCTTGCCATCCAAGAAGATTAGCCTCGTATTTAGTGTTGAATGCAATGGCCACCCCTTCTTTTTGTTGAATTTCATTGCTTGAGTATAACATTTTTGTATTTATTGCTCAGAAAGATCTCACCAGTTTTTGTCTTTTTTGTTTCAGTCACCCCTATTATGTCGATCTGGTACTTATCTAATTCTTCAGCTAGCTCCATTCAGGCTTCTTATGTTGATAGTACCGGTCTTTAACTCTGGTGATGTTGAGTTGGTGTGTTTTTTCAGATTTGTTCCAATAGCTGTCTTTTCGCTGTTCACCCTGGTTTCCTGGTGAAAAAAAAAGGGGGCATTGTTTAACCAGACACGACCCAGCCGGCATGAAATTTTGTCATGTTGTACCATCATTTTGTAATTTGGTTTAAGCCAATATGAATTACAATTTGGTCAGCTGAATCCCATATTTCCAGCCCATTCTCATTCGTTCAGTATCCAGGTAGATACCCAACAGGGTGCACCACGAGAAGGTTAGAATTCTACATTAGGTCAGAAGCCCTGGTCGGTTCTCTGCATTCCTTTAAAGGCTATGTGGTGGTCTCCTCTCAGTTATACAGCTTTGGCCCTTAAGCTTAGTGGAGCAGATAACTACCATTATCTGCTCCACTAAAGATAAACTTCCTCCACTGTCAGTTCCAGGTGTATGGAATTCCTTGTTCCTGCAAGTTGGCCTGCTATAAACAGACAGGAAGATCAGCCAACATCCACATGGAAGAATGCAAAAAATACATCTACAATCATGACTGGTCAATCGGGCTTTGCAGACCATGCTTTAGATACAAGCAATGAAGAAATTGGAATAAACCACCATGTTCCATCACAGTAAACTTAGACAAGAAAGACTACTTTTGGAATCTGCAACTGTATCAGAAGTTAGCCTAATTTAAATAAATATGGCTGCATTAACATTCTCCAATGGGAAACACTAATACTTCAAGATCCAAGTTTACATCCTAGACTGCCACCATGTGCCCACTGCAGGCTCTCTAGTTCTAGTTCAGACTGTTTCGTCCACTTTTCACTTAGTTTTGTGTTGCCTTTGTGTGTGTAGTAAGTCTCATATTGTACTCCCTGAAGATGTCTTTGTGACGATGAAATATTAGTATTAAATATTATTTCTAATCCTTTCTCAATGCTGTTTCACTCCATTAAGCCTTTAATATGAATCTTTTATGTTGTTGGAAGTAAGTGTTTATGGTATAAAGCAACTTTTCTTGACTCAAAGCTCCAACATTCTTTCTCCTGCTTCATTTCTCAGTCCTAAGCCAAACTTTCCAGGTGTTGCCTTGTTTATTTTTTCCCTCTCCAGTTGCTTAATTTCAATAGAAAATCTGTCTTATCAATACTGCATGCTGCTACTTGTTGCAATTACTGTAAAATCTCCTACCTCATCTTCACTTGCATTTTGAAGTGTGCATACCCCTTTATGAGTGTGACATTCTCTGGATATGCCTTTATTCTGATTAGGATTATTCTTTTTGACACTGGGCTGTAATTCAAAATGTATTTTCCATATTTTCTTCTAACTATGAATGCTACTCCATTTTTTCATAGATTTTCATGTTCATAGTAATAAATCATGAGTATCAAAGTGACCCATTCCTGTCCATCTCAGTTCACTAATTCCTAAAATCTTAACTCGTGTTCTTAATTCTTTCTTTACCATTTCCACTTTTCCTTGATACACGATTTTTACATTCCATGTTCTTTAATGCATTTAGTTTAATCCTTTATCCAAGTGAAAGCAAACAAAGTTTGTGCCTGAAGTATCTTTAGGACTGAGGCAGCTCATGGTAAAGGTTGACCAAGCTCTCTTCACTACTTGTCTTAGTATCTCCCATAATGCAAAGCACATCTCCTTGCAGACATATATAATGCTATGCATTAAGGGAAGTGCCACTACCCAGACTGGTTTCGACCTTTATTGAGGTCTCGTAAGTGGGAGCCAGACCCAGAGGTGGTGATACTAAGGTGGAAGCAATGGAGAAGTCATATTTACCTGTACGAGTTGCCTTTTGGCAACTTGTATAGGTCTCACCATATTATTAAATTACTCTAGATTTAGAGAAAGATGTAAGTTTTTTTTCACTTGGTTAGACTATAATACATTTAGTTTAATCCTTTACCAAATGTGTACGCAAACAAAGTTTGCACCTGAAGTATCTTCTGGAACTGAGGCAACTCATGGTAAAGGTGGACTAAGCTCTCATCACTACTTGTTTTAGTATTATGACTTCTCCATTGCTTTCACCTTAGTATCACCACCTCTGGGTCTCTCTCCCCTTACGAGACCTCAATAAAGTTCGAAACCTTTATTGAAAGGCCCTACCCTTAATGCATAGCATTATACATGTTTGCAAGGAGATATGCTTTGCATTATGGGAGATACTAAGACAAGTAGTGATGAGAGCTTAGTCCACCTTTACCACAAGTTGCCTCAGTCCTGAAGATACTTCAGGTGCAAACTTTGTGTTGCTTACAGTTGGATAAAGGATTAAACTAAATGTATTATAGTCTAACCAAGTGAAAAAAACTTCCAACATTCCATGTTCTTATTTTATTTAAATCAATAAAGTAAGAGGCATTTTCTGAAATTAACTTTATCAGAAGTGAACTTCCCACAGGCTTTGATCCAACTAAAATTCAAACACTTAAAGTCTTTAGCTGTTTTGAATTTTAAAAAATGGTCATTGAATTTCCAGCTAAAGATTAAGAGACATGTACATGGTAAATTATTTATTGGAGAATTCAAAATTAATGTATCTTCTTAAAAAATATCACCGCTGTCTCAGTACATGCAGTTTTTTTGTACAGCAATTCCTCGATAAATGCGCCTAATGCATTCTTTAAAACAGGTATATTAATTGAAAACGCACTAATCGAATATAATAACCTATGGGAAAAAGTATAATTCGTTCCTCAGATTTCTTTTTTTGACTCTTAATTTTTTTTTTTTATAAAAGAATTAGGATATGTCTCAGGGCCTAGTTAAAGGAAAACCATGAAGCTGAAAGACGATAAAACATATTCAGAATATAAATTTATTATTCTGCTTCTTAAAGAATTGAGCTAACATAGTTTGGCAAGCATTCTATTTCTTTTTTTTTTCCATACAACTGACTGTATTGCCCTATTGCCACTTCTGCAAATTTTACTGGTTCTCTCTTCACCAGGGTCAGTCTCTAAGCTTTGCTGCTTAAAAACTTCGATTGTACGAAAACTATTTTCAAATTGTTTCTGTGAAATCTCTTTGGACTTGTCAGTGATTAAATTTTCATATTCTTCAGGATCTTCCCGTTGCGCATCTAAATTTAGTAGGTCGGAATCACCCAATTTCTCAGAATGAGATTTGATTAATTAGATTAATTTGAAAAGCCTCTAAAATCATTTGCACAATGTGGAAGAATGTGCTTCCAAACTGCTTGCATATTGCTAGCAGTAATTTCATTCGACTTTACGACTTTATAACCAGGCTGAGATCTCTCTGATTTGGCTAAAAAAGTCTTGGAAAGCATTTGCTTCCAAAAAAAAAGGCCGGTTTCATTGACATTAAATATTTGTTGATCACAATAGGCCCCTTCTTACACAATTTTCTTCAAAATCTCTGGATATCTCTTTATCTGCACTTGCAGCTTCGCATCTGATTAGAACATTATGTAGGCTATTTCTCTTTTTGAAATTCTCAAATCACCCAGCACTAACGTGGAATTCTTCTTCTTTTCCATCATTGATAGCCTTTTCTTTCCAGGTTACAAAGAGACTTGATTTAATAAAGCCATTGTTTACCGGGATCCGTTTTTGGTTACAATCTTTGATCCATGTAAAAAGAAGTCTCTCTACTTCAGTCATTATAATACTTTGGTTTTGAATGCATGCATGATGAACTTGAAGCAGCCCCACCTTTCTCTTTGTATTCAGCAGTTGATTCACCCATTTTTGTTTTCTTGTCCTGTCTTTGCTCTGGACTCGCCTTGTTCATTTTTCTTTATTATTTCAAGTTTTTCTTCCAATCAGATTACTTTTCGAATCATTTTCACACTTCTATGTTTTGCTCACTAATTCTTTTACGCATGATTAAACGTTAGGGAAAGAATTTAAAATAAGAAAGTAAGGAAAACAATTGCACGAGATATGATCAGCAAAATGCTATGTAAAGCAGACGACATAAATTTTGGTGGTAAATTTGGAACATAGTGTATATGGAAATAGTGTAGTATGCCATTAAAAAATAACTTTGTAAAATGTTTCAAATCGGTAGCTAAATTATTTCATCCTGGTGAGTGATTTTTTAAAATAGTTAGCCATAAAAAAAATGTATAGATCAAAAATTTTTAAAATCTGTAACATTTATTTTTAAGACGTATATAGACGCACTCAATGAATTTTAGAGGTGCACTAATCGAATTTGGGTATCGAAAAAAAATGACGCACTAATCTGGGGCGCATTAATCCTGGGGTTGCTGTATATGACTTGCTACATGCTATGTGGAGTGTTTATAACTCTATACTATTTCATTCATCAGATATAAACCTGTCACCTGTGACACCAATATATGGTGGACAGATGTCTTTATATCTGATATCTGGGATCCTCCACTTTTATGTTAAAAAATGTAACTGTCAGAACCTGTTTCAAACTACTGCAGCTGCCTCAGTTTTTTTGTGTTCCCCAAAAGACAACATTCTTTTCCAAAAATATCCTTTTATCTTTAAGAGCTTCCATAACAAAGCTTACATGGATCATATTGGAAGTTTTTGGAATTTGGAAGAATGAACAGCAGTGATATTGTCCACAAGTGCAAAAATAAATCAAGCCTGCTTTCCTATATCTTTACAGAATGCCATGTTATTAACCAGTTTCTGTTTCATTTCTTATCTTTACAATAATCTCCATCACTGATTTTCAAAAATCATGAAGTTATATTGCTTGCATGTCAAATAGAAATGAGACCTCATCTTGCATGATACTCAGAAGTATCATATTAATGTAACATACCGGACCTCTATGCCAGCATTCATCTGAAAGCCATACTTAACAATAGACATACTAGAAGTCTTGTAAGTTTAACTGTACTGTCATTTAAACTTTTTAAAAAAGGAGTGTATAATCCTGTTATGTCTTAATTTTATTAGTCTTCATGGTTTTCCCTTTTTTTAAAAAAATAAGCATATAGATAAAAAAATCTTATTTAATTTCTTGTTTTATATCGTGATAATGTCTAAATCTTTATTAATCTATTTCTATCTGGGTTATGTATATAAAGTTTTTTATTTATTTTTCTGTACATTACATTTTTGTCAATTTTTGATGCAGATGCCGTGCGACGTAAATTATTCTCTGGTGTTCATGAACATCAAGTGAATAAAGACATTTTATATAAAGAGTCATCCCAAACAGATGGTGACTTCACACTTTTAAAGAGGTACTTTTTTAATAAATTTATTTTTGTCTACCCCCATTCAAGACATTCATGTTGTATTACTGTGTGTGTGTGTGTGTGTGTGTGTGTGTGTGTGTGTGTGTGTGTGTGTGTGTGTGTGTGTGTGTGTGTGTGTGTGTGTGTGTGTGTGTGTGTGTACAGACACTGCTTAGAAAGAAGTCAATGGATGGACAGTATTGTGTGAGGAACAAATAGACATGTGCCCACCTTAATAAGATGTAAGACCTCCTTTTGCTGTGATGACTGCAGCAATCCTATTATCCACCTCAATAAGATGTAAGACCTCCTTTTGCTGTGATGACTGCAGCAATCCTATTATCCACCTCCAAATTTCATACTTTCCACAAGCATGCAATAGCAATTCATGGTTGGACATTCTTCCTGTAGGCCTGTAATGAGGCTCTGGACTACTGTGGGGGCAGATGTCTCTTGACCTCGCCCAATGCTCCAGTTCATTCCACAGCATGGTGATGTTCATGTCCAAAAACCATGCAGCTACTGCAGCACCCTTATGATATAGTGCGCTGTCTTGCTGAAAGAGACAATGGTCAATTCTGTAGAAATGCCACAAAGTAGGAAGCATTGCATTACCCAGAATGTTCAGATACCACTCGGAGTTCATTGTTTGTGGCACCACAAGCAGAGGTCCGAGGCCAAAGCAGGATAAACAGGAGCATACATCACACTGTCACCTCCAAATTTCATAGTTGGGATTACGCACTCTGGTAAGAGATGTTCACTGAGCAACTGCCACACCTGTCTATCTCTTCAGCAGTGGGTATAGCATGATTCGTTGCTCCATAACACAACTTTCGAAGCTTCCACATCCCACTGTATGCGTGCTTTTTGCACCACCGAAGATGACACTGCATGTTGGTTTGGGTAATGTGGGACTTGCATATCGCAGTCCTGCCATAGAAACCCATATGTAAGCCTCAGTTCTGTTTTGTGCAGATTTATGTTGCAGTTGATACCCGGAACTCCACATTCAATGTGTTGGCCATCGAATGCCGTTTTTACATATTATCCTTTGGAGCACCCTACAGTCACGTTCAGTGAGTGTGGTGGGTTGTTCATTGTGGGTAACACTTGCAGTTGACTCCTTGTGCTTCCATCTCGGTATGGTATAACTAATTGCTGACCTGGGATAGCCCAATTTGTCAACAATTTGTTAAACAGATATGTGTGTTCAACATGGCATCCTACCACAATGCTTCTTTTAAACTCCATCAGTTCTGTTCACACAGCAGTTGCACTGACTTAGGAGCATCATATTCCTCCAGTTTATACTGGCTGCAAACACGACTCATTACATGGAATGATTCACCTTGCCTATGGAGGTGTCAGTTGACTTCTTTCCAAGCAGTGTGTATAGTGTGTGTGTGTTTTTACTGACTTTCCATTTATTGAAATATGAGATTTAATTAATCCATCAAAATTGCATTGAACTGGGCAACTGCATGCCTTCAAGAAATCAGCACAGATTAAACCACATTTTCCTGTTTTTACTACAAATGGGTCATCTGTGCTGAGTTCTTGATGAAGGCTTGCAGTTGTCTAGTCTCTCATTAGAACTAAGTTGATGGGAATGATAAGTTTATAGTATAAACTGAAAAAATGTATTGTAAGAAATGAGATTCTAGACTTCTTTATTTGACTATTATTAAGTCACAAAAAATTTAAATTTTTTTAAGGTTCCATATCTCATTCAGTAATGACAGTTCCCTTTTTTTGGAATGATCTGGGTTCAAATCACACTTTTGGCTATGAAGATAAGGGCTTCTAGACTAAAGAGGGGTTGACCATTCTCATACAGATGTATAGAGGTTTTCATCCTGCAGGAGAGATCAGAGAATAATACATGCAATGTGCTTGTGTATTGTTGGTTGAAGCTCGTGTTATGGTTTAATGGAATGAAAAGAAGAATTCAACACAGGCATAATGATTTTAATATCTGCATGTCGCAAAAATATATGAGATGCAATATGAGAAGTGCAGTCACACGATCTACTCAGATATTAGACTATAGGGCTAAGCTCTGAAGAAAGACATTCTTTGTAGGTACTGGTGGATGGCAGCCTTAGCTGTTTGGTGTGAAGTCTCAGAAGTACTGTTTTTCAAATTGTGAGGAGTGTCATTGTCTGTTTATTCAGATTTTTTTTTCGTTTTCAATACACTGCTGATTTTCAAAAAAAAAAAAAGTGTTCCAGGTGTCTAAGGTATGAACAGCTAGACTTCACAGCAAGTCTATCTGTCACTTGTCTTGTCTGCTTGAGTAGAATTGTGGCAGCAGGTATATTTCTTCAAGACAGATGTTGAAAGATCTTCCAGTTTGATCATAATAGAACAGATTGCACAAACAAGAAGTCTTAGTACACCTGTAACTGAGAGAGGAAGTTGATCATTAGTAGGGCAGGTAGCTTCAGATAGGTTTTGAAAGCAGTACAGAGATTGCATTTTTTTAGAGTTTTAGCTTTTTTTTTCTTCTGATACATGTAATAGTGATTCTATAAACTGTTGAAGTATATAGAATTCAGGGAAGAACAAGTATTTTAGCTCTTTTAGAAGTGTGTGTGATGAATCAAGGAGAGTCCAGCTGCAAGAGAAGTCTGATTGGAACAGAGGTTGGTGGCTCTTCTGACTAGAGTTTTTATGATGCTATATATTGTTGAGATAGGGGTGAGGGAAAACGATAGTAAGGTTTGTGAATGTGTCTGCCTGTGTGTGTGTGGGTAGGCTTTCTGTAAACTGAAAAAGAGTACCATTAGTGAGACATGATTAAACTGCTTAGGAAATACAAAATCAATGTATCTTAGCCAGGTAGATTTGAAAACTAGCATCAAGAGCATGCTTTTGAAATGCTCCACATAGAAATTGGCTAGAGGAGAGCATTGCTGTATCCTCTCATTTCTGAACCATCTGCTTGTAAATGGTGTCTTTCAAGTGAGCTACCTGATATGGATAGCAAAACTGAAAAGGTCAGTAATGTTCTAGAAAGAGCATTTTTAAGTAAAGTTAAGGGGGTATTGGTGAATAAGGAAGTGATGTCAAAACTAACTATGATATCGGTATTGAACTAAATTTTGGATTAAAGATTTGAAGTAGGTAGAAATTTTTATATAAGATGAAGTGTTACAATTGATAATCAGTTGTTTGGTTAGTTTCAAGGTGGTTGAGTCAGCAGTATCTGCTACTACTACTACCAGATGGAGAAGGTTATTGGGTTTATGAATTTTGAGTAATCTGCTTGGGGTCAGAAGCTGTTTTCTTAAATTCAGGAAGTTATGAGGTAACATTTTTCAGAAGCCTTTTTTACTATTTTCTTCTGTGAAATAAGTGGGATCATAATTTAAATTTATATATAGTGAGTCTCAGATTAGCACATTCGTTTTATAATTGTATTTGCTGGTATATTTTTATGATAATCCTCATACACAAGAGACTGAGTAACCTATAGTGCATTAGTACCGTGGATGGGTGGGTGAGAAGGAACTTGTTTACATTTAGTTTGAAGAGCTGTAGACTGTATTCTGTGAGAAATGTGTAAGATTGGAGACTGTTCCAGAGAGTAGCAGTGGAGGGGGACTGATGAGGAAGAAGGGAAATTTGTTCTGGGATTTAGGAGCTTGAACTGCATGAAGTGATGTTGAATAGTTACTGCATGTGTTTCAATGGATTTAAGAGAGGGTAGAGGAATTATTGATGCCAGTTTAGATGAACATCAGCCATGGTAGTATTTATAGAAGATGCAAGCAGCAGAACCTTCAACACCTGTGAGAAAGTGGGTGGAATGAATTGGTAAGAGATGGGTCATTAATCAACCTAATTGCACTTATGCATTGAGTCAAGAAAATTCAAAATTTCTCATATATTTCAAAGTCAGGATACATCATCATGTTTAAACATAAATCTTCAAAATTTTTTTTTTTTTTACCTTTTTACCTCAGGTGATTTCCAAAAGCAAGGCATTTGGAAATCACTATGCTATTCTTTTAGGATTAGTGAGGCTTTCCTTGGATTTCTTGGAAATGAACACTGAAAACTGAGATCTTCTTTTTTGGTGTTAAAAGAACAAAAGGATTAGATGTGAAGTCACTGAAAATTATTAGAAATATTTTCCTTTATCCATTCTTTTGAAGTGGGTTTTTAGGGAAATTACTATTATTTCCTGATACAGCAAAACTTATTTTGTTTTGTGTTTGCCTGTGCAGTGTTTTTTTTATGTTGAACAAGAGGTTGATTGCTCAACCTATAGCACATTAGTACCGTACATGGGTAATTTGCACAATGTTGTGATAGTGTGGGGGAATTTATCCATCCCCCCTCAACCAAAGCACTTTATAAATGCATGTGTTCTTGACTTTATAGGACATGTGATTCATTCCTTATCATAGTAATTTCTTGCACCACCCATAATACCACATCTCTAAACTGGATATTTATCTGTAACATATTTTATTTGTATTCATACAAATTCATATTTTTCATTCATATTTTTCTTAGACATGCTAATCATTTTCAAATGGTTAATATTTGATTAAGCAGGATGAAATGTAATTACTTACCTACGTTGCTTTGAAATTTAAACTTGTTAACCAATTATAGAAATTATCACATTTTTATAATTATCATTTTATTATTGTCAGGATATGTAAGTAAATTCTTTCAGTATATGCAAGCATATCCTGAAAGAACAAAGCACGCAACAATTTGTCTCTTGCTCACCCAATGGCAAACTAGAAGTACAAAATGATTTATTAGATTCTGGTTCCTTGGACAGGTATGCAGTGATAAGTTTTATTTACTGCCTGGCATAAATGTGTTAAAATTGAAATCATGTACACACACACACACACACACACACACACACACACACACACACACACACACACACACACACACACACACACACACACACACACACACACACACACACACACACACACACACACACACACACACACACACACACACACACACACACACAGTCAGTCATCCCTCGACTTGCGTCAGTTCGAAGATACGTCTGTGATTCTATAAGTGAATAAACATTTTCGACTATACTTTTGAACAAGATGGCAGCGAGCATAAAGTAAAAAAGGTTTCTATTTAGCAACATTGCATCATGCGCAGTGGCAATAGTTCATTCAGCAGCAACCTTTTTGCAGTCGGCAATTATCTTTACCAGTTCCTCTGTTGATTTTGTTTGAGAAATAGGTTATTTGTATATTTATTGTTAAATGTTTTGTGATATTTTGTACAACATGGCCCTACATGCCCAATCAAAAAACTAGTGAAGAATCACAAAAAAAGAGATGAGCAATTGATCTTGAAACGAAATTGCAAGTTATAAAGTAACATGAAGCTGGTAGGCCCGTCAATGTGATCGCACATGACTTCGGATGGTTTCATTCTACAGTGATGACCATTTTAAAAAATAAGGATGAAATCGTAGAGGCTGTAAAAGGATCTGCTTCCATTAAATCAACGATAGTGACGAAGCAGCGACAAGGTCCTATTGTAAAAATAATCATATAAAAAATTCTGAATATTTTTACGTATTAATTATGCTTGTTAGTTTTTGTTTTCATACACGCAGTGTCTGCACTTGTGATGTACTCGTTATGAAAATGTTATATTAGAAGTAACATGTAAAGAAGTAAAAATATTGAAGTACTTACTAAACTGATTATTTGTGTTACTTATAAGAAAGTTTGTTGTGGTTTAAAAATGTTGAATTTTGTGTTTTGTGAAAGACTTTCTCTTGGCACTAATGGATACAGCGAGTCAGCCATTTTATTGCAGTGCGTAGTTTCTGACTTTTGTGGAGTGCGCATGCTCCCGGAGTGGATTTGATGTGTGATTGACAGCTGACAAGGAAAGCGTTGCATATCCAAGTAACGGTTGTAAACAAGAGAGCGTTCGGAAGTTTTTAGAACACTGGCCGGTAAATATTCAAGTTGGAAGGAACTTGATTTTTTTTGTGTGGCAGTCGGAAGAAATTTTATAGTGTATTCCGAAAAAGGAATAGTGGAAATAATAGGTTTCAAGGAGGAATAAGTAATGAATAAAAGGAAATCTTGAAACTGTAAGTTTTTTTAAAGTGGAAAAAGTTAAGACTGTCATTTAGTATTGTGAATGAAAGAAGAACTTGTTGCTTACATTCTAAAGTGAATGTTTTTCTTAGAGAAAAATATTGATAAAGAAGTTCTATAAGTATTAAGGATGCTTGAAAGTGAATGTTTAGAAAATATATTGATTAAGAAGATTTATAGGTATTAAGGATGCCTGATCTGATGAGTATTGCTACTAAAAGGAAACAAGATTTAGTCAAGAAGACTTTTATGTGTGTTACATTGATTGATGAAAAGGATCCTGAAAATGAAGTACAGAGCTGTATAACTTCTGGAAAAGAGCCTTAACAGAAAGAGAAAAAGACTATGAACATTTTTTTGTGATTGTGAAAGAAAAAGTGTTTAGTCTTAAGAGTAAGTTTATATTTTTAAATAAGGCCTTGGATCCATATAATCTGTAGTTATAGTTATGTATTATTGCTAGAAGTGTATATATATTGATTTAGTTTTATTAAATGTGTTTATTTTGTACTTGGTTTTGAGTCAATGATTAGTTGGATTCTGAAAGAGAGTTAAAGTCATTGCACCAATTGGAGTGAACTTTTGTGCAATACAATAACATATAGGGACACTCGGAGTCAAAATAAAAATAATTGTTAGTAAAAGAGATTTATATAATAAATCACCTCATAAGTATATAGTATAATTATTAACAAAGGCACAGCTGGTAGACTAAATAGTTGATATAAAATATATATATAAAAAAATGAAGGAATATAATATACAATTAAAAAAAATAACAATGGTGCAGTCGACGACAGGATTGGTAATGACTAAACTATTTTAGAATCCAAAAGGTAAATCTTGACTCAAATAAAAAAAAAAAAAAAAAAAATGGCTACAGAAAATAGTAATATTAGTAGTAAGGTTCCTTCAGTTAATGATGAAGAATTTTTAAGGTTAATAAATCCAACCTTAGTAATACCTTCTTTCTCAGGTGATAGTAGTGAAAGCATAGAAACATTTTTTAGGTATGCAGAAAAAATTAAAGATTTAGGAAATTGGTCAGATTTTCACTTGTTAATTATACTTCGTAATAAATTGTTGGGAAAAGCCAAAACATTCTTAAACACATCTCCTTTACTAAGAGATACTGACAATTATGCAACCTTTAAAAGTTTGCTAATATCAGAATTTTCAGATGTAAGAGAATTAGGGCCTAACATTTGGAAGATTCAACAGTGTATCCAAGGTAATAAGGAATCTGTTTCTGAATATTATCATAGATTGTGGAGCATTGCTCATGGATTTAATATTTCATCTGAAGAGAAATCCTCTTTAGAATGGTTGCTCTTTAATCAATTTAGGCTTGGCCTTAAGGATAATTTAAAAGAAACAGCATATAAGAAAAAAGTTAGAAATCTTGAACAATGTTTTGAACTTGTTAAAGAAAAGGAAGAAAGATTTAGAGATATTTTTCATTCCTCAAGCAATAAGCAAGTAAATTCTTTTCAATATAATCAAACTCATTCTCCTAGCATTGTGGGTACAGATAAAATGAGAGAAGAAAAGCTTCAAAAAAGTAAAGTTGCAAATAAAAGGAAAAAGTCTAAGGAAACTTCTGTGAATTTTACTAAAGATATTCCAAAATCTGATTCCAGGGTAAAATTACATGATTTGGAAAAATATGAGGAACTGAAAACATTTATGAGTGAAGAAATAGAAAGCCAACAGAGACCCATAGTACAAGGACAGGAACTTCTGTTTAAGATGATGTTGGATTTAACAATATCCAAAAATCTTACAGATAATCAATCTTTTTCTTGTAAATCTGATGGCATTAACAGGAATAAAGCATCTCATAGAAGATACATTCCAAAATGTTTTAGATGCAATAAATAGGGTCATTTTTCTAAAGATTGTTATGTTAGAGATTGATCTTGTTTTCAAAATAAGAAATCAGAGAATAAAAGTAAATCTGGAATTAGTTATTATTCCAATATCATACTGGCAAGGACAGAAATGTCAAACTATTCACTAAATATGGGTAAAGCCAAAGACAGCTCTAACCATAAAAGAAAGTTTGATGTAGCATTAGCTCCTTATGCTAATGAAAGTAATCCTTTGACAGTTTTACAAGGATTTATTGAAGATGTACCTTGTGAAATCTTACTTGACACAGGTGCACATATTTCACTCGTTTCTTATAACTTATTTAACAAAATTAAATCTCTAATTCCAAATGATATTTCAGTTTTAAGCAATCCAATTAAATTAAAAGGAATATTTGAATCTGAAATTTCAGCTTATAAGCAAATCAATGTCTTTATTTCAATTCCTTGTTTTCCATTGAAAGTTTCTCATCCATTAATTGTTCTTCCAGAATCTTCAAATCCAAATGTACAAATAATATTTGGAATTGATTTTCTGAAACGTCATGGGTTTGTGTGTAATTTTGTTGATAATACAGTATCATTGTGTGGAATAGAATGCTGTTTGGATAGGAAATCAGGTGACAGTGGAAAATTAGAGCAGTCTCCTGAAGTTTTTCTGGATACTAGTGATAATGATCAAGTATTTAATATTGAGACTCTAAAGACTAAGGATCCTAGTTCACAAATGTGGGAAAAGGATAAGATTGTCCAAGCTCAGAAGGATGATCTCATACTAAAAACTATTTATGAAGCAGTATTGAAAGAGGAAACTCAGCTAGATACATTTTTGAATCTGGAAAACTTGTATTTAGATAAAGATGGGTTACTCTTATCTAGACAAATGGAAGATGGAAAGTTGAAGGTGAAAATATTGGCACCAACTGAAATGATTCCTTGGATTATGTATACTTTCCATGATTCTGACTTAGCAGGACACCAAGGGTTTTCTAGAACTTTGGAAAGAATAAAGGATCGTTACATCTGGAAAGGTATGAAGAGTGATATACTCACGTATGTCAAATCATGCCATAAGTGCCAAATAAGATCTCCTTTTAGAGGAAAAGCTCCTTTACAACCATTTCCAATTCCAACTAGACCATTTCAAGCTGTTGCTATTGATGTAGTAGGTCCACTACCAATTACTAAAAAGGAAATAGGTATATTCTAGTAATCATAGACATGCTAACTAGATTTCCTGAAGCAGTATCAATGAAAGACCAATCTGCAAAAACTATTGCAAGAAAGTTTTTGAATATGATAGTTTGTTGATATGGAACTCCTCAGACCTTACTTTCAGATCAAGGAGCAAATTTCATATCTGAACTATTGTTACAGTTATGTAAATTACTTTATGTTAAGAAGATTTTTACAACACCTTATCATCTGCAGTGTAATGGTATGTGTGAAAGACTGAATAGAAACATAAAGCAAATACTTTCAAATTTGGCAAACACTAAAATGAATGATTGGGATACACATATTTCTCAAACATTATTTGCATATAGATCTGCTTTTCATTCTGCTATCAAGGAAAAACCATCTTTTGCTTTATATGGTTTTGATCCAATTTTTCCTAATGAACTTGTTTCAGTTATTCCTAATACAGGATACAGTGATATAAATGAATATTTAGAATTAGTAGTAGATAAGTTTTCCACTACTCATAGACTAGTAGGTGAAATAAGTAAATTAAGTGCTCAGAAAACTAGACAGTATATAAATCGTTTTAGAAAGTATAAGTCTTTTGTACCAGGTGATTTAGTATTGTTAGATGATAAATCTAGTATTAAAAGAGTTGGGAAATTAGGAAGGAAAGCCTTAGGTCCATTTAGAATTTTAGACAATTTTTCTCTTGTGAATTTTAGGATTCAAGATGTCAATAATCCTAGTAAAATTTTAAATGTACACTCTGATAGATTAAAAAGGTACTTTTTGGGAAATAAAAATTTAGTTACTTTAGGTGACAATATGAATAAAATATTGAAGGATGAATGTAGTTTTCCTAATACTAATTGTGAATCTTATTCAAGGTTAAATGATAGGAAAGGGAATAGATTTAATATTCATAATTCAAATATGCAGCGAAAGAAAAAATTAAATTTTGGTAAAATGAACCATAATGCAAGAAAATTTAGAAATCCCAAGACACATGTTTCAGATGATGTACAATGTAGGAATGATGATAATCAAATTAACTCTAACATTGATGAAAGTATAGCGGAATTTCATAGGTTGATAAATATAGGGTTAAATAAGAAAAGGGAAGTTAATGATACCTCAAATTTAGTTAGTAAGGATAAGGAATCCCAGAAACTTGTAGAATCTCAAAAACCTGTAGAAATTGATTCTGATAGTGATGATTCTATAGATTTAGGACATAATTCAAGTAGTTTAAATGAAATGTTTGAAAGATATAAAAATGAAATTTCTAAGTATACTAATTTGGAAGAAGAAAGTTCAGAATTATCTCTAGCGTCAGATGATTCTGAAACTAGTGATTCAGAAGGTATACATAATGATTAACAAGAATCACGTTATATTTTAAGATCTAGAAATAAATATTAAAATTTTGTTTAGATGTAGGTTAAATATTTAAAAAAAATTTTTTTTTAAAAAAAAAATTTTTCACAGAAAAATGAAACTGATGTAAAAATAATCATATAAAAAATTCTGAATATTTTTACGTATTAATTATGCTTGTTAGTTTTTGTTTTCATACATGCAGTGTCTGCACTTGTGATGTACTCGTTATGAAAATGTTATATTAGAAGTAACATGTAAAGAAGTAAAAATATTGAAGTACTTACTAAACTGATTATTTGTGTTACTTATAAGAAAGTTTGTTGTGGTTTAAAAATGTTGAATTTTGTGTTTTGTGAAAGACTTTCTCTTGGCGCTAATGGATACAGCGAGTCAGCCATTTTATTGCAGTGCGTAGTTTCTGACTTTTGTGGAGTGCGCATGCTCCTGGAGTGGATTTGATGTGTGATTGACAGCTGACAAGGAAAGCGTTGCATATCCAAGTAACGGTTGTAAACAAGAGAGCGTTCGGAAGTTTTTAGAACACTGGCCGGTAAATATTCAAGTTGGAAGGAACTTGATTTTTTTTGTGTGTGGCAGTCGGAAGAAATTTTATAGTGTATTCCGAAAAAGGAATAGTGGAAATAATAGGTTTCAAGGAGGAATAAGTAATGAATAAAAGGAAATCTTGAAACTGTAAGTTTTTTTAAAGTGGAAAAAGTTAAGACTGTCATTTAGTATTGTGAATGAAAGAAGAACTTGTTGCTTACATTCTAAAGTGAATGTTTTTCTTAGAGAAAAATATTGATAAAGAAGTTCTATAAGTATTAAGGATGCTTGAAAGTGAATGTTTAGAAAATATATTGATTAAGAAGATTTATAGGTATTAAGGATGCCTGATCTGATGAGTATTGCTACTAAAAGGAAACAAGATTTAGTCAAGAAGACTTTTATGTGTGTTACATTGATTGATGAAAAGGATCCTGAAAATGAAGTACAGAGCTGTATAACTTCTGGAAAAGAGCCTTAACAGAAAGAGAAAAAGACTATGAACATTTTTTTGTGATTGTGAAAGAAAAAGTGTTTAGTCTTAAGAGTAAGTTTATATTTTTAAATAAGGCCTTGGATCCATATAATCTGTAGTTATAGTTATGTATTATTGCTAGAAGTGTATATATATTGATTTAGTTTTATTAAATGTGTTTATTTTGTACTTGGTTTTGAGTCAATGATTAGTTGGATTCTGAAAGAGAGAGTTAAAGTCATTGCACCAATTGGAGTGAACTTTTGTGCAATACAATAACATATAGGGACACTCGGAGTCAAAATAAAAATAATTGTTAGTAAAAGAGATTTATATAATAAATCACCTCATAAGTATATAGTATAATTATTAACAAAGGCACAGCCGGTAGACTAAATAGTTGATATAAAATATATATATAAAAAAATGAGGGAATATAATATACAATTAAAAAAAATAACACTATCAGTGCTAAGGAAAAGCTCATGGATAGAGGGCCTGAACCAAAAGCGCATATCCCTTAGCACTAGGACCATAACCGCTAAGGCATTTAGCTTCTTCAACATGTTAAATTTAACAAATTAAACAGTTGAGTTGTGAATGACTCAGTTGTTTGATGATGCCATAATCAACTGTTATGCGAGTGAAATGGAAAGCTATTCTGTAAAAGAAAATGTAGAACTTAATTTTATTAATTCTAGATAATTCTCCAGTCATCCGACTTACATCGATGATCTTTACCCCAAGGTCATGTTTCTCCCTCCAAACACTAGTCCATTGATCCAACCAATGGATCAGGGAGTTCTTGCAGTGTTTAAGGATTATTATCTACGGAGAACTTTTTCACAAGCCATTTCCTCCACTGAAGGAAATGATCACACTCTCGTGCCTTCTGGAAAGCATTCAATATTTATCATGCTATTAAAAATGTTACTGTGGCTTGAGATGACATGACATCTCAATGTATGAATGGCATATGGAAAAATACATTAAAAAGGTTGTGCATGATTTTGGAAGTTTTAAAAAAAATGAAACCCTTTTTTATAAATTGAGTGAAGAAATAGTGGGCCCAGCAAACAATCTGAATCTCGAAGTGAATAGTGACAACATATTTCTACTCATAGAAAGTGCCCCTGAAGAGTTGACTAATGAAGAATTAGTCGAACCTGAGGAACAATGTGCAGAAGACGAAGAATGAGAAAAGGAAGAGGGAAAAGAGAAACAAGAAACAATTCACAGTGAAGGGTCTTGCAGAAATGTTCTCTGCAGTTAGCGATGCTCTCAAAATGGTTGAAGACATGGACCGTTCAATGTTGAACGCTACTTATTAGTAGAAAGGAAAGTACATGATGGGTTTGCTTGCTATAAACAAATTTATGATAAAAAGAAGAAGAGTAATAGGCTAAGCACATTGAACATTTTCATCAAAAAAAAAAAAAAAAAAAGGTTACGCCAGAAGAGCAGCAGCCTGGTTCTTCACATAGGGAAGGTAATGAAGTAATTGATGTAAATGATGTAATTGCAGAGGAAGATTTGAATGATTATTCTCTTGTTTTATTGTGGCAGTAAAGCAAAGTATAGTTTTATAATGTTTAAAAATTATAATGAAGTATACTTATTATGGTTAAGTCCTTAATCCATATAACTCTGTTGATTTTATGTATCGACTTACGTCTTGCCTTATATAATGGAACCCTGACGTAAGTTGTGGGATGACTGTATTTATCATCATCATCAAATTCCTGCCATGTACCATCAAGGGGTGTACAGGATATGATAGTACTACGTGAAAAATTTACATCATTACTAACTTCCTATCTACAATTTTCCTCCAAATCAAGAGTCTGTTATCAAGGCTCCAACATTATCAGATCTTATATTTCTGTCTTCTAAGGCACTTTTTACTGTATCAATCCACCTATATCTTGATCTTACTCTGGGTTGTTGTCCTGCCAACCTGGCTTGTTTTGGTTATCTTTCCTTGCCCATTCTGTTTCAGTGACCATACCACCTCAGATTAGCTCTGCTAATGCATTCCTGGATGCTGACAGTGTCAAGTTCTTTCCTAATATCCTCGTTTTTTAATAAGATATTGCCATTGATACCATCTGTTTGTGTCCCTAATCTTTCTCAGGACTCTCACATCTTCTTTCTCTAGTCTTTGGTCAAGTGTTTTACTTCTGACCCAGCTCTTTGATCCATAAGCTAAAACTGTTTTGTATACAGCTAATTTAGTGTTTTGACTATTTTCTCTCTTATTCCATATGAATTTATTCTTTGACTTCCTACCATGCTAGCTTTCTCGATTCTGTTGTCTATTTCCATATTTAATTTACCATCTTCACTAAAAATCATGCCTAAATAGCTGAAATGTTTTACTTGTTCCACTGGTTCTCCATTCACAATGCAGTTGACTTTTTCAATGCTTCTGCCTATTTTCATTGTCTTTGTCTTGTTATTGCTGACCTTCATACCATATCTATTACTACAGTTATTCAGTTTAGTCAGGGAATCTTGCAGACTTGTAGAGGATTTATTTAGAAGTATGACATAGTCCGCATAAAGCAAAGAGCTGACATTAATTTTGATATCAGGTTTAATACCACTTTCCTTCATAATGCGATCCATATAGATAATAAATAACAGATGGAATAATGTACATCCTTGTCTGACACCAGATTTAACATTAAACAACCTTCCTGTACTTCCTTCAGTTCTAACTGCTGACTTACAACTCAAATAAAGACTAAGTATTGCTTGATATAATGCCCCATTGACACCATATAACTGTAGCATTTTGAATAGTTTCTCTCTTGGCACCTTATCATATGCCTTTTCCAGATTGACAAAACTTAAATACAGATCGCATTTTTGAAAATTATGGAGACAACTACCGTGTTTGAATAAAAACTTTAGTTTAAAATAACTAAAATCTACATTCGACGTTATAACAAAAATACTGTTAATAAAATACTCTATAACACTACAACAAAAACGAATCTAGATTACAGTAAAACCATAGCCATCCCATACATTAAATGGTTATCAGAAAAAAATCAACAGAATCCTACAACATTATAACCTCAATGCCACCTTTAAACTACCCACTAAACTTAAAACCATATTCAGCTCCTCTAAGGATCCTCTCCTCCCATTAGCACATCCTGGAGTCTATTGCATCCACTGCACCTGTAACTTACCGTACATTGGTGAAACAGGACGGACAATCCCTATACGCAAGAAAGAACACATTAGACACATTAAATATAACCATTATGGTGAAGCAGGCCTCTCAGACCATGCACTCAACACCTTACACCAAATCAACTGGAAAAGCACCTGCTCCTTACACCGCACAAAAACCTGGTACGAAAGGAAATTTAAGGAATCCTGCAAAATCCTGATAAACCACCCAAATATCAATAACAAAGATGGCATGAAAATTCCAAGGATCTGAATGGCACCCATTCAGCCTACCTAATATGAAAGATCCAGCATAAGTCAGGACTCTAACCAATCCGTAACTAATATTAGAAACCATTCCATACCAACTGGCTGGAATGATGTTAATATATATATATATATTAGACAACACTAATAATAGGACTCTAGTGTTGATGTATAATTTTTTATTTTTATTTTTTTAAATTTTTATTATTTTTTTTTTTTCACCAGAGGTCAGGCCAGCAATTGTGGTAGCGGTTGGTCAGTGTCTTTAATGAACCAGTTTCGTTGTAGTATAGCTTGTTTCCTGTGTATATTTGTACGCTCCAGAAGATGATCTTGACATAAAGGTCGAAACGTCGAATGTAGATTTTAGTTATATTAAACTAAAGTTTTTATTCAAACACGGTAGTTGTCTCTATAATTTTCAAAAATGCATTCTGATTACCGTGTAAGCCTAAAAAAAAGGATTAAATACAGATCTTTGTTATATTCCTATGATTTCTCAACTATTTGTCGTAAAGTGAAGATCTGATCCTGACAGCCTCTATTTGGCCTGAATCCAGCTAGTTCTTCCCCAGACTTTTCTTCCACAATTCTTCTCAACAGTTTCTCAAATATACTTGCATAAATCTTACCAGGAACACTCAGTAGGGAAATACCTCTATAATTTTCACATTCACTTTTATTTTCTTTTTATATATGAGAGCTCTACTCCAATCGTTGGGAATTTGTTCCTCTCTCCAGACCTTTTGAACTATGCAGTGCAGCCACTGTAAGATTTTATACCTCTATACTTCAGCATTTCTGGTCGAATATCATCTACTCTTGCTGCCTTTCCACATTTCAAGCCTTTGATGGCTTTTTCTACTTCAAGTATGGATATGTATTTATGACTGTATGACTCTTGAGTGTTTTTTACCACTGTGCTATCACTGCTTGTTTCATTTTTTTGTTTTAGTCACCCCTATTATGTCGATTTGGTACTTATCTAATTCCTCAACTAGCTCCATTTCTTTGCCATTTAGGCTTCTTATGTTGATAGTACCGATCTTTAACTCTGGTGATGTTGAGTTGGGGTGTGTTTTCAGATTTGTTCCAGTAGCTGACTTTTCACTGTTTTCCCTGGTTCCCTAGCGAAAACAGCGGGGGCCTTTTTTAACCAGGCGATGTCCCATCTGGCATGAAATTCTGTCATGTTGTGGCATCATTTTGTATTTTGGTTTAAGCCAATAAGAATACAATTTGGTCAGCTAAATCCCAAATTGCCAGCCCATCCTCGTTCGTTCAGTATCCAGGTAGATACCCAACAGGGTGCACCCCGAGAAGGTGATGATTGGACATTAGGTCAGAAGCCCTGCTCGGTTCTCCACATTCCTTTAAAGGCTATGTGGAGGTCTCCTTTCAGTTATACAGCTTTGACCGTTAAGCATCCTGACTGTGTGTGTGTGTGTGTGTGTATATATATATATATATATTTTTTTTTTGTTGTTGTTGTTTTCTTTTTTTAATGTTTATCCCACCCGTGAAAGGTTGTAAACCTCTTATACATTTAATACTGTGGGTGAGCTAAGCATGGGATGATCTAGTCCTCTTTCTCCAGATACTAATCAGTATTTCTTCAACCAGCTACAGAACTCCATTTGGCATGCTGGTGGTCTTACAACAACAACTGCTGGCAAAAATAATCTCTTCACCTAAACAATTTCAGAATCAACCATGCTGTAGTAAATACTCTCCCTTAGCGTATACGGTATGTAAGTTTCTATTATTACAATTTTACTTGCCTACTAGTAACCACAGTGATGATGAAGTTGAAAGAGTATGTGCAGAATAAAGAATTTAATCAAACTCACCAAAAAGGAAGACAATCATCAATGAGAATCTTACTGTCATGGGTGATTGGAATGTGATTATTGGTGAAGGGAAAGATGGCAGAGAGATGCGAAAGTATGTACTTGGATGCTGAAATGAAAGAGGAGATAGACTTTTGGAGTTCTTGCCACCAATTCAATCTGATCATTACTAATACATGGTATGAGGTACCAAAAAGAAAGTATGCCTTGAAAGTGCCTGGGGATATAGGAAGGTACCAGATAGATTACATTATGATAAGAAATAGATTTAAAAATCATGCAAAAGTTACCCGGGAGCTGATGTTGACAGTGACCGCAATTTGGTTTTATTGAAATGCAGTCTGAAATTTAAAAAGCTGTCATAACCAAGGATAAAGCTCAAATGGAACATAAATAACCTGAAAGAGGAATACCATAGAAACTATAAACAGCAAACTGATGAAAGCATTAAAACTGGAGAGTGCGAAAAGAAAAACATAGAGAAAAAATGAACTGTCTTGAAGGATGCAATCATCAAGGCTGCCAGGACATTCTAGACCTAATAGATGAAAGAAGAAAACATAAAACCTACATATAAAAAATATGATAAATAGAAAGTGTAAAGAAGCAAAAGAACAGTGGTATATAGAAAAATGTAAAGAATAGAAGATTTAACAAAGACTGGGAGAATCTAAAAGGCTTATAACATTATAAAAGGAATTCAGCAAAACAAGACAAGAAGCACAATTATGATGATGAACAGGGGAACATATAAGGAAGAAATTTCAGTAAGATGGAAGGAGTACTTAAAAGATCTATACAGTGGAAAAGATCTAGATGCCAAGGCTATAGAAAATGAAACAAGATTTGATGTGGAAGAAATTGGTCCAGCTATATTAAAAGATGAATTTGAATGGGCACTAAATGAAATTGACTAACAAGGCACCAGGTGTTGATAACATTCCCTCGGAATTAATAAAATATTCAGGAAACGTAACTAAGTCATCCCTTTTCAAGATCATGAAGGATAGATATGAAAGGGGATCATTCCCAAAGACTTTACACAATGCTCTGTCATACATATCCATTCCTAAAGTAAATGATGCAAACAAGTGTGAAAATCATCAAACGATAAACTTAATATCACATGCTTCAAATATACTACTAAAAATTATACAAAAAAGATAACAAAGAAGGCTGAAGAGTATATTGGCAATGACCAGTATGGATTCAGGGAACAAGAGAAGTAATCCTAGCTCTAAGAACAGTTATCGAAAGAAGATTTGTGAAGAATGAAAATACCTTGATAATCTTTCTTGAATTGGAGAAAGCCTTTGATAGTAATGACTGGAACCAAATGTTTTGTCTCCTAAAAGCAATAAAGGTAAATTGGAGACACAGAAGGCTCATATTTGATCTTTACAGGCACCAAGAAGCCCTAATAGAAACAGCCAGCAATAAAACAAAAATCACAATAGCAAGAGTATGTAGAGGTGTAAGACAGGTTGCTTTCTTTCACCAATACTGTTTAACACTGCCCCAGTTGCCACAATAGTCTTTACCCTTTCTCCCCCCCCCCCCCCACAAAAATGCGCTCTAATTCAAAATAATATATGTATACATATTCTGGGTCTTTTTTCCTGCCAATCTGCCAGAGAACACTTGTTTTGCTAATCTTTCCTCTCCCACTCTGTTAAAGTGACCATACCACCTGAGATTAGCTCTGCTAACACATTCCTGGTTGCTAACAATGTTAAGTTCTTTACTAATATCCTTGTTTTTAATATGATATTACCATCGATGCCATCTGTTCATGCCCCCTAACATTTCTCAGGACTTTCATATCTGCAGTCTCTAGTCTTTGGTCAAGTGTTTTACTTCTAACCCAGCTCTCAGATCCATAAGTTAAAACTGGTGTGAACACTGTCTTGTATACAGCTAATTTAGTGTTTTGACTAATTTCTCTCTTATTCCATATAAATTTATTCATTTGACTTCCTACCATAACAGCTTTGTTGCTTCTGTTGTCTATTTCCATATTTAATTTACCATTTTCATTTCAAATCATGTGTAAGTAGTTGAAATGTTTTACTTGTTCTATAGGTTCACCATTCACAATGCAGTTGATATTTTCAGTGTTCCTGTATATTTTCATTGTCTTTGCCTTGTTATTGCTGACCTTCATAGCAAATATATTGCAAGAGTTATTCAGTTTAGTCAGGGAATCGTGCAGACTTTGTAGCAGATTTATTTAGAAGTATAACATCATCTGCATAGAGTAAAGAGCTGAGATTAACATCCCAATGTTAATATCAGGTATTATTATTGTTGTTGTTGTTCCGGGAAACTCCAAGGAGTCGACAGACTCATCGAGAGAGGCCCTAACATCATGTCTGGAACAACTATTCAACATTTACACAGTATCTATCATATCTTGCCTTGAACTCATTCACGGTCGTAGCACCCACAACAGGCTCTGGAAGCTTATTCCACTCATTCACCACTCTCCAAGTAAAAAACCTAGCTCTAACACCCTTGTCAACCACGCTCTTGCCCAGCTTCCATGCATGGCCCCTAGTCCTCCCACCACCAGTCATATTTTCAAAAATATCTTCTGGATCAATCTTATAAAAACCCTTCAGTAATTTGAATATCTCAATCATATCACCCCTCCTTCGCCTATCGTCCAATTTCTGCAACCCACAAATCCTCAACCTATTCTCATAAGGTTCATTCCACAGACCTGCTATCATCTTGGTCACTCGTCTCTGGATCCTCTCCACTTCCTCCCCATCACGAAGAAACCCTGGTGCCCATAACTGGGCACAGAAGTCCAGCTGGGGTCTTATCAAGGCTCGATACAGAGGAACAACAACTTGCTTCTCTCTGCATGTTAAAGTATTTTTCATAAGCCAAGTGATTTGGTGAGCTGTTTTAGTTACTTTTGCAATGTGCCCCCTAAACTTCAACTCCCTATCCACCAGTACTCCCAAATCCCTGGCCTCATCAATCTCCTGGAGTACGGTTCCACCTATGTGATATACTGCTGCTATTCTTTTCACCCCAAAGTGCATAACCTTACACTTTGCCAAATTAAACTGACATCCATTTTTCCTAGCCCAGTCCTCCAAACTATCCAAATCATCCTGTAAAATTTTGACATCCTGTGCACTCACAATTGCTCTACCCAACTTTGCATCATCAGCAAACAAGTGAACACTTCCTCTCAAATCCTTTCCAGTATCATTGATGAACAAATTGAAAAGCAGTGGTCCAAGAACAGACCCCTGTGGCACTCCACTAGTCACAAGCCGTCTTTTAGACTCCACTCCTGAATAAACCACTCTCTGGTATCTCTCCTTCAACCACCCTCCTATCCATCTCACCAACCCTATATCTATCCCCATCTGCTCCAGTTTACTGATTAGGGTTCCATGTGGTATCCTGTCAAAGCCCTTGGCTAGGTCCAGTAGTATCACTGTAAACCCATTACCCCTATCCAGTTCAGCCGTCACTGTGTTATAAAACGTGAGCAAGTTACTGATGCATGATCTACCCTTCACAAAACCATGTTGTCCCCCATACAATATCCATTTTCATCTATCCAATCCTATATTTTTTTCTTGACTAATTTCTCTAAGACCTTGACAATGATTCCTGATATGCTAATCGGTCGGTAATTTACAACAGCTGTCTTGGAACCACCTTTATATGCAGTGGAACAATTTTCCCTTCCTTCCACCCGCTCGGGACTAACCCAGACCTGAGACTCAAATTAAACAAAATGGTCAAGGGTACACTGACAATTCTTTAGCTGCTTCTCGTACTACACGAGTTGGTATACCATCCAATCCCACAGATGTATTGACATTGAGGTTATGCAATAGACTACTCACCTCCACTTCATTCACCACAATTCCCGTATAATCTACTGGTTTATTCGTTTCTGCAATGTCACCACCTGGATGATATATTCTTGCAAAGTGCTCACTCAGTAACTCAGCTATCTCAACTGATTCAGTTACCTCCCTACCATCAGCATTCTTTAAAATCATTCTGCCATGTACATTTTTCCTTTTACTTGCTACATATCTAAAAAACTGTTTAGGATTCTCTTTAGCCTGCATGGCCAATGTTCTTTCGTAATCCTTTTTTGCTTTTCTTACCACACTCGTCACCCTTCTGGCCTGCGCTTTATACCGTTCATGTGCCTGCTGGTCACCTTTCTCCTTAAATTCCCTCCATAGTTGTTTCTTTTTTTGCAGCTCAAGCTTAATGGTGTTATTCATCCATTCAACCCCTACTTGATTTATTATTCGCACTCTAGGTATACAATCAGCCATTGCTTCATGCAAGCACTTCTTAACTACCTCCCATGCACTATGAACTTCTAGTCCTTGCAGTTGTACATGCCATGGCACTCCAATCAAACTCCTAAGCTTTTCATACTTTCCAGCCCGATAATTCCACATGTACCCTGTCTTAATTGAAAATTCTACACCTTTAGCCACCTCCCAAGCCAAGACCCTATGATCAGTCTCACAGATTGATGGCAATGTGGTCATATTTGTTACAGCCAAATCCTCAGATGTAATTACTAGGTCAAGCACTCTCTGACCCCTAGTATTTTCCATTACATGCTGTCGCAGATAGTTATCCCGCATGAAATCCAATTCCTTCCTCCCGTGTGTCCTCTCCTCACTCCAATCAATGCGACCATAGTTGAAATCTTCCATAATAATCACACTCCTACTCATTTCTTCTATTTGCTTGTGCATATTGCCACCACCATCTTTTCCATCACCTGGTCTATAGCAGCACCTAATTGTATATTTAGTTCTGCTAGCCACAATCTCACACCAAATGGCCTCAAATGTGCTCTTTTCTCTATCCTGCAATTCAACTTCTATTCTCCTTGGCTGTAGCTCATCAGCTATCATCAACAATACTCCTCCCCCCATTTTATTCTCTCTGTCATTCCTGAACACACTATACCCATCACATTCAATCCCACTAGCTATATCATCTACAGTCAGCCATGTTTCACTAATATCAATAACCTGTGGTCTAGAAGTGCCAACCATGGCCAAAAACTCTTCCTTCTTGTTCCTAATACTCCTAGTATTAGTGTACATGAATTTAAGACCCCATTAGCTCCAACCCTACCTTGATGCCTTATATTAACTATCCCCCTCTGGTTTGTTGTCCTTATTTGCTTTAGCATATTATATTCATTCTTACATTCAACTGCCTCCCTAAGGACTGTATATCTATCCCCCCTCCCTTAACAAATCTAGTTTCTCTGAATTTGCACATCCACTGCATTCAGCAACATTTTCTCAAGTCTTCTTACACCATAACCATTCAAATACAAGCCATCCATCTTATATAGATCCTTTCGCCCATCAAACTCACTCCACACGTCCACAAATTCCACACCACTCGTCATACATAACCCACGCATAAAGTCATTCGCAATTATGGCCCTCCTTTTAAACATTTCACTGTCATACCGTGGCAAAAGACTAATCATTCTAACTCTCACTCTTTTCTTTTGCTACCTCAAACAATTCATTCAGGTCTTCTATCATTTCCATTTTATCTCCTTTCAAATCATTTGTACCTGCCACAACAATCATTTCTTTTACCCTTTCCTTTTGCTCTCTAATAGACTCAGTTACATTCTTTATGGTCGCACCAGGTTGGTACGATTTTGTCAAATCCTCTGCTAACACACCTCGTACTAACGAGTCTCCATACAGCACTCTATCCTTCATTTTGTTCATGTTCACATTCATACGCCTATTTTTCCTGTCATACCTTTTATTATTGGTTGGTTCATTCAGTCGACTTTTGTTTATGCACTCTGGCTGCTGTTTTGCTCTTTCTATCGCACCATTCAACAACGCGATCTCATTCATTGCATCTATCTCATCTTTTGTATTCTCTGAGAAACCATTAATACTATCATTCACAATTTCTACATTCACACTCTCATAATTCTCATGTACAACCTTGCCGTTTCTTGTCATATCGCTATTTTCTTCATTCTGAAGTTTGACAAAAATATCACACTCGCAATCCGAAATACACTTCAATTCCTCATTCTCCCTACATTTTCTACACATATTCAATCCTTTATTATCATCTATCCACACTCCGTAAAGCGTACATTTCACAGCTAGTACACTGACTCATTTCTTTTATACTATTGTTCTTTGATAACGATGGCGAACCATCATTACTGGCCGCCATTTTCCTTCGTACAGGTGCCATAATTATTGCAACGTGTTTTATCAAATAATAAGTTATACACACCAAAAACACACAAACAGACGCACCAAAATACGCAAGGCAAACAAAACTACGCAATATTAACTAATTTTATCAACAATAACTGAAAATAATACTTATCTTATCAGGAGCTTGCACGAACACTACACACTACGATATAACCTCGAACTCAAACCCTTGGTTTGAGTTCGTGGTTATATCATAGTATACTACTATCTTTCATAATGTGATCCGTATAGATAATGAATAAGAGAGAGGATAATGTTCATCCTTGTCTGACACCAGATTTAACATAAAACCAACTTCTTCCTTCAATTCTAACTGCTGATTTACAACTTAAATAAAGACTAAGTACTGCTTGATATGATGCTCCATTGACACCATACAACTGTAGCATTTTGAATAGCTTTTCTCTTGGCACCTTTTCATATGTCTTTTCCAGAACTACAAAACTTAAATACAGATCTTTGTTATATTCCCATGATTGCTCAACTATTTGTTGTATAGTTAATACCTGATCCTGACAGCTTCTATTTCGCCTGAATCCAGCTTGTTCTTCACCAACCTTCCCTTCCACAATCCTTCTCAACTGTTTCTCAAGTATACTTGCATAAATCTTACCACGAGCATTCAGTAGGGAAATACCTCTGTAATTCTCACATTCAGTTTTAATATATATTTAATTTAATATATATATATATATATATATTGTTTGTTTGTTTTTATGTTTTATTTCAATATAACATAGCATGCTTATTTTGTTTGGAGTACTCCTACTAAAGAAAATAAGCATGCTATGTTATACTGAATTGAAATTACAGGAACTTTGAAAACCTTCAGTAATCATTTTATTTTATTAGTTCAACAAATGGGTTAGTTGCATCCCCAACACAGTCACCAGAAGTATTTGGCTTAAGAATTCGAAATAATCATCCTTTATTTGATGATCCAGAAAAAGAAAACCTGTCAACTCACATAAGAATGCAAGATAAGAGAAATCGGTATTTAATGGAAAGCAAGAAAAAAACTATGGGAATTTTGAATAGACCATCTTTCCAGTCAAAAATTAGTGATACAGGAAAAATAGAGAGTCACTATTCTCAGGTTAATGCTTATAGTAATAAGTCGGATGCAGTAACCATTGACCTTGTTTCTTCTCAGCCTGCTGTCAAGAGGTAAGTTTAAGATGCATTTGTTTCTGATATGCATTTATGTTGTGTTTTACAGGTATTAAAAGAATATTGTCTTTGTACTCATTCGTATTGTATTTAGAGTTTAATAATATAAACTCACATGAGATCACAAATGTGTGATACCTGTGCTTTGTGTGGAAGAGGAGTTTGTTTAGTAAATTAGAAGCTGAACTGTGTCTGGATGTTGACCAGTGGCTGGTCATATTTTTTACATGCTTAGAGGAAAGTGGTATACAAGACCGTTTTGAAACCAATTTTCACTTATGGATTTGAGAGCTGGGTTAGAAACAGGTGATTCTTATTATTATTTGACACCTCCAGGGAGTTCATAGACCCATCGAGGGAGGGCACCTCCTCTACAACTCTTATCTACACCAACGCCATCTATCGCCAACCACCACCACTAGTATTTCCACAGACAATCACAAACATCCATGCCCACGGCGGGATTCAAACCTGCAGCCTTTTGGCTGGAGAGTGGGTATGCTAACCACTCGGCCAGCCAGGCTGATTAAATGGCTAAAGACCACACACACATGCGAGTTCTGCTAAAATTAGGGAAATAAACAGATGCCATCGCTCACAACATGATTAGCAATGTCAAGTTGCTTCCTAATCATGCTAACAATGTTAGCATCAAGAATGTGTAGGCACAGTGCTATGGCCAGCGGATGACTGCACTCAGATTTGTCTTAGAAGATCGAAATATAGAAACTGAAGTACTGGCATTGACAAGTTAAATTAATTTGGAGAAAGTTGTTGATAGAAGATAATTAAAGCTGAGAGAAAATACAGGCTCATCTCCTAATTGTAATGAAAGAGGGTTACTCCTTCTCTAAGCGATATGTAGTAAAATGCCAATGTAGATTTCAGGAAATACTCAGATATAATTAGCATAAAGCAGTTTAATAACAAAGCGATTTATATAAGAAATCTTAATTTGTAGCACCTTTTGCAGCGCTGACTGCTACAAGACGTCCCAATGTGGTGGATATGGGAGTGACCTTTAGATATAAAGGTTAGCTGCGAGATAAACAGGGAAACTTGATGAATAAGCAGTTGCAAGTGAAATATCCTACATGTATTGTGAATTTGAATAGTTCAAATATATCAGGGGGGAAGTGTGACTTCAGTAGATTGAGGGTTTCTATTAGTGGTACATTTGTGAATAGTGAAGTGATGTCAAAGCTTACTATTAAGTCTGAGCTTTTTAGGGTAAGGTGTTGTAAGATGCTTTTTAGGTGTGCTGAATTTTTGACAAAGGTGGGAGAATTGTTAGTGAGAGTGGCTAGTAGCTTCGCTAAATGTCTAGCCAGTTTGTATGTGGGACTATTTATACTGTCCACAATTGGGCGTAGGGGTGTGCCTGGTTTGTGAATTTTTGGTGATCCATAGATCCTTGGTGTTTTAACATGGAAGGGTTTGAGTTTGTTAACTGTGTCTTTGGGCCAGGAAGTGACTTTTTTTAATAATTTTTGTGCCTTATTCTTTTGTGCGTTGGTGGGATTGCGAACTATAATTTTGTATGTTGACTGATCTTGTAATAGTGTGTGCATTTTGTTTTCATATTCAGTTGTGTCCATCACCACGGTTGCATTTCCTTTGTCTGCTTTTGTTATGGTAATCTGGCTGTTGTTGTGTAGCTTTCAGCGAAATATCAGCATCAAGTTAATAAATTAATTATTTACTTAGTTTCTGTGTTCTATTATACCGTTAAAATAATAAACAACATGTTCGACGAACACATAAGTCTGTCCACACGTTTAAGGATTCTTCACGGAGACGATATCGTACGCAAGACACGACAATATGGTAAGTGGAAGTTGAAATTGGCGCGGCAACTAAACAGGTTAGCCTTCTTAAAGAGGTGCCGAGACACCAAATTAATACCGAACTGTTTTAAAATCAAAAACAAGTTCCACTCGGCCAAAGCCCAACGCATCTATAAACGAGCGAGTGTAGCGCTGTTACGGGAACAGATTAACACCACTCGATGGGAATTAGCACAAGCAAATACAACCATCAGCGCATTACGAGAATTACTGCATAATATTCTAAATACGGAACTTTGGCAGATCTTAGAGAACATCACCGACGCAATGACAAAAAAAGAATTCGACAGAGTCAAAAACCGCCACCAAAATAAGTTCGAAAATCTACAACAACGGAACACCATACAACGACCGCAATTACAACAAGACCTCGTCGTCGTGAATCTATCGTCACTCACCTTAAGCAAAGAGGCCACGACTGCTTTAAGTCGAGGGCACAACTTTGCCATAACTCCCAAGCAAGTTCCAAAAGCCGAAATAATGGCGTCCATCGAACGAGGAATATACGACCTGCCTCCAACAATAGCTAACAACATACGTTTAGATGTGGCCAACATCCTAATCAAGGTCCAAGCCTCCCAAAAATAATATCCCACATAAGGAATTCATTGCTATAAAAGAGCTACACAACAACAGCCAGATTATCATAACAAAAGCAGACAAAGGAAATGCAACCGTGGTGATGGACACAACTGAATATGAAAACAAAATGCACACACTATTACAAGATCAGTCAACATACAAAATTATAGATCGCAATCCCACCAACACACAAAAGAATATGGCACGAAAATTATTTAAAAAAGTCACTTCCTGGCCCAAAGACACAGTTAACAAACTCAAACACTTCCATGTTAAAACACCGAGGATCTATGGATCACCAAAAATTCACAAACCAGGCACACCCCTACGCCCAATTGTGGACAGTATAAATAGTCCTACATACAAACTGGCTAGACATTTAGTGAAGCTACTAGCCACTCTCACTAACAATTCTCCCACCTTTGTCAAAAATTCAGCACACCTAAAAAGCATCTTACAACACCTTACCCTAAAAAGCTCAGACTTAATAGTAAGCTTTGACATCACTTCACTATTCACAAATGTACCACTAATAGAAACCCTCAATCTACTGAAGTCACACTTCCCCCCTGATATATTTGAACTATTCAAATTCACAATACTTCACTACTAATTCACAAGTAAAGTAGCACATGGAAGAATGCCTACAAATGATATGCAAACTGGCGACTGTGGGTCTGTGTCCTCAACAAGTGTCGTGTCTGGCAGGAGAGACAAGGACTCTCAGATCATTAGCATGCAAAATCCTTGTATTAACATAGCTACATGTAATGTAATCATCTGAATATGAGCAGGAAAGCTAGAGAATTTGAAAATGAAATGAGAAAAAATAAATATTATAGGAGTAAGTGAAACAAGATGGAAAGATAAAGAAGTTTCAAAGTGACGAATACAGAGTAATTCATACATCCACAAAAATGGACAGGGCAGACTAGCATTTTTAATCGATAAACAGGCAATCAAAACACTGATGGAAGTAGAGGTAATCAGTAAAAGATGCATGATGGCAAGATTATCAGCCACACCAGTGGATCTGATAATATTACAAGGACACAATGAAGATGAAGTGGAAGAAATCTATAATCAAATGAAGGATTATTGAGAAAGGCAAAAAAAAAAAAAAAAAAAAAAAAAAAAAAAAAAAAAAAAAAAATGTAGTGATAATGGGAGACCGAAATGCCTCAGTTGGAGAAGAAGAAACACTTGATAGCAGTGGAAAGTTTTGCTTTGGAACAAGAAATGAAAGAGGATGAAGACTAATAGACTTCTGTAAACAAAACCTTATGATTATTAACACCTGGTTTGAAGCCCCCAAGAGGAGAAGATACACTTGGAAGAGTACAGGAGAACAAAAGTATTTCTAATTGATTACATCATTGTAAAATAACAATACTGAAACCAAGTTGAGGAAGTTGTGGCTTCCCAGGAGCAGATATAGGATCTGACCACACCCTAGTAATGATAAAAAGCCAACTAAAATGGAAAATCCCCCAAAAAATCCAAAGCTAGAAAGAAATGGAATTTAGAAATTTTAAAAGAAAATGAAGCAAAGATTCAGAGATTTCATAGACAAACAAGTAGACAATTTTAAACACGAAAAGAACTGGGAAATACAAATACCGATCCACACTCTGGAAAGACATCAAAACAACAATAAATTTAGCAGCAGAAGAATGCCTAGGAATAAAGCCACAAGAACCAAAAAAAAAAGCAATGGATCACTACTGAAATACTAAGTAAATTGCAAGCTGGGATTTTTGACTTGAGTTGGATAAATAGCAATAAAAATTAATTTTAAATAAGCTAATTTTTTATATATATATATATATATATCTTGGAATGCTTTGGCATATACTTAATAGATCCAAAACTTCAATAATGATCAAAGATTTGGAGAGAAATGGCAGCAGGCCCTCATTCCAACAGGGATTATTCTGGTTACCCATTTGGAATTTTGGGATCAATATAATAAAAATAATTAGCCTGGGTAATTTGTATTTCTCCTTTTTATTGTCTGTCACATTTGGTAATGTAGTGCCAGAAAACATGAGATTGAAAATGGTTGGGTGAAGGATGTTCTCTAGAAATGAAAAAGTAATTATATGGTTTGAATTAAAAAGAGAAGAGACATATTCAGTTTATTTGGAAAGAGCTGTTTCTTGGTGTTTGTCAGATGGCAAGGAATATGGGCTATTCTGGTGGATAGATGGATTATTTGTGTCATAGCATTGTTTCAGCTTAGTGACTTTAGAGAAAGGGAGCTGGTTCGATTGCAAATGTCTAAGTCCCCCCGAGAAGATGAATTCACTGTTTCGATAAATAGAGAGATATTGAGGGCAGAATGGTTTCTTTTATATGAATCCCACTGATGAAAGTTTATAGTTGTAAAAAAAAAAAAAAATCCTTAGCCCATCTATAATACTTTGTTGTATGCAAGTTAGAATTGAATAATCCCGAAATTCTGATCTTAAAAACCAAATGAACTTTTTCAAACCACTTGAGCTTCACTAACTCAAGGGGGGGGGGGGGGGGCTTGGACAGTGAAATCACTTGCCACCTGAAGACATTCAAACATCACTTCCCACAGTTAGCTTCTAATCCATAACCTGTTGGGTGAAGTGTGGAAGCATTATTCACTTGGCCAACACCAGAGTGACAATAAGACAATTCTCATAACCAACTTATGGGAATTGGGTTTACTGTAGCTATGCTTCTAAAGGATGTTAAACATTTTTATTTGCATTGAAATTTGTTAAAAACTTCTTCCCTTAATGGTTTGCTTATAAGATCACCCTTGTGGTATGGAATTGAAGTATCAAATAAAGCAGAACAGATTTTGAAAATTAATTGATTCTAATGTATGCAATAGAACGTATTTATTAGAGTCAGTACTATTTTTTAGTACTGACTCTAACACAGAGTGAGAAAATAAAGAAATAATTGTGAAATATTTTGGGAGTTGGTAACCTTCATGCTTCATTTTCCCTTCAACTGGCACTTGTTTGCAGAAAATGGCTCTCATTATGCAAGTGATTACCATTAATTTCACAACATGGTAGGAAATTAAACCACCCCTGTTCATTATTGCAACCTTTTTAATATCACCCAATTAAGAATTCTTGCAATGTTGACAGCGAAGCCTGAAAAAAAAAGTTTTTGGAAAGATTTGACTGAAATTTCAAGCACAGAAGAACTGCATTAGTCCAATATCACGTTTTGAATGGGAAGGTGTGTTAAAATATTATGAAGCTTTTTTTAAAAACTTATTTATGATAAAATTATTTTATTTTTTTCAGGAAACTTTTATCAGCTACAAGAAGTCCTCTGGTAGAGATTAAGACACCAAAACGTTTAAAATCTTCTGTTATCCAATCATCATCAACTGTTGAAGTAGAAGACTCTACCGAATCTATCTGCACTAAGGTTAATAGTCGTAGTCCATTTGCAGGGTAAGATACTACCTTGAAAATTCAGAAGCTATGCATTTTTCTTGAAAATTTATATATATGCTACTATTTTTAATGCTAAAAAAAACCTAGTTCAACATTGCCATGTTGAACTAGGTAAATAAAATAGGAGTTGTACGGATGCAATGTATTTTATACGTTGACTTGTTTGAGAAGGTGTTAAAATTTTTTTCAGAGTATTTAAGTATGCCAAATTTTTGTACGGAATTTATTGACTTAGCATGAAGATAGGTCTATATTCTTTAAGGAAAAATATAGATTTTGGCATTTGACAGGTTAAGAAATGGTAACATTAGCATAAAAAAAACAGTAAGAACTTAGACATCTTATATCACCAATTTATCTTTAATGATTACCTTAAAAAGCAGTTTATAAACTATTGTGTACAGAGAAACCATATTTTTATATAGAAATAGATATAGCACATTGAACATTGATATACAAAAAAGTAAAGAAAAAATAGTAATAAAATAAACTTCACGAATAGGAGGCAATTTGTAATGTGGGAAGATTTAATGAGCCTTACCTGCCTGTAGTTGCATTAAAGATTCTAGTAAAACAAAAGCACAGCTATTTTTTGATTCATTAGATAAGGCAACTTATAAAAATAAAACGCCTAATCAGCAGGATAGGAAACAAATATCAGACATATAGAATTGTTAGAACATTTGGAGAAAATCAAAGCTACTTAGTACCTACAGGATTTCTTTTCCTGGTATGAACTACATTACTGACATGCTCCAACATTAAGATGTGAATAAATTCACAAGAAAAAAGGAAAGCCATAATTACTGACTGTTATTGTTTGTAGTGCAGGTATTGGTCCATAATACAAAGGTATACAAGAGATTTGAAATAGCGAGTGATCGTTATTTTTTTTTTGTAGCAAGTATTATATTAAAAGCAATATTTATTAACACTAGACCTCCATGGAATCAAGAAACACATCTGCCAAAAGTCTGCCTTTAACCTATTTGTAGTTTCTATGCTCACCACATTCAGGTAATGCATTTCACTAACCAACCACTGTTCCTCACTCCTTGCTTGCACAACTTATACAGCTCCTTCTACAGCTTCTGCCCATCTACTCAATGAAAAATCTCCTTAACATTATTCTAGTAACATCACCTCACTAATTTATATGTCTCAATCATATCCCCTTTCCTTCCATTAACAATATTTTGTAATTTGCATTCCTCTCAATCTATCTTCCTATCTCACATTCCAGAGTACCCATTGCCATGTATAGCATAAGTGAAGGTTCTCTAAGATATCCTTATCTCTTTGAAACCAGGTGATATGATCTGTGCACAGTAGTTCATGTGGATCATGATCAAGGCTTTATACAACAGAACCAATAACCACCTTGCTTCTGCATGTCAAAATCCTCCTCGTGATTGCCATAAACCTTTTGTGATCTCGTAATTTTAGCAGTATGGCCTCTAAACTTCAAATCTCTATCCACCACTACCACTTGAAGATTTTTCATCTCTTCCACCTCCTTCATAATTTCCTTTCCATAACTTCATCAATTTTATACTCTGCATTCCATCTTTTCCTACCAAATTTCCAGATTTTACACTACAACATTAAACTGGTAGCTCCACTCGCTTGTGCACTCACACAGTTATTTAGATCCTCCTGTAAGGTCACATCTACCCTACTGTTCATTATTCTTCCTAACTTTCCATATCTGCAAATAGCTTCGGTTAAACTTGTCCCAATATTATTAACATAGAAATTAGACAATGATGCTTCCAAAACAGACCTTTCCAGCACACACTGCTAGTGACCTTCCTGTTTTGGGACACCACTCCTCTATACACAAACTGCTGATATCTGTCTGACAGCCATTCACCTATCCAGCTCACTAATCTTATTCATTTCCATCTTTTTCAGTTATCTTGTCATGTGGCAGTCTCTCAAAGGCCTCAGAAAAATCTAAATAAACCATTACGTATGCATCTCCCTTATCTAGTGAATTTGCCACCTTATTGTAGTACATAAGCAAGTTGCTGACCATCATAGAGAGAGAATACTATTATCAACAAGTTCTGAATGATAGCCCTCCCACATTCTAACATCTTAACCACAATATCAGACTCGCATGGGCTACAAATTATAGGCTTAACCAGCCTATAATTTGTAGCCTCAGTCTTATCCCCTTCCACTCTGAAGTGGAACAGTTTTACCTTCTTTTTTTGGCTCCTTTTGGAACTTTCCCTGTTGCAAGACTAATATTAAACACGTAATGCAAAAGATACCATTAATTCCCTGGAGCATTCCTTCAAGAAGTGGTGATGTCAAGTACTGCTGTATCACTATCATTACCTCCTCCACTTTATCCTTTATACTTCTATACTCCTCAGAGATTGTACAGTAGTCCCCTTATCCTCAGTTTCAGTTACTCGCAATCAACCCTCGGTCTGAAAATATTAAATGGAAAATTCCAGAAATAAACAATTCTTAAGTTTCAAATTGCATGCCGTTTTGAGTAGCCTAATGAAATCTCTCACCTGCTGCCTGGGACATGAATCATCCTTCTGTCCAGCATATCCATTCTGTACTGTATGCACTACCCGCCTACCTACCAGATCACCAGTCACGGTATCTGCAGTGATTGTGTTCAAGTAACCCTTATTTTACTTAATAATGACCCCAAAGTGCAAGAGTAATTCAGATATGCCAAAGAGAAACCGTGAAGTGCTTCCTTTAAGTGAAAAGGTGAAAGTTCTTGACTTCATAAGGAAAGAAAAAAATGTATGCTCAGGCTGCTAAGATTCCATTCACATAACTTTTATTACAGTATATTGTTATAATTGTTCTACTGTTGTTAATCTCTTACTGTGCCTAATTTGTAAGTTAAACTTTATCATAGGTATGTATATATAGGAAAAAACATAGTATACATAGGGTTTGATACTATCCATGGTTTCAATTATCTGCTGAGGATCTTGAAACATATCTGCTGCAGTTAAGAGGACTACTGTATTCATGAAGATGAAATATCAACTGTTCACTGAATATCTCAACCATATCTTCTTTGGCAGTTAACCAGCCTACTATTTTCATCCACTAATATCATGCTCCCATAATTATTCTTTCTTCTTCTTATGCACATATTGTGAGAACTCTAGGATATTTCTCGATCGGCTAATTTCTGCTCACCACACTTTTGCTGTCCTTACTGAATCATCTTCTTTAGCTTGCTGTTCATACTCCTCATGTAACTGATTATTACCCTTCATCTTGTGCTGCCTCCATAGAGCCTTCTTTTTCCAGATTGCAATCTTAAATTCTTCATTCCACCCATCTTATTCCTACCTTATTCAACTTTTTCACCTTTGGAATACACTTGGACATTGTTGCTGTGAAATATCTTTTGACCAGTGCCCAAGTAGCACCTGTCTCTCTCTTCCTCCTAACTTCTCTTTCCATGCTATAGCTCCCATTTGTCTCATAAGGACAGCAAGGCTAGTGATTATGAAATAATCACTAGCCTTGCAGTTCTGCATGTATCTTTCCTTGTTCTCATATGATTTCAATCCGAGTGATCACCTCATGGTCACTCTCACCAACTGGAGGAAGATTAGACACTTCATTGACAATCAAATTCTCTTAATGATCAGATATAAGACTCAGTTCTCGTGTCATCCATTACATGTTGCCTAAGATAGTTGTCCCTCAAGAAATTCATTCTTCTTATTCCCTGATGTTGTCTTTTCATTCCAGTAAGTATTACTAAAAATATCAGGTGAGCCTCATTAACATCAAGTTTACTTAATTCCTGATATTTTTTGCCCACTCATGGTCACAACTCCTATACATCTCATGTTTTGAGATTACTACTCACAGCATATTGGTAGGAGAGCAGGTATGTTATCCTCTTGATCATCTAGACTTATAATATTGTCTATTATTTATGCAAGCAGATTTAACTAAGTATGAGAAATGCATTAAGAAAATTTAATTATTCTTATCACTTGGATTCACTTCTGAAATTGCATCTGATTAATTTAATCATTCAGTAAGTTTAAAGAGAGCATATACAGTGGAACCTTGGTTATCGAACTGAATTCGTTCCTGAAGGCTGTTCGAAAACCGAAACCATTTTCCCATAAGAATTAATGTAAAATGGATTAATCCATTCCCGAACCCCAGATGATTGTTTATTTAAACCTTTACAGCAGTACTTCATAGTAGGGGTATAATCGTTCGTCGTAGAACTCGCCACACTGTCAATTGGGGGCACACATATGGCATGGGAAATTGCTCGCATGCTACATTTGGGATGATCTGCAACCCTACTTAGAATTTTCTCTGTAACATGTGTCCTTGCACGCCCTGTATCCTGCATGCCGCTGACAAAGGAGCCCATTTTGCACTGATACCGGTGCAATTGCTGAAAGGTTTTCCGATCAGGCACGCGTCTGGTCCGAAAGCTCTCTCGGTACAGTCTTTGGGCTTCCCTCGCATTCCCATCTGCGGTTCCTTAAATGAAATGCATGTCAGCTTTCTCCTCATTTGTGAAAGAATCCATCCTTTTTGCACTCCACAGTAGAAATAAGGACCACTGCAAAAACCAGCACGTATAAGTGTTCACTGGAATGCACCCTCTAGCTCTGCACCGCTTGAGTTTGGACCATGCATTGTATGACGAAAAGTGCTTGTTTAGGTGTGTTCTATCACCCCTTAAAGTTTGGCCCAAGAGTTCTGAATCACCCTAGATATCAATTCAGCAATCAAAATACTATAATAAATGCATATATATATAGAAAGTTTTTTACCTTCGGTTTATGATACGTTAAAGATACCAAGAAATTACTTGGTTTTAATCCTTTTCTCAAGGAAGCAAAACTGTATTTTGCACGTGAAATTATATTTACTTCTGAGCTATTTGTATATAGAGACCAATGACTTCATATCACTTGCCTTAGTATGTATCCCATAAGGCAACCCCCCCCCCCCCTCCCTATTCGGACATGTATAATGCAATGTGTAATGGGAAGGGCCACTGCCCAGACTGGTTTCGACCTTTATTGAGTTTTCATCAGTGGGAGCCACATCCAGGAAAGATACCAAGGTTGAAGTAATGCAGAGGTCATATATATATCATATACAAATAGCCAAAAGGTGCTTAACCGTATTAATAAAAATCTGAATGAGAGAAAGACGTAAAAAGTTTACATACATGCATGTCTGAATGGGGGGGGGGGGTGTTTTGCATTATGGGATACATACTAAGGCAAGTGATATGAAGTCAGCCTCTATATACAAGTAGCTCAGACATGAATATGTTTCACACGCAAAACATTATTTTGCTTCCTTGAGAAAAAGGATTAAAACCAAGTATATAATTTCTTGGTATCTTTTAACATATATGCAATAATTTGTAAGATATGGCATGTCTTTAATTTTGCTGCTAGGCCATTGTTTTTTGTTTCCCATTCTTTCTTTTTCTTTTTTGGTATTGCTTTATTATGACCAATCAGTTATATGCTTAAGTTTCATTGTTCATTTCAGGTTTCAAAATATTGGTAACAGCTGTTATATGAATTCTGTGCTGCAAGCTGTATTTGCCATTCAGTGCTTTACACAAGATATGATAGACGCTGGAAAGAAATTTGAAGAATATCTTTGTAAAGAATCTCTGTTTAAGTGAGTGATAACTTTTTTTAAAATTGCATCTTTGATTCATGGCTGATGAAATAAACCACACATCGCAGATAAATAAAGTACTATTAGACAACATGCATACAAAATTTGAACTTGTTCTTATATTAGTAAACGTTTCAGCAGATCATCATAGTTAAGAAATGTGATAAATCAAGAAAACAAAAATTGGTTTAAAAAGTCTATTGAAATGGTTTTCAAGCTTCCTGTAATTATTTTAATTCATTCTGCTATTTTTTAAAAAAAATTATTGTTAAAAAATGTTTTTTCTGAGAGATCAGAAAGTCTAAACAATGCTTTCATTCAGCTTTTTTTTTTTTTTGAGCTTGAAAGAATTTTAACCCAACTTGAAAGAATTTGAGATTGTGTAATAATTGTTGTCAAGTGGTAAATTACTTATCCCTACAGCCCACTCACATCATACCTGCATAAATCAATAAATTAAATACAAATTAAATAAATATATTAATTTATTTAATGATAGATTTTCATTTGATGTTTACTTCATACAATAGAAGCAGGCTATAGTAAAACAATACTATAAAGAAATAATGTGCTATTACAAACTACAAAAAACTCCTAGACTATCCCATAGAACAATACTGCCTGAAGCTCGCTATTACAAACAGTAAAAGCAGAAAACTTTCACTATAGCAAATCGAATTTACTAGCAAATATTATCAGTCAGGATACAAAGGAAATGGCAAAATATAACAAACGTCCGGGAATGTAGCAAAAGAAAATCATTTGAAATATAACATAACAAAATCACAGGAAACGAACAAAAGAAACGTACATTGAGGACAGAATACAAAGGATTAGAAGAAATTATACATCGTCATCATCATAATCAAATGTATCCTCAGAGGTGTATAGGATAATTATGATAGTACTACACATGAAAGTTACACCATTACTAACTTCTGATTAACACTTTTCCTCCAAATTAATCTTATCTGTCAAGACTCCAATGTTATCAGATCTTATATTTCTGTCTCTTAAGGCACTTCTTACCGTATTAACCCATCTATATCTTGGTCCTCATCTGGGTCTTTTTCCTGCCAAAGAACACTTGTTTTGCAAGTCTTTCTTCTCCCATTCTGTTTAAGTGACCATACCATCTGAGATTAGCTCTACTAATGCATTCCTAAATGCTAACAATGATAAGTTCTTTCCTAATATCCTCATTTTTAATGTGATACTGCCATTGATGCTATCTGTTTGCCCCACTGATCTATTTCAGAACTCTCATATGAGAGATCTCTAGTCTTTGATGAAGGATTTTTATTTCTAACCCATCACTCAGATCCATAAGTTAAAATTTGTTTGAACACTTTCCTTTAGTGTTACATGGTGATCAGCAGTCATTTCAGACAAATTATGGAGACTACAATCCTGTTAGATATAGTTACTTTAATTTCTGATGTTTTGACCTTCATATTAAGGTCAACATCTGGAGTATACACATATATATACAGCGACAAGCTATATTACATTTCACACAGTATGCCAAAGAGACAATGATTTGATCAATGGTTATTCTACTGGCCTGACCTCTAGTGAAAAAATAAAAATAAAATAACTACATCAATCTTGGGTAAACTGTAAATTCTCAAGGAATGTGCATAGTTCAGAAGTATTTTTTTTAAATGTATCTTTGGGCCAAGAAATGACTGATTTCAGTAATTTTTCTGTTTTTTTTTTTTTAATTCAATTTGTTGAGTTGAAACTAATCGATTCATTTTTTCCAAATATATTTTTTGGTTAAAAATAACAGTGGCATTGCCTTAATCAGCTCTAGTGATTACGATGTCTGGATTTGATTTTAACGATTTCACAGCTGCCAATTTAGATTTGGTTAGGTTTCTAGTTATTGTTTTTGCATTATTTAAATTTAAAATGTTCGAGGTTTCCAAACATATTTTATCAACTATGGTGGTTGGGAGAAATCTTAAGCTTCTTTCAGTATGGTATATAAAATCTAATTTGTTAATTGTCCTGAGTGTCACAGCAAAGTTTAAGCCTTTACTAAGCAGCAAGAATTTATCATTGTTCAGGGCATGGTTAGAAAGGTTGATCACATGACTGTTCACTGAAGGCAGTTGACAAAGGACAAATTCAAATTTGTCCTTTGGCTGTCTGAATATTGTTGATCTTTAAGTCTATGATATTTGGCTATAAGTTTCACTTCCTTTGTTTTAAGGATGTGGTTAGCAGAGTTTTCTGTAATCTTCTCAAGGATATCCCAAATATCTGGATTTAAACAAGTTACGATTTTAAATTTCGAACCTGATTTTGAGCAAATGCTAAGTTTTTGGCGAGTTTGAATCTGCTCTCTGAGCATTGCTTTCTCCATACGGTTATATATTCTTAGTGCCTTTGCTGAGGTGAATTTTCTTTTCAGCTTGATGCAGTTAGAAATAAGATTGCTGTCCCTACAATGTTTAAAAAATGCCAGTCGATTAATCAAAACAGGAAACATGCATCTTCAGCTTACCATAGTGATTGCATCGTTCGTGTGTCAAATCTCCATGCATTATCAGAATTCTTTCCTTTAGTGTTACATGGTGATGTAAAATAAATTATGTTTACCCTTTTATGTATTATTTAAGGATTTAACGAATGGATGTCTACTGTGCCATTTTTCTTATTTAATTATATCATTAATATCGTAGTTTCTTGAGCTAGTTCAAACTGTCTATAGACTTCAATTTCTAATTCACTCACAATTCTCGCTATTTATCTTAATCCTTTGGTCCTTAACTTTGTTTTTTATCCCCCCCCCCCCTTCCAAAGGCCGTAATTATGCTGTTTCACATGCTCGAAGTGTAGACTTAGGAAAAGCCTCTGACTGGACCCGTCCTTAATCTACTTTGTATTTCACTTGTATTGATCCTTAAAAATTTATTTTTTTATTGATTGCACCATTAAGGATCGCATAAAAGAATTGTTATTCCTTCCCTTACAAACGAGAAATATTCAGCTAAGCACAAAATTAACTCATACTCTAACTCAGGCAACTCCTATTAATTAATCAGTCGTGGCAATTACTATTCTTAGGTGACACAGGTTCGATATTTTTATGAGACAGTGCATTAGCAAAATAAGATCAGGCAAGCTATTAACAAAACAAACATGTTTATTCATTCTAAGACAAATTATATACAAAATTCAAACAGCACATATCACATGTCTGGTACTAACTAAGACAACAAGAACACAATGGAGACATTACAAATCACACGTCTAATTCTCCACATGATCATTTAAGCATTTCGCTCAAGCCTTAAGACATATAAGTACATGTGACTTTTCACGTTATAAACAGAAAATGGCAAAACTTAAACCACATTCATTTTAGCATTACACCACATAAGCAAATTTTAGATCTCTATGTTCTACTATTCACATTCAAACAGTACAGTGTTCCGACTTCTCTAGTACTTTCAATGCTAATAGATAACAGAACCAACATTCGTCATTTGAACTTCACAATCTAGGATATTACATAGAACATTTTACTTACAATCTTGCCAGATTATTACACAGTCCTAGATCCTAAAGCCTTATGGGCACGTTCTGCTTCTTCCCAGCAAAATTTCCGATTGAGCACTAATTTATCATCATCATGTGTATCAAGGATTTAGCCCAAGCATGGCCTGTTCCGGCCTTAGAAGTCATCGTTTAAGAGGACGTCCTGGTTTTTTTTTTTCCCTAATGGCTTGTACTTTAAGGCTTGTTTTGGTAATCTTTCTGTTTTCATTCTTTGAACATGTTCCATCCATCATCATCAAATTCCTGACATGTACCCTCAAGGGGGTGTACAGGATATGATACTACTACATGAAAAATTTACATCATTACTAACTTCCTATCTACAATTTTCCTCCAAATCAGTCTGTTACTTGTCAAGACTCCAATATTATCATTATCAGATCTTATATTTTTATCGTCTAAGGCACATTGTACCGTATCAATCCACCTATTCCTTGGTCTTCCTCTGGGTCGTTTTCCTGCCAACCTGGCAGAGAACACTTTTTTGCTAAGTTCCCTGTCCCATTCTGATTAAATGTTACCCAAGATTAGCTCAGCTAATGCATTCCTGGATGCTGACAATATCAAGTTCTTTCCTAATATCCTTGTTTTTAATATGATATTGCCACTGATGCCATCTGTTCACCCCTCTAATCTTTCTCAGGACTCATATCTGCGGTCTCTAGTCTTTGGTCAAGTATTTTACTTCTAGCCCAGCTCTCAGATCCATAAGTTAAAACCAGTTTTAACTTATGGATCTGAGATGCATATATATATATATATATATATATATATATATATATATATGTATACAGCTAATTTAGTGTTCCGTCTAATTTTTCTCTTATTCTATATGAATTCAGTTGACTTCCTACCATACGAGCTTTGTTGATTCTGTTGTCTATTTCCATATTTAATTTACCATCTTCAGTAAAAATCGTCGTAAGTAGCTGAAATGTTTTACTTGTTCCACAGGTTCCCCGTTCACAACACAGTTCACATTTTCAACAATTGTACGTATTTTCATTGTATTTGTCTTTTTAATGCTGACCTTCATACCATATATATTACAACAGTTATTCAATTTAGTCAGGGAATCTTGAAACTTGCAGTAGATTTATTTAGAAGTATAACATCTGCATAAAGCAAAGAGCAGACATTACATCTCCAATTCTGATATCATATTTAATACCACTTTCCTTCATAATGTGATCCATATATATATAATGAATTACAGAGGGGATAATGTACATTCCTATCTATTACCAGATTTCACATTAAACCATCTTCCTGTACTTCCTTCAGTTCTAACTGCCAACTTACAACTCAAATACAGACAAGTATTGCTTGATATAATGCCCCATTGACACTATATAAACGTAGGGTATTGAATAGCTTCTCTCTTGGCACCTTGTCATATGCCTTTTCCAGATCAACAAAACTTAAATACAGATCTTTATTATATTCCCATGCTTTCTCAACTATTTGTCGTTAAGTGAAGAACTGATCCTGAACAGCCTGTATTTGGCTTGAATCTAGCTTGTTCTTCACAAAGCTTTTTTTCTGCAATTCTTCGCAAACGTTTCTCAAGTATACTTGCATAGATCTTGCCAGGAACTCAGTAGGGAAATACCTCCGTAATTCTGACATTCAGTTTTATTTCCATTTTTATATATGGGTACTATTAGAGCTCTACTCCAATCACTGGGAATTCCTCCCTCTGTCCAGGTTTTCTGAACCATGCAGTGCAGCCACTGTAAGACTTATACCATCATATTTCAACATTTCTGGTCCAATATCATCTACCTACTCCTGCTGCCATTCAACATTTCAAGCCTTTGATGGCTTTTTCTACTTCAAGTATGCATGTGTATTCCTGACTATATGCCTGTTGAGTGTTTTTTACTACTGTGCTATCACTGCTTGTTTTATTTAGCAATTTTTCGAAGTAATTACTCCATACTTCAAGGATATCTTTTTCTCTCGTTTTCATGTCACCTTTATCATCTCTAACTCCTTTTACAGCTCTCTTTCCTCCATTCCTAAGCTTCTTCAACAACCTCCAGAATATTTTGCCACCTTCTTGATATTTATTTTCTATATTCTTGCCAAAGTCCTTCCATGACTTTTGTTTAGCTAGTTTTGCACAGTGTTTCACTTTTTTACATTTGTCTCTGTATTCTGTAAGAGCACAAGCTGACTTATATGCCAGGCACTTTTGTTATGATTTCTTCTTTTCCTTCACTGCCTCTTTAACTTCCTGTGTCAACCATGGAGTTCTGATTTTTCTATCCTTGCAGACAACCTCACCACATGCCTCTATGGCTAAATCAATCAGGATTTTCTTCAAGGTTTGCCACTGAATCTCCAAGGTTTGGTTCCTGTTCTCAAACTCTTTCTTTTTTTCTTCAATAATCTTTGTGTATTTTAGTCTACAGTTCACATCTGAGAGCTGCTCAACTTTTATTCGCTTTAAAACTTTCTTACATGTTATTCTTTTCAATATGAAATTCAATTTTATCCTGCTCAAAGCTAAATAGTGATCGCTTCCAATTTCAAATCCAATTTCAAAGGTGACATGAAAACAGCACACTGGTGTCCTGCACCGGGGAGAAAACATTGCTATCAACAATAACATAGTCAACGAGACTTTTCTTATTCCTTGCCTCTTCTCTCCACGGGAATTTGTGCAAATTTTTATGTTGAAACATGGTGTTAGTAATAACCAGTTCTGAGTATAAATCCAACTGGTATTTGCCATTATTATTAGCTTTTTCTCTTTTCTCCAAATTTTCCCAAAATATTTTTTGTATGTTTGACAATTATTTCCTACTCTGCTATTTAGATCCGCAACAAGGACCAACTTTTCCTTTTTGATTGTGTCAGTTGCTTTTTCTAAAGCATCAAGAAATTCCTCACTTCTACCTTAGTAGAACCTTCTGTGGGACCATAGCAAATAGGTCTCATTGTCCAATTCCCCATTCTGATATTTGCCCACATCACTCTACTTGAGACTGCCTGCCATTCAAGAAGATTATCCTCGTATTTTGTGTTGAGTACTATGGCTACTCCTTCTTTTTCCTTGATTGTCATTTCCTGAAAATAACAATTTGTATTTATTGCTGAGAAAGATCTCACCAGTTTTTGTCTTTTTTGTTTCAGTCACCCGTATTATGTCAATCTGGTACTTTCTAATTCCTCAGCTAGCTCCATTTCTTTGCCAATCAGGCTTCTTATTTTGATAGTACCGATCTTTAACTCTGGTGATGTTGAGTTTGGGTTTGTTTTCCGATTTGTTCCAGTAGCTGACTTTTCGCTGTACACTGTTCCCTGGTGAAAACAACTGGGGCCTTGTTTAACCGTGCGACGCCCCAGCTGGCATGAAATTTTGTCATGTTGTACCATCATTTTGTATATTGGTTTAAGCCAATGAGAATACAATTTGGTCGGCAAATCCCAAATAGCCAGTCCATCCTCGTTCGTTCAGTATCCAGGTAGATACCCAACAGGGTGCACTTCGATAAGGTGAGGATTGGACATTAATTCAGAAGACCTGGTTGGTTCTCCACATTCCTTTGAAGGCTATGTGGAGGTCTCCTCTCAGTTATATAGCTTTGACCCTTAAGTACCCCTGTTTCATCCATTTATGTTATATTTTTTAATTTTTTCTGTTACTGGTTCTTGGTTTAATTCTTTCATCATTTCTTCATTTCTTTTGTGATCAAATAGGGTAAACTTTGCAATTTTTTTTTTTTTTTTTGTATACTTCATTTCTGCTGTTGTTAATCTTCGTCTTTTTGTTTTATTATCCAGATTTCGCTTCCATACATTAAGACTGTTAGGGCTAATATATTGTGTACTTTTAGTCTGTTTTGTTTTTGAACTAGGTTTGGTTTAAATATAGAGTTAATTACACCTATTATTTTTAAATATTTTGCAATTTTTACGTTTATATCTTTTTCATTTTCATATGTGATCATGCATCCGAGGTAGTTAAATGAATTCACCTGTTCTAAGATCTTGTTATCTATTATTATTTTAGTTCATGCTGGATCTTGTCCTTTCAAGGCCATAGTTTTTGATTTTTCTGTTGATATTATCATACCATAATCTTTGGCTATCTTATTTAGATCTAAAATAGCTTTCTGTAAGTTATCTTCAGAATTTGTAATTATTATTTGGTCGTCGGCAAAGAGGAGAGTGTTTAAGTTTACTGTAGGAGAAAGTTTAATTCCTTGGTGTAAATTTTTATTCCATTTTATTATTATTTCATATAAGTAGATATTAAAAAGAGTTGCTGAGAGGGGACATCCCTGTCGGACCCCTTGGTTTATCTCTCTCGTATATGATAGCTCGTGATTTAATCTTATTTGTATTTGATTATTTTCATATATACTTGTGATAGCATTTAGGATATTATTTGGTATTTGTCTTTCTTTTAATATGTTAAATAATAATATGTTTCTTTTAACTTTGTCAAATGCTTTTTCAAAGTCAATAAATGCAATATGTGTTTCTAAATTATATTCTCTTCTTTTCTCTAGTATTAATTTTAGGCAGAAGGCTGGGTCTATACATGATCGTCCTTTTCTAAATCCATTCTGTACTTCTAAAATAAAGTTTTCGAAATATTTCAGTAGTTTGCTATTTAAGATTCTGCTATATATTTTGTAACAGGAATTTAGTATACTGATACCTCTATAGTTTTTAGGATCATCTCTATTACCTTTTTTTGAAGATAGGAATCACAATTGCTTTTTTTCATTCTATTGGTGGGATACCAGTTGAATAAATTTTATTTAAAAATGATGAAAGTCTTTCTTTCAATCTTGTTCCTGCGTATTTATATAGTTCTGAACCTAGCTTATCATCTCCAGGTGATTTTCCATTCAGGCTGATTTCTAATTCTTTAGTTATCTCCTTTTCATTTTCGTTAATTGTTTGCCAGTTGTCTTTTTTAAAATAATTGTCTGTCCACAATTCTGTGTAGTAATTTAAAAATTAAATTTAAAAATTCTTCTAATTTCAATTCGGTGTTTAATTTTATGTTTTCTTTGGTATCTGCATTTAAGTGTTTCAAAATATTATATACATTGGGTCTTATTTTATATAAATTATGTTCTAAATTAGAAACTAATTTGTTCCATGATTCTCTGTCTTTTTTTGACTTCTCTTTTAGCTATGGCTCTTATTCTTTTATATTCTATTTCATCTTCTAATCTTTTACTGCTTAACCATTTGTAATAGGCTTCTTTATTCTTTTGATTATTTCTTTGATTGTATCATCCCAGATCTTCAGTTTTTTCCTTTTATTGAATTTTTTGGTCTTTCCTATGCTTTCATTTGCTGCTGCATTTAGTATCGTTTTTATATTAAGCCATTCTATTTCTATTTCTTCATTTTGTTTTATTTTATCTAGATATTGGTTAATTCTTTGTTCATATAGCCATTGTACATTTGTGTCATTCAATAGTCTAGTTTTATAAACAAATGTCTCGAATTTTCCTTCTGTTCTTGCTACTTGTAGCCATTTAAGTGGTAATCTTAATTTTATTTTAACAAGGAAGTGGTCACTGCTTATTTCATATCCTCTGTGAATTCTAACATCTAATGAAAATTTTGATGTCTTTTCATTTAATATAAAGTAATCTAATATTGATTTCCATTCTCTTGCTGCCCAAGTATATTTATGTGTGTCTTTATGTTTATAGAAGGAATTCATTATTTTTAGGTTATTATAAACTACAAAGTCGATTAATTTTTTACCATTCCTGTTTAGAGTATGATCTCCATGTATTCCTATATTATTATTAATTTTTGTGTTTCCAATTCTTGCATTTGAATTCCTGCTAAAATTTCATAATCATTTTTATTTATTTTATTATATATATTTTGTAGCTGATTATAAAAATCAATATTGTCCTGTTCTCTTCCTTCTTCTGGGGCATATAAACCAATTATTGTTAAATAGCCTCTAACTATTTTTACTCTAGCTTCTATTATTCTTTCATTCTATAATTTATAACGTTTTAACTGTTTTGAAAGGGAGTTATGAATCTATATCATGACTCCTGCTTGTGTTCTTTGGTCTCTGTCGACTCCACTGTATATCATATTAAAATTTTCGGTTCTCATAATTCCTTTTAATTTTTTTTTTTGTTTCAGTGATTACTGCTATTTTAAAATTTATTTCATTTAATAATCGGTCTAATTCTATTTCTTTATATGCTATTCCTCTTAAATTCCAGTTTGCTCTGTGTATTATATTTTGCCGTGTCCATTTTTGTTTTACCTTTTTCATTCCAGGGTTGTTTCCTATGGATTCTATCCGATTATCTTTTTCTGTCAACTTACAAATAGAATTATTATGGCAGCGATAATTCAGCACACACATAGATCATTGAAGAATCATACGGTAGGACATCTTGAAAGGACTGTCTCTGCTACTAGCGAACTTCCCATCTTTGTTGGAACTCTTGCTCGCTGGACCACAACTCTCCCCATCCTCAGAAAAGGCTTGGCACAGGAACAAAAAACTTCTAAACAAGAGCCTTTAGGCCCCTCATTCTCTTGCTTTTATATCATTCTCCCGACCTAGGCCCTTCTTCTCTAAAGTCCCCCAGATTTACTGGAGGGTTTTCTCTGTCACCCACACTTTTGCTGGGTTTTGGAGGGAAAACTCATAATCCGGTGAGCTTCGCGATTGTTGCTAGCCTTGGGTCTATTTGCCTAATCCTGTCTGAGCTTAATTTTAGTTACAATTCTAGTGGTTCTTATTTAAATATTCTAACAATTTATTACCAGATTTAATACAGTAAAGTGAGTTATACATTATTTTAATTACAAGTATTTTAGGTAATTTAATTGCCCATGTAAAATCGAATAAAAAAACTATTTCTATTATTTAAATTAAAGGGATATTAAATCCCACATTGTTTTAAAAATGAATAAGAAACTCAAAGATCAGAACCAAAGAGTTTCATGCTGAATATAGTGACTATAAAAGTATTGGCGACTACTGGCGTACGCTAAAGCACGTAGTCCAAGTACGTAGTACAAAGGGCAACTTGTAGCAAAGGTGGAGAAAGTTCTAATCAGTATTCTTAATATTTCCCATAATGTAAAACTTATCTCATAAAAGATGTATGATGTTATACATTTTGGTGAGAGGTTGCTACCCAGACCGGTTTCAATCTTTATTGAGATCTCATCAGTGAGTAGCTAGACCAATATAATTATTAAAAACAACATGTATGTCCACAGTAATAACTTTAATTAATAAATAAGTTAGATATTTCTTACTAAAAATAATAGTATGTCTTCAGTGTTACAAACAGATAGGAATAGAATACAAGTAACGAATATTTGGTGGATCACCTGTTAAAATACAATGTTGTCGCGAGCTAGGAAATGAAAGAAATTAATAAATAATTAATATTTAAGTTAATTAGTTTTTTAATGATTAGATAAAATAAAAGTCTCCCAGATCTTCGAGAGAGAGAGAGAGGCAATCGTTTTGATTTAAATTCGGTCGGTGTAAAAAAGCTTCACAACTTTCTTTAAAGAGACGTTCATATTTGAACCTGCATCTATAGAGTAGAATAGCTTTATCCCACTGGATATTATGGGTAGTGGTAATACTGTGTTGTGCTAGACCAGACTTCTGAGGTTTGTTTTAATCGATATAATATTAATGTTCTTTAATTCTTTTTTCCACAGAACGGCCAGTTTGTCCAAAATAAGAAACATCGCATTCACAAGGAATTTTGTAAACGCCAGCCAAAGACAGAGATGACAGTTTATCTTTTATAGAAGGCAATAAGGAAGAAATTTTGTTGATAGGAATATAAGTGGGAATCAATTGGTACTTTTTTTAAATTCTACCTATAGGTTCTGAGATTCCTGGAATGTAGAGGATTGGAACTCTGCGAACTGTTGAAGAAACCTTAGGTATTGGAACATAAGATTCAATTATCTGTTGGATTTGATTAGGGTGGTAATTATTAGATACCATTAACTTTTTAATGATGGAAAGTTCTTGTTGTAAGATTTCTGGAGAAGAGCAAACTTTATGTGCCCTATTAATTAGAGATTTAAGAATGCCAAATTTTTGAGATGTATGGTGAGAAGACATTTCATGAATGTATCTGCCAGTAAATGTGGGCTTTCGAAGTCTGGTGTAGCACAGTACAGTATTACCACTACCCATAATATCCAGTGGGATAAAGCTATTCTACTTCATAGATGCAGGTTCAAATATGAACGCCTCTTTAAAGAAAGTTGTGAAGCTTTTTTACACCGACCGAATTTAAATCAAAATGATTGCCTCTCTCTCTCTCTCTCTCTTGAAGATCTGGGAGACTTTTATTTTATGTAATCATTAAAAAACTAATTATCTTAAATATTAATTATTTATTAATTTCTTTCATTTCCTAGCTCGCGACAACATTGTCTTTTAATAAGTGATACACCGAATATTCGTTACTTGTATTCTTTACTATCTGTTTGTAACACTGAAGATGTACTATTATTTTTAGTACGAAATATCTTCTTTATTTATTAAAGTTATTACTGTGGACTTACGTGTTGTTTTTAATAATTATACTATGCCACAGGTCCCTCTAAAAATAGACCAATATAATACTAAGGGTATAGTGAAAAGAACTTATATACTCTGCTAATACGAGTTGTCAGAAAGGTGCACCCATAAATTATTTAAAATAAAGAGCCAATAGGCTTCAATTTGGCGATGTAAACTACTAAGAATAGTGATCAGAACTTTCTCCACCTTTGCTACAAGTTGCCCTAGTTTGTACTACGTGCTTTAGTGTAAGCCAGTAGTCGCCGATACTTTTATAGTCATTATATTTGGCATGAAGCTCTTTGATTCCGATCTTTGAGTTTCTTATTCGGTTTTAAAACAATTTGGGATTTAATATCCCTGTAATTTAAATAATGTTTACATCGCCGAAATGAAGCCTGTTGGCTCTTTATTTTAAATAATTTATGGGTGCACCTTTTTGACAACCCTATTAGCAGAGTACATAAGTTCTTTTCACTATACCCTTAGTATTATATTGGTCTAGCTACTCACTGATGAGAGCTCAATAAAGATCGAAACCGGTCTGGGTAGTGACCTCCCACCATAATGTATAACATCACTCATCTTCTAGGAGATGAGTTTTACATATGGGAAATACTAAGAATAGCGATCAGAACTTTCTCCACCTTTGCTACGAGTTTCCCTGGTTTGGACTACGTGCTTTAGCGTACGCCAGTAGTCGCCGATACTTTTATGGTCACTATATTCAGCATGAAACTCTTTGATTCCGATCTTTGAGTTTCTTATTCGGTTTTAAAACAATGTGGAATTTAATATCTCCTTAATTTAAATAATGTTTACATCACCGAAATGAAGCCTATTGGCTCTTTATTTTAAAAAAAAATTTCTTTTCTTTTTTTTTTCTATACGAAATTTTACAGCGATCAGCATTCATTTCAGACATATTATGGAGACTACAACCATGTTAGAAATAATTACTTTAATTTGATTACCTTAAATGAAGGTTGAAATGTTGTAAAATGTAATTATTTCTAACACTTTGGATTTTAAAGTAGAGGAATCTAGAGCATGCTGCTTAAAAGCTTCCATATAAAAATTATTTCTAACAACCATGTTAGAAATAATTACTTTAATTTGATTACCTTAATATAAAGATTGAAACGTTCGAAAATTTTTCAATTTTTCAAACGTTTCAATCTTTATATTAAGGTAATCAAATTAAAGTAATTATTTCTAACATGGTTGTTAGAAATAATTTTTATATGGAAGCTTTTAAGCAGCATGCTCTAGATTCCTCTACTTTAAAACCCAAAGTCTGGCTTTGCTATATTGCTGATGTTTTAGCTATCTGGTCCCATGGCTTCCAGTCTGATGACTAGTGGCCATGGGACCAGATAGCCAAAACATCAGCAATCCTTAGCCTTCCTTAGCCACCTAAACAAACAATACAAATACATATAATTCAAAATTGAGATTGAAAGTCAGAACACACTTCCTTTTTTAGATAGACTTGTCACACGTCTTCCTTCTGGCAGTCTTTCCTTCACTGTTTACCGGAAGCTTAAACATACTGGTCAATATATACACATAAACCCCTACCAACACCCAACACAAGAACTAGGTGTCATTAACACGCTTAAAAACAGGGCTTTGAAGATTTGCTCCAATGAACAAACACTGAAAGAATTATTAAAAGTTATCAGCAATATCCTCTGGAAAAATGGCTACAGCCAAAATACTATCAACAAAATTCTTCACGAGACCTGACTTAAAAACAAAAATAAACTAATTGCAGGCATAGACTTCTGTGGCTAATTGTTTCAAAAGATATATTTCAGCGATTACACCACATTTTTTATTCAGTTATTCAGTTATATAAAACACTGAAATAATAGTTCCCGACAAGTTTCGTAAATCGTAGGATTTACATCTTCAGCTGGTAAATAGTATAACTTAAAGTTTACACAAGAGAATTAATAAATACAATTCATAAAACTCAAATAACAGAATGCAGATATATAACGTTATTGACGTTGAACAATACTGGACGATGTCACGTGTTCTTGTTCTCGTTCATACAGTCTGAGCTCAGATTGAGGTAGATTTTTTATTAGAGCTGACCACACTTGATGGAGAATTAAACCTTGATTTTTATTGCATTGGGTTGGGTTTTTTAGCATATTAGCAGCTTCTTTAAATTTTCTTATATAACTGTTGTTTTCTATGTATGACATCGTGGTTTTTTGCCAGAGTACATCGTGTCCAGTGGAAGTGGTATGGAAAGCAAGACCTGTTTTTTGTTCTCTTTTTGTATTGTACGTCTTTTTGGTGTTCAGCCATGCGTATTTCTCCAGATCTTCCTGTCTGTTCTACATAGCAAATCCCGCAAGAGCAATGGATTTTGTAGACTTCTGGTTTTTTAAGAGGATGATGAGGTGGTTTTGGTGGATGTAGGAATCTTGAGATTTTTTCCACAGGAAGGAAGGCTACTTTTATGTTGTGTTTGTTCATTAATTTGGCTAGCTTATCTGTAACATTTTTGATATAAGGAAGCGAGATTGCGTTTTTGTAATCCTGTTTTATTGTGTTGTTAGCTGGAGGCATTTTGAGGATTCTCTTGATGGTTTTTGTTTCATATCCATTCTGTTGGAAGATTTGTGTTAAGTATTTTAGTTCTTCATTACATCTTTCTTGTGTGCTGGAGATATTGTATGCTCTGTCTCGAAGAGTTTTAATTAAGCTTATTTTTTGTGAAGGATGGTGGTGTGAGGTTGCATTTAGAAATCTTCCAGTGTTTGTCAGCTTCCTATATACTGAGAAGGAGAGTTTACTTTCTTCATTAACTTCTAGTAGAATATCCAGAAAAGGAAGTTTTTTATTTTTTTCTTGTTCTAAAGTGAATTTTATGGTGTTGTGCAAATTGTTGAGATAATCTTTGAAATTGATAAGTTCATCTGTTGTTCCACTGAATATGATGAAAATATTGTCCACATAGCATAGCCATATTTTTGGTTTTTTATGGTAATTCTTAAGAGCACTGTTTTCAAAATTTTCCATAAATAGGTTTGCTAATACCGGTGAAGGACTGGCCATGGGTTCATCATTATCACTGGTATTAGCAAACCTATTAGAAGGTTTGGGTAGAAGCAAACCTATTAGGGTAGAAGCTCATTTAAAGAATTACTGAACATTGATGAGCATTGAATTATTTCTCTAATTTACAGTTTTAAGAGAACAATATCAATATGCCAGCTGTACCGTATTTGATCTATCCACTCACAAAGCTACCATTGATACCACTGTGTATCACCTTTTCCCTCACTTCAGGTTGACTGACAGACTAATGTCTATTACTTATATTCCATTATATTCCATTCTTCTTTGTAATGGGAGGTGATCAAAATGACTGACTACTGTAGTTCTCATCTTCTCACATGTGTTAGGCTCAGTAGTATGTCACTTGGCTTTATAAAGACCTGATGCTGCTTATGATAAAGCACCTAATTCTATCTACAGTGTGTTCTATGACCAGGCTTCCACAAATACCACTTAAATCTGCTGGTCACAAAAATATTTCGCTTGCCCATAGTATGAATTGTGGTAAAAGGTATATGCGTAACATCTTTAATAGAATATAAAGCAGCCACATTCAAATTATATGCAGCAATTTATAAGATCTAGCACGTCTTTAATTTTGCTGCTAGTCAATTTTATTTTCTTCCACCAACATGGAATGTTATGCGCTTAGGATGTAATATGTCATGTCAACAAAAAAACCTCAACCTATGTCACGTTCAATTCCTGAATTTTTTTCAGCTGATATATATCTTTTCAAATATGAAATTTCATTGAATAACTTGTCTGATAATTCTTTCATCAAACTATTTTCTTGCAGAAAATTAATGTCTTTTCTAACTTCTTTCCAGTCAACTTCACTGTTTATTGTAACTCATCTGAACTGCTTTCTCCATAGTTACAAATATGATATGCAGTTCATGTATAATTTAACAAATCATTCAACAAATTTTTCCTTTGTATACTGCTGTTAGTTTTATTTAAGGAAGAATTTAAAGTTGGTGGAACAAATTTAGAAGAAACTTTTTCTTATAAATTATTTAAACCAATTGTGTAGTTAATAGAAGAGTTGATTAACTAAGCAAATATAAGGGGAAAAAACTTTATATAACACTATTTGCCTTTTGAAATATTACCACCAATTTATTTATTTTTTTCACTAGAGGTCAGCCCAGTAGAATAACCGTTGATCAATCATTGTCTCTTTGGCATACTGTATGGAATGTAGTGCAGCTTGTCTCTGTATATTATATTAAGTCCTCAACATCGATACTAAGTGTTGAGGACTAAGTGTCCTCAACACTTAGTATTAAGTGTTGACGACTTAATACTAAGAACAAATTATATTTGCATGAAAAACACCATAATTATAAACACTGCTTCATGTGTATACCAACAAAACTGATAAGCACATGAATGTATCAATTTTTGGATGATATTTAAAAAAAACTAAATAGCATCTTAAAAACGACACTATTTTCAAAATTGGGAATGTATTCTGGTATGCCATTACAGAAACTATCTATATAATTGAATACTATATATAAGAAATAACTTTGTAAATTTTTCTGTATATAATGTAGATTTTATGATTTACACTGTGGTTAAAACGTGCCAGTAGTTCTCGAGGCAAACAAAGAAATTTTTCACAAGTCTTTACTTAGCAACAAGCAGCTACTTTAAACTGCCTATTGAAATAAAGTCTGTAATATCAGGATATGCTTTTAGAAAAAGATTGAGAGACTACCTCATGAGACTAAATAATGTTGCTATTTTTTCAATGTATATCATAGGAAATTACTCCGTTATTATAGTATATGTCTCAATTATATGCTATACATTATGTGTACCCTCATCTCATCGCCTACATTCATATTTTAGTAACCAGCATTGCTACGCCCCTTGGTTACACACATCGTACAGTTCCTTCTAGTCTTTCAATTTTCTGTTCTTTATTCTTAAGTCTTTTATTTAATCTATCAATCTCTACATTAATACGTGGATATTAATTGTAGGATATATTTTAAAATATATGCAGTATTTTTAATATCTGATATTACTACTTGTATTGTTCTATGCTGTTGTAAAGCTTTTTTTTTAGCCGTTATAACAAGGTTTACTGTAAAGCAAACCTTGTTATAATGGCTGTGTCTCAAGTCCCTAGTGGTTTGCTGTAGTAGAGATTGAGTTCAGAACTTCTTTTTAGTACTTTACTATTTGCATCCAAAAATTTTATCAGTAAAGTATATGATATATTTAGATTAGCTTAATTTCTTTCATTTGCAATTTCTAGAAATGGCCAAGTTTGAAATCACCAGGAATTTGAATGCTAATCTGGTTTTAAAAAGATAACTAGGAGACAGCCTTCTTAAGGAATGCAGAGAACTGGTAGGCATCTAATCTAATGTCCAATCCATGCCTTCACCCCATTAGTATGGATAGTGAACAAATGAAGATGGGTTAGCAATTTAGGTTTTAGCTGACCAAATTTTATTCTGTATTGTCATAAACCATTAAAAACTAAACAAAAGACAATGGTGATTCATTGACAGTCTTTTCCTGCCTCTCTTGGCATCAAGCCCTTGTTCTACCAACCTTTCTGATACGACTCCAATGGATTGTAAACTCATTGTGTGTGCTGAGTGGTGCGGAAACAGGTTTGTGTTTGTCTCCTGATTTTAAGATAGTGGGTATCTTAAATTGCAAACAATGAGGTGTGTGACCACTCAATTTCAGGAATGACCTAGTGATTATGACTACAATAGTAATAAGAACAAATAACACTAAAAATATAATAGATATATTGACAATGCCTGTCTACATTTAGTTAATGTACCAAAGACTTGCTGTCTACTACTCTGTCATTTACTATAACGGGAACTTATTGTCTTGCTACATAACTGATCGTTATGATTTTCCATTATGATGCTAGTATCTGGCATTGAATATATGAAAAACATTCAAGCTGTGTTAACTTAAAGTTTGTCAAGTAGCTTAATGCATTATTTAAAAATTAACCTTAGATAATTTGAAATGCTTACTGCAATGCTTACTCAGAAATTTTGAGTACAAACACGTAAAAATTTCATTTCTCTGAGGTGGGGGGGGGGATTGCTCTTAGTAGGTGCATTGTTTCACTTGCATGAACACAGCATCAGGCTAGATTAAGGAAATCTCTGTTTTGAAATCATGAGCCAGAATGATTCTCAACAGGAAAATTGTCCTTTGCCTACTGAACCAAGATTAACACATACTCTTATTTTGGTGATTATTTTAATTAGTTTTGACCAACAAACTGTTTCTCCACCTTAATACCATTAGATACACGTAGTGATAGTATCTTGTAGATTTTTCTTGTGATTTGCTATCTGTCTTTATTCTTTGTACCTTCTAACTACACTGCTTGACTCCAGTTATTTATAAATTACTCTTTCTACTTCTCTTTTCACAATGAAGAGTTCCTACTTTTTATGATAATGAAGACATTTTGACTTCTTTATGACTGATGGCAAGGACAAGCGAATTAGATCATTTAGCCTTTTTCATTTGTCCTAATGTAGTCTATGAAGAAGAGAGGTTGAGCAAAGAGAAAGTGTGTGTGGGGATGGGGGTCTCTTTTTCCCTGAACTCCAACTTTTTATTCTTCATATGGCATAAATATATATATGTATGGCATACTCCATACATATATATGTCATGGCCATGATAAGAGATAAGAATTATTAAGAATTATAGACACGTAAACACAAGATTATTTTAATATTTGCCAAATATTTCAGTCTGAAAATAACAGACTATCTTCAGTGGCTACATAGGAACAGTTTTTAACAAGGTAGAATAACAACAATTGATCATTCAAAAGTAGAACGAGCCACATGATGTTACATTGCTAAGTATTAAAGAGAGGAAAAATTTCATCAGAGTGATGATTAAACTATAGCTATTAATTCACAATTTCATGTAATAATCTTAATTTATAAATAACATTAGACTAATGTAGGAATTACAAGTCTCAATTAAAAAAAAAAAAAAAAAAATTAATGTGTTATCCCGATTAAAGCTTCCCATATTTTTGATAAGCAAATACAGTCATTTCGATTCAAGTTAGGGCATTGAAATAAGGCCTCAGCACTTTCTTTAAATAGGTGTTCAAATTTATAGCGACATCCGTGTAGAAGGCGAGTCTTGGACCAAAGGATGTTGTGGCTTGTCTCTATCCCATGCTGAGCCAATCCAGACTTATTGGATTTGTTGTGCTGAATGTATGATTGATGTTCTTGAATTCTTTTTTCTATAGAGCATACTGTTTGTCAAAAGTAGGACAGATTGCAGGGAATTCTTGAAATTGGTTCTGAAATCCTGGAAATATATGGAATTGGAACTCGACGTATTGAATCTTTATTGTTCTGGATTGGATTGTAGGAATCAAAAAGATGTTGTCTACTTTTTTCAGAGAAGCCATTTAATTTCATGTGATGCTTGATAGTTGAAAGTTCTTTCTGTAATTCATGAAAAGTTGAACAATTAGTTCTAGCTAATCGGATTAAACATTTTATGATTCCTGTTTTTTGATAAGGATGATGAGCAGATTGTTTGAGAATATAATGTCCAATGAAAGTGGATTTTCTGTAAACTGTTGTTGTTAGAATACCTGAAGTGAATGGATGAGGAGGACGTCTAAAAAGGATAACTTGTTGTCTTTTTCTATCTTCATTGAAATTCCTACATTAGTCTAATGTTATTTATAAATTAAGGTTATTACATGAAATTGTGAATTAAGACCTATAGTTTAATCATCACTCTGATGAAATTTTTCCTCTCTTTAATACTTAACAATGTAACATCACGCGCCTCGTTCTACTTTTGAACGAGGCGTGTGATGTTACATTATGACGTTATGATTAATTCTTAATCATAATGTCACAAGTGTCTCTAAAGAGTAGAATTCTATTCCTGCATGGGGAAAACTTTACCAAAAAAAACAGTAAATTAGGTAAACTATCAGTAATACAAGGTAAGTTGCGAGCGAGGATCATCTTTCTGAAAAAAATGCTGCAACAATAAGATTATTCCTAATATCGCTAAGATAAAAGAAACCATCAAATCTCCTGGAGCTCATAATATCTACAGGAACACCAGTTTAGCTTTAATCTGTAATCAACTCGAGCAGCTAAACATGATCTTGCTATTAACATTCATCAAATTTCTGATCTCCATACCTTTATCTCCACAAACTTAGATCCACATCTTTCTGACATAGTTCTTAATGTGGCTAAACATTCTATACAATGTTCCTATAAAAAACAGAATCAACATCTAAACAGCAAATTTGATGTTATTGTTTCTAGACAAATCAAGCCTTCCAAGTTCCAGATAATTAGGTTGTTAACGGTTCCGATCGTTTAACGAGTAGGGAAACACTCATCCTTTCAAAAGGACATGATTTTGCTATGGTCCCTAAAAGATTCCATATCTAGATTTCCTTGTTAACATTGAACAAAACTTTTGTCATCTCTCTGAAAAGGCTAATTCTCTCCGCCTAGAAGTTGCCTCTATGCTGCTTAAATCCAAGCTTCCTCCTTCCAACATATCTGCTTCTGAAAAGAAAGCGCTACATTCCTTAAGAAGCAACAGTCACCTTGTCATCGCTAAAGCAGACAAAGGAAAAGCGACAGTAATTATGGATTCTTCAAACTATTGAAGAAAAATTTCTCTGTTACTTTGTGATTGCTCAACATACCAAGAACTTAATCACGATCCCACCAACAGGCAACTGATGAAATTAAATTCCCTTCTAGATAAGGTGATAAGTTTGGATGCAGACACGATAGAAAGGCTAAAAACACATTTCGCAAGACCCCGCCTAGATTTTATGGTCTACCTAAAATACACAAGACAGATATTCCTCTTTGTCCTATAGTGGACTGTATTGATTCACCTACTTATCACATAGCCAAATATTTAGCGAAATTATTAAAATCACATATAGGCAAATTGCGCTCTTTTTTGAAAAATTCTTCGGATTTCCTAAATAAATTAAAAAAAATCTTATTACAACCTACTGATCTTATGGTGAGTTTTGATGTAGAATCTCTAATGTACCTCTCAAAGAGACTTTACAATTACTTGCTGACATCTTCCCACAAGACATAATAAAATTATTTGATTTCGTGATGCACTCTGGATATTTTTTATCATCATCATCAAATTCCTGCCATGTACCCTCAAGGGGTGTACAGGATATGACAGTACTACATGAAAAAATTACATCATTACTAACTTCCTATCTACAATTTTCCTCCAAATCAGTCTGTTACTTGTCAAGACTCCAACATTATCAGATCTTATATTTCTATCGTCTAAGGCACTTTGTACCGTATCAATCCACCTATATGTTGGTCTTCCTCTGGGTCGTTTTCCTGCCAACCTGGCAGAGAACACTTGTTTTGCTAATCTTTCCTCTCCCATTCTATTTAAGTGACCATACCATCTGAGATTAGCTCTGCTAACGCATTCCTGGATGCTGACAATGTCAAGTTCTTTCCTAATATCCTCATTGTTAATATGATATTGCCATTGATGCCATCTGTTCACGCCTCTAATCTTTCTCAGGACTCTCATATCTGCGGTCTCTAGTCTTTGGTCAAGTGTTTTACTTCTGACCCAGCTCTCAGATCCATAAGTTAAAATTGGTTTGAACACAGTCTTGTATACAGCTAATTTAGTGTTCCGACTAATTTCTTTCTTATTCCATATGAATTTATTCATTTGACTTCCCACGATACCAGCTCTGCTGATTCTGTTGTCTATTTCTATATTTAGTTTACCATCTTCAGTAAAAATTGTGCCTAAGTAGCTGAAATGTTTTACTTGTTCCACAGGTTCTCCATTCACAACACAGTTGACATTTTCAATGATTCTGCCTATTTTCATTGTCTTTGTCTTTTTATTGCTGACCTTCATACCATATCTATTACAACAGCTATTCAATTTAGTCAGAGAATCTTGCAGACATGTAGCGGATTTATTTAGAAGTATAACATCGTCTGCATAAAGCAAAGAGCTGACATTAACATCTCCAATTTTGATATCAGGTTTAATACCACATCCCTTCATAATGTGATCCATATAGATAATGAATAACAGAGGGGATAATGTACATCCTTGTCTCACACCAGATTTAACATTAAACCATCTTCCTGTACTTCCTTCAATTCTAACTGCTGACTCACAACTCAAATAAAGACTAAGTATTGCTTGATATAATGCCCCATTGACACCATATAACTGCAGCGTATTAAATAGCTTCTCTCTTGGCACCTTGTCATATGCCTTTTCCAAATCGACAAAACTTAAATACAGATCTTTGTTATATTCCCATGCTTTCTCGACTATTTGTCGTAAAGTGAAGATCTGATCCTGACAGCCTCTATTTGGCCTGAATCCAGCTTGTTCTTCACCAGGCTTTTCTTCCACAATTCCTCTCAACCGTTTCTCAAGTATACTTGCATAGATCTTGCCAGGAACACTCAGTAGGGAAATACCTCTGTAATTCTCACATTCAGTTTTATTTCCCTTTTTATATATGGGTACTATGAGAGCTCTACTCCAGTCATCGGGAATTCGTCCCTCTGTCCAGGCTTTCTGAACTATGCAGTGCAGCCACTGTAAGACTCTTATACCACCATACTTCAGCATTTCTGGTCGAATATCATCTACTCCTGCTGCCTTTCCACATTTCAAGCCTTTGATGGCTTTTTCTACTTCAAGTATGGATATGTATTCCTGACTGCATGCCTGGTCAGTGTTTTTTATCACTGTGCTGTCATCACTGCTTGTTTCATTTAGCAGTTTTTCAAAGTAATTACTCCATACTTCAAGGATATCTTTTTCTCCTGTTTTCATTTCACCTTTATCATCTCTAACTCCTTTTACAGCACTCTTTCCTTTATTCCTAAGCTTCTTCAACAACCTCCAGAATATTTTGCCACCTTCTTGATATTTATTTTCTATATTCTTGCCAAAGTCCTCCCATGACTTTTGTTTAGCTAGTTTTACACACTGTTTAGCTTTCTTACATTTGTCTCTGTATTCTGTAAGAGTAAAAGCTGACTTATTTGCCAGGAACTTTTGATATGCTTTCTTCTTTTCCTTCACTGCCTCTTTAACTTCCTGTGTCCACCAGGGAGTTCTGATTTTTTTATCCTTGCATACAACCTCACCACATGCCTCTCTGGCAGAATCAATCAATGTTTTCTTCAGAGTTTGCCACTGAATCTCCAAGGTTTGATTCCTGTTCTCAAAGTCTTTCATTTTCTTTTCAATAATATTTCTGTATTTTAGTCTACAGTTCACATCTGAGAGCTGCTCAACTTTTATTCGCTTTAAAACTTTCTTACATGTTATTCTTTTCAATATGAAATTCAATTTTATCCTGCTCAAGACTAAATAGTGATCACTTCCAGTTTCAAATCCTCTGTACACTCTGGTGTCCTGCTCCAGGGAGAAAACATCACTATCAACAATAACATAGTCAATGAGACTTTTCTTATTCCTAGCCTCTTCTCTCCATGTGAATTTGTGCACATTTTTATGTTGGAACATGGTGTTAGTAATAACCAGTCCATGTCCTGAGCAGAAATCCAACAGATATTTGCCATTATTATTAGCTTTGCTCTTTTCTCCAAATTTTCCCAAAATATTTTTGTATGTCTCACAATCATTTCCTACTCTACTATTTAGATCCCCAACAAGGACCAACTTTTCCTTTTTCATTGTGTCGGTTGCTTTTTCTAAAGCCTCAAAAAATTCCTCCACTTCTACCTTAGTAGAACCTTCTGTGGGACCATAGGCACAAATAAGTCTCATTGTCCAGTTCCCCATTCTCATATTTGCCCACATTACTCTACTTGAGACTGACTGCCATTCAAGAAGATTAGCCTCGTATTTTGTGTTGAATACTATGGCTACTCCTTCTTTTCCTTGATTGTCATTGCCTGAATATAACATTTTGTATTTATTGCTCAGAAAGATCTCAGCAGTTTTGGTCTTTTTTGTTTCAGTCACCCCTATTATGTCGATCTGGTACTTATCTAATTCCTCAGCTAGCTCCATTTCTTTGCCATTCAGGCTTCTTATTTTGATAGTACCGATCTTTAACTCTGGTGATGTTGAGTTGGGGTTTGTTTTCAGATTTGTTCCAGTAGCTGACTTTTCGCTGTTCGCCCTGGTTCCCTGGTGAAAACAACGGGGGCCTTGTTTAACCGGGCGACGCCCCAGCGGGCATGAAATTTTGTCATGTTGTACCATCATTTTTTATTTTGGTTTAACCAATAAGAATACAATTTGGTCCGCTAAATCCCAAATTGCTAGCCCATCCTCGTTCGTTCAGTATCAAAGTAGATACCCAACAGGGTGCACCACGAGAAGGTGAGGATTGGACATTAGGTCAGAAGCCCTGGTCGGTTCTCCGCATTCCTTTAAAGGCTATATGGAGGTCTCCTCTCAGTTATACAGCTTTGACCCTTAAGCACCCCTTTTTTTTATTTTTATTTTTTTATGTCAAAACAAATTTTACAACCAAGTTGAAGGAATGGCCATGGAAAGTCCACTTTCACCTGCTCTAGCCAACTTTTATTTGGAACATCTAGAAGACATCCTGTTTTCATCTATATTCCCTCAACCATCCTTTTGGGTAAGATATATAGATGACATCTTTTCAGTGTGTCCTCATAACAGAGATTCCTTACCTTCCTTTTTAGCCAGAATCAATTCCTTACATCTTCGTATTAAGTTTACGAATGGAGATTGAAAAAGACAACAAGTTATCCTTTTTAGACGTCCTCCTCATCTGTTCACATTATTCTAACAATAACAGTTTACATAAAACCCACTTTCACTGGATGTTATATTCTCAAACTGCTCGTCATCCTTATCAAAAAACAGGAATTATAAAATGTTTAATCCAACTAGCTAGAACTAATTGTTCAACTTCTCATGAATTACAGAAAGAACTTTCAACTATCAAACATCACATGAAATTAAATGGCTTCTCTGAATAAAGTACACAACATCTTTTCGATTCCTACAGTCCAATCCAGAACATCAAAGATTCAATACGTCGAGTTCCAATTCCATATATTTCCAGGATTTCAGAGCCAATTTCAAGAATTCTGAAGAAATATGATTTAACAACCACTTATATTCCTATTAATAAAACAACCACCTATTTCCCCTCTTCTAAAGATAAATGCTCAGCTATGTCTCTCCCTGGTAATCAAGTTCATTTTAACTGCAATCTGTCCTACTTTTGACAAACAGTACGCTCTGTAGAAAAAAGAATTCAAGAACATCAGTCATACATTCAGCACAACAAATCCGATAAGTCTGGATTGGCTCAGCATGGGATAGAGACAAGCCACAACATCCTCTGGTCCAAGACTGGCCTTCTACACGGATGTCGCTATAAATTTGAATACCTATTTAAAGAAAGTGCTGAGGCCTTACTTCAATGCTCTAACTTGAATCGAAATGACTGTATTTGCTTATCAAAAATATGGGAAAGTTTAATCAGGATAACACATTAATTTTTTCTTTTTTTTTAATTGAGACTTGTAATTCCTACATTAGTCTTAATGTTATTTATAAATTAAGATTATTACATGAAATTGTGAATTAATAGCTATAGTTTAATCATCACTCTGATGAAATTTTTCCTCTCTTTAATACTTAGCAATGTAACATCACGTGGCTTGTTCCACTTTTGAATGATCAATTGTTGGTATTCCACCTTGTTAAAAATTGCTCCTATGTAGCCACTGAAGATAGTCTGTTATTTTCAGACTGAAATATTTGGCAAATATTAAAATAATCTTGTGTTTATGTGTCTATAATTCTTAATCATAATGTCACAAGTGTCTCTAAAGAGTAGATAAGAATTATGATTTTTCGTATCTCTTATGTGTTTCTGTTTTTGATCAGCTGTTTTAGTTCTGACCCTGCTCTCAGATCCATAAATTAAAATTAGTTTGAATATTGTCATCTTGTATACTACTAGTTAGTGTTTTAGCTGATTTCTCCCTTATTCCATGTAAATATCATATTACCTTGATGGACCTGTGTTTCACTCAGGATTTCTCCATAAGTGCTGGTCAGAAAGATGCCTCCAATGATCTCAATCTTGAGCCTCTCTCTCTTCCATGTTATACCCATAGATTTCACTAGTGGATCTTCCCATCTTGTAGGCGGTCTTCCTGCTTTTCTCTTTATTCTTGGTTGCCAGTTGAGTATTCTATATGTCCATCTGTTATCCCTGAGTCTGGCTACGTGACCTACCCATCTCATCTTGCTTTCATATACTGCAGTTACCACATCTTTTATGCCTGATCTCTTTCTTAGTTCCGTGATTCTAACATGTTCCATTTTGCTGATGTTACAAATCCTGCGTTCTATTTCATGCTGAGTTATTCTGAGAGTTTCTTCTTCTTTTCTTGTTGTGTTCCTGCGTTTCTGATCCATATGTGAGTGATAGTAGTATGTTACTATTAAATAGTTTTGCCTTCATAGAGATGTCAAGATTTGGATCAGAAAGTGTTTCTTTTATTTAGTCTGTTGAATGATAACCATGCAGCTTTCTTTCTTTCTTTTTGCTAGTTCTTCATATAAATCATTATTCATTTTTATTGTTTGTCCTAAGTAATTGTAGGAGTCAACTTGTTCTATAGGGATGTTATCAATACATAGGTGACTGTCACTTGTGTAGATGTTTAATCAATTTTATTTTTTCTAGGTTAATTTCTAAGCCTATCTCACTGCTATTTGTGTATATTTTTTCACCCATTTCTTCTAGATCTTTTGGGGTTTGAAATATTAGTACTTGATCATCAGCAAACATAAGGATTTGTAATTTTTTTACCATCTATGCTTATTCCACCATTTAATGTCTATTTTTCTCAGATTATATTCTAAAGTGCTATAAATAGATTTGGAGAGATCACATTGCCTTGGCAGATCCCTCTCTATATTTATAGATTGATCAAATAGGATTATTTGTGTGGTCTGAATTTTGTTAATTTCTTTTATCATGTGGATGTAAGTAAGATCCACATTTATTTCCAGTAAGGCATGGATGACTGCATTGTGTTCTATGGTATCAAATGCTTTTTTAAAATCAGTAAAGAGGAAACATAGAGGAATTCAGTATTCTATGCATTTTTCTGTTAGTTGTGAAATGACCTGAATATTATCTATTGTGGAAAAGCCTCTTCTGAATCCTGCCTGCTCTCTACTGGAGTTTTCTTTGGGAGTGTTTTGGATTCTCTTCAGTATTACTCTGTTCGTGATTTTATATATGTGAGAGAGTAAACAGATTTGACGATAATTTTTTAAGTCTTCCTTTGTTCCCCTTTTTTGAATAGAAGCATGCTTTTTTTAGGTCTTCCATTCCTCTGGAATCTTTCTTTCTTTGAAGTACCACGTGAATCTGGCAGCAACGCTTTGAAAATAATTGGTCCACCTTGTTGAATTTCTTCAGCCTTAACATGATCAAGTCCTGAGGCTTCACCTTTACTCATTTTCTTAAGGCATGTTCTATTTCTTCTGGAAGTACATCTGGTATATTGCTTGGTTTTGGAATGATAGGTTCTGAAACTTGGCACTTAATTGCATAGAGATCATTATAAAAATTCTGCACAATTTCATCTATCCTTTTTCTATTAGTATGTTTTTCTCCATTTTGATCATGTAAAGCAGATGGAATTGACTGTTTAAAATTTAAGTCTTTCTCTATTTTTTTCAGGCTGGTTTTTGCCTGCACTGCTTCTCTTAGTTTTTGTATCCTGAAAGCTTTTGTAGTCTTCTGGAATTCTTTTCCTTAGTAACTTACAGATAATTTTGTATTCTAGAAAATTTTTTTTCAGATTTCTTCAGTTCTTTTCTCTTTTTCAGTAGTTCTATTGTTTGAGGTGAGAGTCGTTCTCTTTTCTTGTTGTTCTCTTTTTTGTGGTCTATTCTTATAATTGCTCTGAGGAGTCTGTGGTTAGAATCACAGGAATTTCTGAATTTTTCTTACACTCATTGAATTTATTAATAAAGTCAATATAGTCATCATTTATGTAACAGTTCTTAATAGTCCATTCAGTCTCTTTCATGTACTTCCTGAACTTGTGGTAGTCTATTTGTTTGGTTTGTCTTTTGTGGTTTGATGTTGCCCTGATATGTTGTTCTCTTTTTTGTGGTCTGTTCTTATAATTGCTCTGAGGAGTCTGTGGTTAGAATCTATGTTGAAGTATGTTTCGCCTGTTGTACCAACATTTTGTACCAGTCTTTAACAGTCTGTTAAAATGTAATCAATTTCATTTTTTGTGTCTCCATTCGGTGATTGCCAAGTCCATCTTCTTCTTCCTGGGCATTCGTTGAAAAAATTGTTCATGATAAAGAGTTATTCAGCTAATCTCTCTCCTCTTCTATTTCTTTCTCCCAGGCCATGTGGTCCTATAAACTTTTCATTTTCTTTTCCACATCCTATTTTGGCATTAAAGTCACCACCACCGAATGTGTATGTTGACTTGTAATTTTAATGCCTGTTCAAGATTCATGTAAAAATTTTCTATTTCTTGATTATCAGTTACAGATGTTGGAGCATAGCAGGATATTAATTTTATTGTTATATTGTTCTCTATTCCAATTAAGAGTACACCTATTCTTTCAGATATGATGTTACAAGAAAGGATTGACTTGGTGAGCTTAGATTTAACAGTAAAGCCCACTCCACTTGTTTGCCATTGTTTGAGGAGTATCTGTGAGCCATTGTACCATCTTGCTGTCAGTTCTTTCAATCTTTTTGTTTCATTCACTAGCAGGATATCCAAGTTGATATTGGTTAGTTCTTTGATTAATAAATCTATTCTGTAGTCTCTTGCCAAAGTTCGAGTATTGAGGGTACTGATTACCATTTTCATAGATTTAAGAGGCAGCCTGTTTTCATCTGCGAGATTCTTAGCACCCCTGGCCTCATTCGGTGCCTTACACTATGGTGAGTGTGGGCTGCCCAGGACTCGGGGCCGTTTCTGTTGTTGTAATGCCATCTTTGCGCTGTGGTTGCATATACACTTCTCCTGACCAGGGTTCTGAAGCGTTTGCCAGATCTCTGTTAGTGGTGTTGGGTCCAAGTCTGGATCAGCATATGTAAATGTCATATGCCGCAAAAAAAAAAAAAAACTTTGAACCCCCCCCCTTCAGTACATGTGGTATGAGATGTTATTCATTAGTATTTATTTATTTATTATATTTTTCCCGTCATATGATATTTATATGGAATAAGGGAGAAATCAGCTAAAACACTAAATAGTAGTATACAAGACGACAGTGTTCAAACTAATTTTAACTTATGGATCTGAGTGTTGGGTCAGAACTAAAACAGTTGATCAAGAGCAGAAACATAAAATGATGAAAACCATAAAAATAGGCAAGAACATAGAAAACTATGCAGTCAATGTTTTCCATGTTCTTGTCTATTTTTATAGTTTTCATCATTTTATTGATAATTTTCAGGCCAAATTTGTTGATGTTCAGTTTAGTTAAAGAATCCAGAGACTTCAGCTGGCTTTATCTAGGGTTCCTGCATCATCTACATAAAGCAAAGAGCTAAGTTTGAGTTTGCTGGAATTGACTATAAAAGAAGAATGAAAGAAATTTTACTTTTTTGTAGCAAGAACATAATTTCAACAGTTAACTTTTTCTCATATTCATGATTTTTTTTTTATCAGTTACTCAATACTTTTAGTGTTGTTTCAGTGTATGTTATTTATGTTTATTTAGATGTTTGTTGGATCTCTTTTTGTCTAAACAAGATGCATATAACCAGTGCCTCCTTGAAAAGGTAAAGGAGGCAGTCTGCACTGCAGCCCCTGAATTCAATACTGATCGACAACATGTAAGTTAGTATTTTCACAGAATTAAATTTTAAAGACAACTTAATGAAAACCTTGACTCATTTCCCGAGAGAAAGTTGACCAAAAAATACATGATTTTTTAAAAATTTTTCATATGCCTTAATGAATGATTATTTAGAAAAACAAATTCCTGTTGGTAAATTTTAATTTTTTATGTATTTATAAATGAGTGATTTTTCTATAAGAAATTTGCATGAGCTATTACAGTAGTACAAAAATAACTTTCATTCAGTACAAAAATAAAATAAAATCCAATTTATTTTTTATTTTAGAAATGGCAGTTCCTTCATAACAGGTTACAAAAAAATTTCCCTCACTCCCTTCCTTTTTCATCTTTTTTCTTTGCACATGCAGTACACGGTCTCATCAGATTAGGTTTTTTGTCCTTCTTGGAAGATTATCATCTGAAAAGTGATGTACAGTAAAACTAAAAGAAGTTGCAGATGTACATAAATATCACTTATGCAGCTTATTGCAAAATACTTGGTCACATGCATCACTATATGTTTAGGCAACTATTTAAGAATGCACTGGTCAGTAATTGTCAATAGTCTTGATCACCATGGGAAAAACAAAGGATTTTTCGGAGTTTGATAAAAGACTTACTGTGGATGCCTGTCTGGCTGTTCCAGGATGACCACGAGTATTCACAAATGATTTGTACCTTCCAACAAGAACTATCTGCACTTAAAGCACCTGATCATGGTGGAGAGAATCTCTTGGTGATGGTACTACTCCTTTTCATTCTTATTTATTCTTGTTCTATTTCTCCTTTTTTACTTTCGTATTACTGGGATCTAATGCATGCTGCCATGTTTACGGTGCAACCTGTGGACATCTGTAGTGGTGGTTGGGGGAATCCTGGTAATTTCACAATACTATCTCTGATTTGGCAAGATGGGCCGTCCTGGATGTCCCAGCCAAAATGGATTGGGCTTGCCTGTAAGGATCAACAGTGTTGTAGTAAATCTCTTTCCCTATGGTCCATTGACAGGGCTTGAGGCTTGCTGCAGTACAGGTATAGCATTCAGGGTCTCATAGCTGTTCTCATTGAGTTGCCAAGATTTTTTTCCTTGCATAATTGACAAACCAGTTATAATGAACACATACACACACTAAATAGGTATAATACAATTGCTTGATAGTCTTAATTGCTTTGGTCCTAAACAGTAATTTTTTATACCAGTTATATATTTTGTTTAATCCTTTATCCAAGTGTAAGCAAACAAAGTTTGTGCCTGAAATATTTTCAGGACTGGGGCAACTCGCGGTAAAGGTGGAGTAAGTTCAGATCACTTGCCTTAGTATCTCCCATAATGCAAAGCACATCTCCTTGTGGACATGTATAATGCTATGCATTAAGGGAAGGGCCACTATCCAGACCGGTTTCGACTTTTATTGAGGTCTCATCAGTGGCAGCTAGACCCATAGGTGGTGATACTAAGATGGAAGTAATGCAGAAGTCATATCACTGTATACCAGTTAGGTGTATACACTGTATACACCTAACTGGTATACAGTGACTGAGGAGGCAATGTATGTAAATACGTTTGCACCAGGATAAACTGGATGTTGACAGTTAGCCCACAAAAAGAAAAGAAAGCTGATCTTGAAAGGAAATTGGAACATTATCAAAAGTAAGAGGTAATGAAGAGGGATCTTTCTTGCAGTTACATAAGTCAGGCCCGAGATTTTATGGCATTGAAATTTACTAAGTTATCTTCACTCCATTTGAGAATGTTGAGATCAGTATTTAAGTCATTGGTTATGGAAGATCTTGAGGCTTTACACTACGGGATTCTTGAATGAGGAAGAGTACTGTTATTGGCAAAACTGTGAATAGGATTTGAAGTTAGACAGAGAAGGTCATTGATGTAAAGGAGGAAGAGCATGATTGACACTACAGAACCCTTGGGTACTCCAATATTGATAGAGAAATTAAGGAGAGAAAGCCATCTACCATGACACACAATGAACGACCAGTGAGGAAGTTGCAATCCAATCACAGAGTGCAGGAGGGTGGCCATAAGATGGTAGCTTGTTCAGGACGTCTCAATGCCAGACACAATTTGAATGTCTTTGAAATATCAAGAGCAACAACATGGGTTTCTTCAAATCGTTCCATGTTCTGTGTCCAAAGGTCAGTAAGATTAGCAAGAAGGTGAATTGTGGAAAATGAAAATGAGGCAATGCATATTGGTGATCTCAGATGAGTCTCCTGATAGTGAAGAAACTGGTGGTTCCTTTTCCATCACTTTTGAAAATACTGAGGTGAGAGCAGCTTTTTGAGAACTAGGGCTTGGATATGGGTTAGGGATCTGCAGTGGAGTGGGGAATAGTGTCTCTCACTCTAGTGATGATTATTTCAGTGCAGATGTTTGGATCAGGAGAGCGAAGTAGTAATTCGACCATGAGAAAGAGGCATAAAAATTCCAGAGGTCATCCCTGTTGGCAAATTATAATGTTGTACAAGGCTGAGATTGGCTGGGAGAAAGAGACTTGAATAAGATTGTGGTCAGAGTTACCAATGAGAAAGCAGACATTCACAGTGTATTTGAAGGAAAGCTAGTTAAACAAAGGTTAAGAGTGTTGGAAGAATGATTGAAGATTGTCGTATTCTGGTTAGTAGGTTAACTATTTGTCTTTGGTTATTTTTGATGACAAAATGATTCAGCTTCCCTTCTAGCTTGATCTGTGAAGTTGGAGGAGTAGGTGTAGTTTTTGTTATGGATGTTAGTCCCCTAGGAAGACAAATCTCACAATTTGAGTAATTAGTTTGTATGAACAGGCTATGTCACAGAGGTGGGAATGCTTGGCTGGAAGAAGCTTTATATTGCAAGATTACCAGCTCATAATGGCACTTGGGCAGATTCGGAAATTCTCTAAACTTCATTGATAATCTCTAAGAAATAAAATTGTAGATCTAATTTTTGGTCATAAGTAGTCAAAAATAATGGAATAATTGTTGGAGTTAGAGGTAAAGGCATCAAAAAGTGAAGGCTATAGAGTGCAGTAAGGAAATCTTAAGCCAGAGTGGATTGAAAAACTGGGATTCCAGGTTGGATAGCCTTTGGTAAGGGATGTCAGATTTTACGAAATCACGTTCCTCCCTTTTGGTGGGATGCATCATGCAGAATGTAGTTGGGACTGTAGTCATAGAGGAAGGCAATTGGGGTTCTTGATCTCCTTTTCAATTAGTGAAAAGGAGATTAAGTTTTGATGTCTGTAAGTGGTGGTGTATATCACTGATGTTTGTATTAATGCCTCAAAAATAATGTGGAATTATTTTTTTTTCTTAATTAATTGTTTCCACACCAACTGGATGCTCCAAAAAACACTTCCACATCCAGTTGGTGAACAGGATGTGGAAGTGTTTTTTGGAGCAGTAGTTGGCATATTTTTATTTTTTCCAGTTTTTTTGTTGTATTTTTCATATTTTTTGATTTTTTTATGAGAGATTTATTTGTTTCTACAGTAAAAACATTATTATTTGTATTATTCATGTTAGAACTGTTAATTCAGGAAACATAAAGAGCAGAGGTGTAAAGCTAGGATGAGGGACTTGTGTACCAACTTACACATAGGGAGTGCCCAGACTCAAGTCGAAGTGTGGCCTTGGGCAGTGTCCCTTACATACCACTAACTTATTCTCCCTCCATGCATGACCTTGCAGATGAAGCAATAGCAGGATTGGTCAGATTAGTCTTGGTCAATCTGCTGTACCCTCAAATGGACAGAAACTGGCTCTCTAGTTGAATCATGATAGCATTGTGTTAAACATGCCCAGCAAGGCCATCACCCTTCTGCATGCGGGAAGAAAGAGAAGGGTACAGAAAAGCCAACAGCCCTACTCTGGAGATGAAATATGGAAGTAGCCACTTTACACCTTCAAAAAAAGCAAGGTGATGTTTCATCAGACAATGAAGGACATCTGACACCAGAGGTCTAGTTGGCATTTCCTTGCAACTAGGGAAGATATGCATTTAAGGCAGCAGTACTTGTCTGCCAGAGCCCCGTCTGAACAGGCCATACTATGGCAAGATAGGGATGATTTGGCTGAGAGACACCATATTGAATGATCCGTAATGACACTCGTGCAGATTCTGTAAACTGTTATAATCTTCAAAAAATATAATTGTGGATCTCATTGAGAATAGTAGTAATGCAAACAAACAAAAAAAAAAAAAGGTTTTTCATTTCATGAATCTAATTAATTGATAGATATCAACTTGCACTTATACAGATATCATGTGCTTGATAAAATCGGGAAAACTTCGTTGATATAAAGCAATCCTATCAAATCAATTCGGTGAAATCGAATGAACAGAAGTCATTTTACTAGATTTTTGGAGTAAGCTACTATTTTGAGATAAAAATTAATAACATTAAAATTCTATGGGTTGTACATTTCTATGGGGGTGCCGTGAAATAATGAAAAAAAAATTTAAATGTTTTAAGACTAAGTAGATTTTTTTTTTATTTTAAAAGAAACGTATTTAATTTTTATTTATTATTTTTTTTTTTTTTTTATATTTTAATGGAAAAAAAATCGCACATTGGTGCGGCGCTTAATGAATATTAATAAATATATGGCTTATTCATGTAAGTTTCATTTCAAAGCAGAAACCTAAGAATTGCAGTTTCAAATATTTCACCTGATATTGACTTTTTTGTGTAGCAGTATTGAAATACATCCATCGCATTAAATTGTTATTAAACTTCTTTTATGTTTGTAATTCTTTCTTTATTACTAATCATTTTACATTTCATGTGTTTGTACTGCAAATGTACAATAACAATATATCTATCTATATAAAAATATCAGAAAATGTGCCATGTCAAATGTGTATGTAAGATGCTAAAAATGTAATATTTGCATTTGATTTTTGCAATATTCGCTGTATATGTTTTGTATTGAATATAAATTCAATAAATATTATAATAATATATGTCTATATTATGATTTTTTTCGAGGGAGCTGTGAAATATTTTAATTTTTCCAACGGGGACCCTGACATTCAGAAGTTTGGGAAGCACTACTCTAGACCAGTGATTTTCAACCTTTTTCATAACATGGCACACCTAGATTAATTATTAAAATTCTGCAGCACACTAAATATATTCTTTTAATTTTTTGATGATCTGGCAAAAAATAGGCATAATTTTGATTGATTTACACACACAAAAAGATGGAAGACCAGACACTAATAAATAAATGTGCAAATTAATTCTTTCAATTAATTTGTTTTCATAAATCTTATGGCACAGCAGTTGAAAATCGTTGCCCTAGACTAACACAATACCGTAGGTCAGACTAGTGCGGGAATACAGTAATAATATAAAGTATCAAGATGAAATGTAAAGTTTAATAACCAGATCTTAAAAATAAGAATTTTTGGTAATTAATTAAATGTTCATGTTATTTTATTTAGTTATTTTTTTAACTAGAAGTTGTCAAGCTAGGCAGGTTAGTTTTGTGGTTTACGTAGCTTATTGTTGTATAGTGCTATTGCTTCAATGTAGTATCATCATCATCATCATCAAATTCCTGCAATGTACCCTCAAGGGGTGTACAGGATATGACAGTACTACATGAAAAATTTACATCATTACTAACTTCCTATCTATAATTTTCCTCCAAATCAGTCTGTTGCTTGTCAAGACTCCAACATTATCAGATCTTATATTTCTATCGTTTAAGCCACTTTGTACTGTATCAATCCACCTATATCTTGGTCTTCCTCTGGGTCGTTTTCCTGCCAACCTGGCAGAGAACACTTGTTTTGCTAATCTTTCCTCTCCCATTCTATTTAAGTGACCATACCATCTGAGATTAGCTCTGCTAACGCATTCCTGGATGCTAACAATGTCAAGTTCTTTCCTAATATCCTCATTTTTAATATGATATTGCCATTGATGCCATCTGTTCACGCCTCTAATCTTTCTCAGGACTCTCATATCTGCGGTCTCTAGTCTTTGGTCAAGTGTTTTACTTCTGACCCAGCTCTCAGATCCATAAGTTAAAACTGGTTTGAACACGATCTTGTATACTGCTAATTTAGTGTTCCGACTAATTTCTCTCTTATTCCATATGAATTTATTCAATTGACTTCCCACCATACCAGCTTTGCTGATTCTGTTGTCTATTTCTATATTTAATTTACAGTCTTCAGTAAAAATCGTACCTAAGTAGCTGAAATGCTTCACTTGTTCCACAGGTTCTCCATTCACAACACAGTTGACATTTTCAATGATTCTGCCTATTTTCATTGTCTTTGTCTTTGTCTTTTTATTGCTGACCTTCATACCATATCCATTACACAGCTATTCAATTTAGTCAGAGAAACTTGCAGACTTGTAGCGGATTTATTTAGAAGTATAACATCATCCGCATAAAGCAAAGAGCTGACATTAACATCTCCAATTTTGATATCAGGTTTAATACACTTTCCTTCATAATGTGATCCATATAGATAATGAATAACAGAGGGGATAATGTACATCCTTGTCTCACACCAGATTTAACATTAAACAATCTTCCTGTACTCCCTTCAATTCTAACTGCTGACTCACAACTCAAATAAAGACTAAGTATTGCTTGATATAATGCCCCATTGACACCATATAACTGCAGCGTTTTGAATAGCTTCTCTCTTGGCACCTTGTCATATGCCTTTTCTAAATCGACAAAATTTAAATACAAATCTTTGTTATATTCCCATGCTTTCTCGACTATTTGTCATAAAGTGAAGATCTGATCCTGACAGCCTCTATTTGGCCTGAATCCAGCTTGTTCTTCACCAAGCTTTTCTTCCACAATTCTTCTCAACCGTTTCTCAAGTATACTTGCATAGATCTTGCCTGGAACATTCAGAAGGGAAATACCTTTGTAATTCTCACATTCAATTTTATTTCCCTTTTTATATATGGGTACTATGAGAGCTCTACTCCAATCATCGGGAATTCGTCCCTCTGTCCAGGCTTTCTGAACTATGCAGTGCAGCCACTGTAAGACTTTTATACCACCATACTTGAACATTTCTGGTCGAATATCATCTACTCCTGCTGCCTTTCCACATTTCAAGCCTTTGATGGCTTTTTCTACTTCAAGTATGGATATGTATTCCTGACTGCATGCCTGGTCAGTGTTTTTTATCACTGTGCTGTCATCACTGCTTGTTTCATTTAGCAGTTTTTCAAAGTAATTACTCCATACTTCAAGGATTTCTTTTTCTCCTGTTTTCCTGTCACCTTTATCATCTCTAACTCCTTTTACAGCACTCTTTCCTCCATTCCTAAGCTTCTTCAACAACCTCCAGAATATTTTGCCACATACTTGATATTTATTTTCTATATTCTTGCCAAAGTCCTCCCATGACTTTTGTTTAGCTAGTTTTACACACTGTTTAGCTTTCTTACATTTGTCTCTGTATTCTGTAAGAGTAAAAGCTGACTTATTTGCCAGGAACTTTTGATATGCTTTCTTCTTTTCCTTCACTGCCTCTTTAACTTCCTGTGTCCACCAGGAAGTTCTGATTTTTTTATCCTTGCATACAACCTCACCACATGCCTCTCTGGCAGAATCAATCAATGTTTTCTTCAGAGTTTGCCACTGAATCTCCAAGGTTTGATTCCTGTTCTCAAACTCTTTCATTTTCTTTTCAATAATCTTTGTGTATTTTAGTCCACAGTTCACATCTGAGAGCTGCTCAACTTTTATTCGCTTTAAAACTTTCTTACATGTTATTCTTTTCAATATGAAATTCAATTTTATCCTGCTCAAGACTAAATAATGATCACTGCCAATTTCAAATCCTCTGTACACTCTGGTGTCCTGTACCAGCGAAAAAACATCACTATCAACAATAACATAGTCAATGAGACTTTTCTTATTCCTAGCCTCTTCTCTCCATGTGAATTTGTGCACATTTTTATGTTGGAACATGGTGTTAGTAATAACCAGTCCATGTCCTGAGCAGAAATCCAACAGGTATTTGCCATTATTATTAGCTTTGATCTTTTCTCCAAATTTTCCCAAAATATTTTTGTATGTTTCACAATCATTTCCTACTCTGCTATTTAGATCCCCAACAAGGACCAACTTTTCCTTTTTCATTGTGTCAGTTGCTTTTTCTAAAGCCTCAAAAAATTCCTCCACCTCTACCTTAGTAGAACCTTCTGTGGGACCATAGGCACAAATAAGTCTCATTGTCCAGTTCCCCATTCTCATATTTGCCCACATCACTCTACTTAAGACAGCCTGCAATTCAAGAAGATTAGCCTCGTATTTTGTGTTGAATACTATGGCTACTCCTTCTTTTCCTTGATTGTCATTGCCTGAATATAACATTTTGTATTTATTGCTCAGAAAGATCTCACCAGTTTTGGTCTTTTTTGTTTCAGTCACCCCTATTATGTCAATCTGGTACTTATCTAATTCCTCAGCTAGCTCCATTTCTTTGCCATTCAGGCTTTTTACATTGATAGTACCGATCTTTAACTCTGGTGATGTTGAGTTGGGGTTTGTTTTCGGATTTGTTCCAGTAGCTGACTTTTCGCTGTTCGCCCTGGTTCCCTGGCAAAAACAACGGGGGCCTTGTTTAACCGGGCGACGCCATAGCCGGTATGAAATTTTGTCATGTCGTACCATCATTTTTTATTTTGGTTTAACCAATAAGAATACAATTTGGTCGGCTAAATCCCAAATTTCCAGCCCATCCTCGTTCGTTCAGTATCCAAGTAGATACCCAACAGGGTGCACCACGAGAAGGTGAGGATTGGACATTAGGTCAGAAGCCCTGGTCGGTTCTCCGCATTCCTTTAAAGGCTATGTGGAGGTCTCCTCTCAGTTATACAGCTTTGACCTTTAAGCACCCCTCAATGTAGTATGTATATAGATATTCCTGAAGATGACCTTAATATAAAGGTTGAAACCTAGAATTTTAATATTATTAAAGATTTTATCTGAAATGGTAGTTGTGTCTTTTAATCTAGTATAATAAGATTTGAAAATAAACAGGAATTGCATGCACTCCTTTACAGCATTTTAAACAATGTGATTATTTTAAACACTTAGCTTTGACCAGTTCTTTTCCTATAATGTTTTTAAATAAGCTCTTTATGGATAAAAGGAATATTGTGAAATAATAGATGTGTATAGTAGACATAATATGAATAAGAATAGAAAATCTTTTTTATTTTTACTTTTTATTTAAAGCATGTTCTCTTTATTATTATTCTATTACCTATCACTTTGACAGATTCCTTTATCCAAGTCTCCCTGTTTCTAGTTTTCTTTTTAAATTGCATATAATCTCTTCTGGTTAATGTCAGTAAATGTAATAATGTATATTTGGATCATCATCATCTTCTTTGAGGTGCTTAAGGGTCAAAGCTGTATAACCGAGAGGACTCCACATAGCCTTTAAAGGAATGTGGAGAACCGACCAGGGATTCTGACCTCATGTCCAATCCTCACCTTCTCGTGGTGCACCACCTGGATACTGAAATGAACAAGGATTGGCTGGCAATTTGGGATTCAGCTGACAAAATTGTATTCTTATTGGCTTAAACCAAAATATAAAATGATGGTACAACATGACAGATTTCATGCCAGCTGGAAGCGTTGCCCTGTTAAACAAGGTCCCCGTTATTTTCCCCAGGAAACCAGGGCAAACAGTGACAAGTCAGCTACTGGAACAAATCCTAAAACACACTCCAATGCAACATCACCAGAGTTCAAGATTAGTACTTTCAACATAAGCCTGAATGGCAAAGAAATGAAGCTAGCTGAGGAATTGAATAAGTACCAGATTGACATAATAGTTGACTGAAACAAAAAAAGACAAAACCTGGTGAGAACTTTCTGAGCAATAAATACAAAATGTTATATTCAGGCAATGACAATCAAGGAAAAGGAGTAGCCATAGTATTCAACACTAAATACAAAGCTAATCTTCTTGAATAGCAGGCAGTCTCAAGTAGAGTGATATGGGCAAATATCAGAATGGGGAACTGGACAGTGAGACTTATTTGTGCCTATGGTCCCACAGAAGGTTCTACTAAGGTATAAGTGGAGGAATCTTTTGAGACTTTAGAGAAAGCAACTGACACAATGAAAAAGGAAAAGTTGGTCCTTGTTGGGGATCTAAATAGCAGAGTAGGAAATGATTGTGAGACATACAAAAATATTTTGGGAAAATTTGAAGAAAAGAGCAAAGCTAATAATAATGGCAAATACCTGTTGGATTTCTGCTCAGGACATGGACTGGTTATTACTAACACCATGTTCCATCATAAAAATGCGCACAAATTCACATGGAGAGAAGAGGCAAGGAATAAGAAAAGTCTCATTGACTATGTTATTGTCAATTGTGATGTTTTCTCCTTGGTGCAGGACACCAGAGCGTACAGAGGATTTGAAATTGGAAGTGATCACTATTTAGTCTTGAGCAGGATAAAATTGAATTTCATTTTGAAAAGAAAAACATGTAAGAAAGTTTTAAAGCGAATAAAAGTTGAGCAGCTCTTAGATGTGAACTGTAGACTAAAATACACAAACATTATTTAAGAAAAAAATTAGAGTTTGAGAACAGGAACAAAACCTTGTATATTCACTTGCAGGCCCTGAAGAAAACATTAAGCCAGAGAGGCATGTGGTGAGGTCTGCAAGGATAGAAAAATCATGGTGGACACAGGAAGTTGAAGGAAAAGAACACAGCATCAAAAGTTCCTGGCAACTAAGCCAGCCTGTGCTCTTAGAGAATACAGAGACAAATGTAAGAAAGCTTAACACTGTGTAAAACTAGCTAAACAAAAGTCATTGGATGAATTTCCTGATTTCTATGTAATTTTCTATGTAATGAATTTAATTTCTATATAAGAACAAAGGAAATAAACATCAAGAATGTGGTAAAATATTCTGGAGGGGCTGTTGAAAAAAAGCTCAGAAATGGAGGACAAAGTGCTGTAAAAGGAATTAGAGATAAAAGGTGATGTGAAAACTGGAGAAAAAGATATCCTTGATGTATGGTGTAATTACTTTGAAACATTGCTGAACAAAACAATCAGTGACAGCACAGTGGTGAAAAATACTCAACAGGCATATAATCAGGAATACATATCCATACTTAAGTAGAAAAAGCCATCATATGAAAATAGGCAGAAACATAGAAAATATCAGCTGCATTGTGAATGGAGAACCTATAGAACAGGTGAAACAATTCAGCTACTTAGGCACGAGTTTTAGTGAAGATGGTAAATTAAATATGGAAATAGACAATAGAATCAACAAAGCTGGTATGGTAGGAAGTCAACTGAATAAATTTATATGGAATAAGAGAGAAATTAGTCAAAACACCAAATTAGCTGTATACAAGACGGTGTGTTCAAACCAATTTTAACTTATGTATCTGAGAGCTGGGTCAGAAGTAAAACACTTGATCAAAGACTAGAGACTGCATATAGGAGAGTCCTGAGAAAGATTAGGGGCATGAACAGATGGCATCAATGGCAACATCACATTAAAAACGTGGATGTTAGGAAAGAACTTAACATTGTTAGCATCCAGGGATGTATTAGCAGAGTCAGTCTCGTGGTATGGTCCCTTAAACAGAATGGGAGAGGAAAGATTAGCAAAACAAGTGTTCTCTGCCAGGTTGGCAGGAAAATAACCCAGAGGAAGAAGATATAGGTGGATTGATATGGTAAAAAAGCTTTTGAAGATAGAAATAGAAACAATCATGAGAATGTTCTTGAAAGGGATAGATAGGGCTATGCTGGGGACATAGTTTTGGGTGGACATTGTGTTTAATGGGTGCACTGAGCTACAAGTGCTGGAAAAAGGGAATATGACTGGTAAATGATATTGCAACAAAGTTCTTATTGGTGACAATACTACATCACATTGTACAAGTGCAGTGGAGATACTTCTGGAGGCTGAGGATGTTAATCGAATTGAATGGCCAGCACGCTCCCCAGATCTCAACCCTACAGAACTTGTAGGGGATGCAATTGGTAGATCCATTTCTGCTCGAATTTCCCATCCAGAAAAGAAACAAAACTTTATCCTTTCTCTGAATGAGCAGTAGGCCAGTTTGTCTCACTACTGAATCATTTGGTGCTAAGCATAGTATGACATTGTGAGAGCCTAATCGCAGTTCGGGGTGGACATATTCCATACTCAAGTAGTTTTCTTTAAGCACTGTACATTAATTCCTTAACTGTGTCTTTTGGAAATTTGTAACTTTTGTCAAAAATATATTGCTGTTTATTTTGTACAAAATTTATAGCATATTTTTTGTGTAATATAATTTATTAGTATGCTGCTAATAAATTATATTCATATTTTCTGTAGTCAAAATTTTTTGTTATACAAGTAAAAAATGTAGTTCATCCTTAACTTTTTGACATCAATCTATATTGCATTATTATGAATTTTTGTTTTTGTTTAATTTCCTATTAATGAATAATTTATTTTATATACGGTTTCTAATTGTGCATGGTATTCAGCGTTGTTATAATGTTTCTAAAAATCGAGATGTAAGAGGAAGAATTCATCATAAAATATTATTACTAGAATCATGTTTAATTTAAAAGTCTTTATTTGTAAAATTTTCGGTAAGTTTCATAGGCATTGTCTTTAAGTGAAATATACTCCTGATGTTCTTCAAGATGAATTTGTGCAGAACAACCAGTTTGCCCATAATAACATAAGCTGTGGGAACAGGGGATTCTGTAAACTCCATGATAAGAAAGAGGAGGAGAATATTTATCTTTCGGTGAGGTAATCAAATTTACCTGAAAGTAGAAAATAACAATTGTCTTCCTTTTCTGGATGTTCTCATTCATCGTGAACTACTATATTTACTTGAATATAACTCGCACTCTTGATTTTACTTTACGAAAAAAGAAATTAAAAAGTTTTGCATATACCTTGCACACAAAAAAAAAAAGTTTAAACACATTCATATTGGGGCGATAGTAATTCGTTCCCCACAGTAAAGAACATGCCCTCCCCAACAATCACTCTACTGCAGATGCAAGAAAAACAAATAGTTTTATTGTATCACTGAATAAGATACAGAGAAATTTGCAGTCTGTGTAATATATTTTTCAACAAATAGTGCAATTAGAGACAACTAGGATAAAAACATCACTAAGTAATGAATCACATGTCCCCTCTGACAGAAACTGTGCTGTGTAGACTCAAGCAAAACATGTTGCACTGGCAAACACAGAATCTAACTTAAAAAACGATTGTCCAGTTTTTCAGTTACATGAAATAAGTGTTTGTTTGATTGTATTTGAAATTTTCACTGTCATTAAGACAGATCACAAAGGCTAATTTCAAATTGCAAACATGCCATATAATGTGTGTGTGTGTGTGTCTTTCCACCAGCTTGATGCTGAAACGGCACCCAAACAAGCAGCAATGAAATTCAACTGAAGGGTTGAAACTTTGTGTGAGTTAGCCTGCCTGTGCAATGCTGAAACAGGCTAACTCACAGATATGAAATTCGATTGAAGAGAATTAGCATTTCAACTCAATCTTTGTTGTTGGGTCATGCGATCTTTTGTTAATACCACACCAATCATATGCATGTCTTCATGGCTGCTCTATCTCTGTTGGCATACTATTGTTGTCTGTTTTGGTTTCTGCTTTCACTTCTCATTAGTCATTCCTGAAGGTTTGTTCATTACATATCTTGAGTCGTGTAAATTATTGGTAATTTTTGCTTGAAATAATGGGAAAGAAGATGACGCTATTTGGGTAGATGACTTTGACAGTGCACACAAGGAAGCTGCTCTCGAGGCTGGAAGTAGCGATAGCAAATTGGAGAATCTTGGTAAGTCATACCATTTTCAGATTTTTCATGAAAACTTTAGTTTCCGAAAATCCCCACATATATCTCGCACTATGATGCCAAGCAGGAAAACACTGTTCACTCTGCCGGATGAAAAAGAACCTACATCCCATATCTGTGCATAGTCTCTAAAGGCTCTGGAGACCACCCTCTACCAACAACCAGAATCATCCTCAACAGATTCCCTAACAGCCATCATTGTCCTACACTAATAGAGACTGGGACATCAATCCCAATCATCAGTGGAACACCAGTTGCTACATGGAACCTTTGCAGATCCAATTGGAATGTATTTGAGAAACAAACTGAGCAAATCATTACAGCAATACCACCCACCCCTAATTGCTATCCCAGATTTGTTAAACTAATCAGAACTGCAGCCAAAGTGTCTGTTCCTAGAGGCTACATCCCATACTGGAGTGGGTAAACTGAGGAACTTTTAGCTAAATATGAAGAAACTTGAAGACCCAACTGTTGCTAAGGTGCTCATAGCAATGCTGGACAAAAACAGAAATGAAAGATGGATCTCAATCCATAAACTTGACTTCACCAAATCTAGCTGAAAAGCTGGTTACTTCTGAGAAAATTGGGGGGGGGGGGGGGTTCAGAACCACAACACACAAATCACCAGAGATAACGCCTAATCAGATGGCTAATCATTTACTGAAAACCTCCAAGATGATCCCCGAGCTTATATATCCAGTATCTCAGGAAGAGGTACAAGAAGTCTTAAAATTTACCAACAATTGCAACGCTGCGGGAGTGGATGGTATCCTCCCTGAGTTTCTAAAACATCTTGGCCAACGAGGTCAAACATGGCCGGCTATCCTTTTGGAAAACTACCAAATCTGTGCCAGGAAGCCAAAATAATTGCGGTGCCCAAACCAAGGAAAGATCCAAATCATGTCAAAAATCTATGACCTATCTCCTTGCTTTGCTCCACCTTTAAGCTCTTTGAAAGAATTCTCCTTAAAAGAATTTCACCACTCATCGAAAGAGCACTCCCGATTGAACAAGCTGGCTTCAGGCCGGAAAGAAGTTGCTGTGACCAGGTCCTGGTCGTGACAACACAGATTGAAGCAGGCTTCCAAAAGAAACTTAAATCCATAGTCACTTTCATTGACCTAACATCAGCTTATGACACAGTCTGGATCAGGAGCCTTCTCCTAAAGCTAGGTAACATAAGGTGCAAAAAACTTTCCAGCTTTTTGAATCCATTCTCTCCAACAGAAAGATTGAGTCCATATTGACGGAAAAAAGAGCAGGCCCAGTTTGCTTCACAACGGTCTCCCAGAGGGCTCTGTGTTATCCCCTGAACTCTTTAACATCTATGTGTATGACTTACCACATACCAGCTCAAGCAAGTATATGTACTGATGACCTAGTAATCCTATGCCAATCTATCTCCTTTGCCAACCTGGAATCAACCTTGAACATCATGGAAGAGTACTTCAAGCATTGGTACCTGAAGCCAAATCCAATAAAAACTGTTCACATTATTTCACCTGAACAATGCATAGGCAAATCGACACCTCAACCTTTCTTTCTGTGGCAAAATGGTAGAACATGAGCCTCACCCAAAATACCTCGTAGTGAGGCTGGCCTTACCTATAAAAGACACATACCAACCTGTCCAACAAAATTAAAACGAGGAATAATATAATTTCAAGGCTTGCTGGAACAACCTGTGGTTGTGGTGCAGAAGTCTTAAGGTCGTCTGCACTAGTCCTCGCATTCTGTGCAGCAGAATACTGTGCCTCTGTCTGGGAAAGAAGTGCTCACTCAGCCAAACTCTACCATGCGCACAATTAGTAGGATACTGAGAAGCACCCTGGTTGCCTGTCCTATCTAACATTGCTCCACCAAGTGTGCAGAGAAGACAAGCCTCGATTAAAGTAATAGCAACTCGCTCCTGTCCCTGTACCAAAATCTCATGAATCCACCTACTCTTTACCTAAAATCAAGAAACCCTTTCTGGTCCATGGACGAACTCGCTTCAGCTGCCTTACGATCAACACCTGACTGGAGAGAGAGAGAGAGAGAGAGAACACTGGTCCAACAAATGGCTTCCTGGTTGAAGATCCCAGTGCTCCGCAGCATGGTTTTGCTCTTCGTAGGAAGATTTGGTCACCTATCAACAGGATCAGAACTAATCAGGGCGGATGTGGCTACCTACTACAGTCAGACGATCCTTATTGTGATTGTTTTCCCATGGCCCAGATTATTACTCATATTGTGAATGACTGTCCAAGGTGCCAATTTCATGGTTGTGGCCTCCAGGACATCCACGAGGTGACAGATGAGGCCCTGGATTGGCTTTCTAGACTGGACATTGACCTGTAGCTGCTTTGTATTTCTTTTGCCATAACATTAAATAAATAAAATATAGAAAACCAACTCATGCTGGTAAATACATTGATTCTAACTCGCATCATCACCCTTGCCAGAAATATAGTGTAATCGATTCTTTAGTTGACAGAGTTCATAAAATATGTTCTACAGATTCTCTTCTAAACAAAGAACTGTTTATTATCAGAACTACCTTTACTTCTAATGGTTATAATGAAAACTATTGAAAAAAATCAGCGGCTGTCATCTTAACCCATCTCAAAAAATTATCAGAATTTATATTTCATATGTTAAAGGACTTTTAGAAAAAATAGCAAGACTACTTCCACAGATTAACTTACAAGTCTCTTTCCATCCAGTTTACAAACTTTAATACCTTCCTTATCTTACCTAAAGACAAATATCCCCTTTCTTATCCTGGAGTTTACAGTATCCCCTGCTCTTGTGACTTATGCTATTATGGACAAACTGGTCGTTTTGCACAAGTTCGCCTTGAAGAACATCAGGAATACTGATGTTACATACTGAAATGCTTAATACTGATACACTTAAGGAACCCAACAAATTCGGTTTAGCCTGCCATGCATTATCTACAAAACACAGGATTCAGTGGAACAAAACCAAAATGTTACAGAAAGGTTATTTTCTTCCAGAAATACTAGAAGAAAAGCTGTGAAGCACAATCGCAACCCAAACCTGGACAAAAATGATTGCCTAATACTTTCACAATTTTGGAAAGTTATACTGACTAATTCTCACCATTCATGTATGGAGAACTTGTTGAAAAATGGACTGAAAATCTTTCTCTAAACCTGATACATAACCCAAAACTCCCTGCATCTTTCAACAGTGGCAGATGGAAGTGAGGCTATAACTCTCACTCAAAAATATCCAGCATTTGTGTTAAACAGGTTTTAAATCCCATTCAGCATACTCAACATAGACCTATAATGCTTCAATTCAACCCACCATTATGCCTAACACAGTCCCTTACAGACGACGATTTAATTTCAAAAAAGCTAATTAGAAGGATTTCATGGGAGATCTTGACTGCTCCATAGAACCCATCACTCCAAACCCTAGCGAGTATCCCCAATTCATAAAAAATACTAAGGAAATTCTCCACCAAACACATCCCCTGAGGATGCCACAAAATCTACATTCTAGACCTTTCAGTGATTAGCATATAAGCCCAGTATGCTAATTACTTACAACTTTACAACACCAACCCCTTCTCAGAGGAGACTATCCATGCCTGAGAAAAATTATGCTCCAAGATGGCAGAGGAAGGCATTCCTCAAGGAAAAAAGAAATAGAAGCGATTGATATGACCCATAGTAGCAGAAAGTCATGGAACTTTATCAACAGAATTAGGAAAGATTTCACTAAACCATATGAGCTTTCATAGGTAAGAGCTAATCAAATTGCTCACCAACTGCTGCTGAATGGAAAATTCCCTCAAAAGCACCCAAAAAATAAGATACTTAGAACCCCAAGCGAGGAACAAAATATGATTAACTCAGATTTCACCATCACTGAACTCAATGCTCTCACAAACCTATTAAAACCTAGAAAATCTGCAGGATTTGATGATATCTGTAATGAACAAATTAAACATTTTGGATCCAGGACTAAAGAGTGGTTATTAAACCTATACAACACTTTCCTCAGAACCCTAAGGATACCAACTATCTGAAAGCATGCTAAAATGATGGCATTTCTAAAACCAGGGAAAACTCCAACTGAAGCAAAAAAATTAGACCTATATCACTACTCAGCAACCTCTTTAAACTCTATGAATGATTAATTTTAAATAGGCTACAACCTCTAATCGAACCTCATCTTATTGCTCAGCAGGCTGGTTTTAGACCAGACAAATACTGCACATCACAAATTCTCAACCTCATTCAATATATAGAAAATGGTTATGAGCAAAAGCTAGCAACAGGAGCAATCTTAATGTAGACCTAACTGCAGCATATGATACCATAAACCATCTCACACTCAGAAATAAAATATACAGAATAACCAGAGACTGTCGCCTTGTTCTCCTGTTCCAGTCACTCTTGGAAAATAGATGCTTTTTTGTGGACCTGGGTAGGAAGAGCCACTGTCACCCCCCCCCCCCCCCCCCCAAAAAATGGCCTCCTCCAGGGAAGTGTGTTATTATCACCATTACTTTTCGACATCTACATCAATGATCCCCCATCATTCCAGGAACTAGAAATTTTTTCTATGCTGATGGCCTTGCCATAGCTACTCAATCAAAAAATTCCAAGTTCATTGAAACTACTCTATCACTTGCCTTAAATAGTCTAATCACATATTATAGCAGTAATCAATTAAAACTCTTAAAAACCCAGACTGGCCTTTTCCACCTTAACAATAAGGAAGCTACTAGCAATCTGTAGTTTCTAACAAGAAACTACAGATTTCTTGGGAATTCTCTAATATAGAACATTCTTGGAACCCAGTCTACCTTGTTGTGACTCTTGATCACACTCTTTCATATAAAACACACATAGAAAAAAACAAAGGCAAAAGTGAATGCAAGAAACGATATACTAAGAAAGCTTCCTCCTCCAAATGGGATGCAGACCCTAGCACACTGAGCTCTTCTGCCTTAGCCCTTTGCTATTGTTCTGCTGATATGCCTACCTGGTATGGTCCAGATCTACCATGCTGAAAAACTTGACCCAGCATTGAATGAAAGCTGTCACTTAATTACAGGATGTCTGAAACCAACACCACTAAGAGACCTGTATACTTTAGCTGGTATTGCACCCCTTCAATTCGAAGATCTGCATTCTCAGCTGACGAAAGAAGCAGACAAATGAATGATGAACACCATCCCCTATTCAGCCAGACCACAGTCCTCCAAAGACTAATATCCCAATATACTGTAGCTTCCTTACAACTATTGTACCACCTAAAAACCCTCCAGAGACAAGACTTCAACAATGGCTTGCACTATACCCTGAGAATAATACTGGTATTTCAACAGCCGAACATCTTCCACGTGGTGCCTACTTGGACTGGAATACTTGGAAGCCTCAACAGACTACGAACGCCAGGACACTGCAAACATAACCTCATCAAATGGGGCTACCTCACTGGACGAGATAATTGTATGGGACAACCCAGTCCATGGAACTTCTTTCTTTCTTGCCCCCTTCTTCAATCACCTTGCACAAAAGAGGATCTTATATCCTGCACAGAAAGAGCAGTTGATTGTGCAAGATATTGGAGGAACATCTGACCATATTTATTGTATATAACTTATATATGTATAGTTTCTTTTTTTTCTTCATATTTTACTTATTATTCTCTATATCATTTACCTACTAAATTTAAGCTGTTCTCATTTGTAATGTATCCTAATTTGTTGTAAATAATGTTGTACTGATTACTTACTACTGTACCACTTGTGTTTGGATACTAAATAAATAACCATTCATGTATTCCTCAATTTGTAATTAGTTTTTTGTTTATATTTAAAAATAATTTATTAATTATTTTATTATAATTTATTTTGGATATCTATTACATGCAAATGGAGCTATTCTCCTGCATCCGATAGTGTACATAATATCATGCACTTTGAATTGAATTGTTCTCTTTTGTGTTTTCCTATAATTGACAATGGCTATGAAACTTAGCTAAAAATTTTACGAATAAAAAGACTTTTAAATTAAACGCAAGTGATTCTGGTAATAACATTTTATATTGAATTCAGTGCTATTATGTTCTCTTTCTTCTTCTGTATCATGCAATTTCTGTTTTGAAATAATTCATGAAACCAAATCTTGCCTGCTTGTGCTCCTTCATCTGTACTAACTGTAATATCAAAGCTCCAGTTCTCATGGTTTATTTGAATTTTTTTCTTTGTAAAAAATGTCTATTTAATGTCAAGAGTTGAATAAGTGAACACATGTATATACACAGGTTTGAACTAATAAACTCCATTACTGAAACATTCCGATATAATAACTGATGTACAGTTACTTTCATAAAGCAAAATATACTTTTACGTTCAAAACTGTATATGTAGATATATAGCATTGCCATTTATTTTTCTTAATTATAACCAGCATACATAATGGCAAAAAAAATTCTCTAAATTTTATTCTTAAATTCTCAAACTCTTTTATAGGATGCCCATGAATTTCTCTGTCATGTTCTAGATCAACTAAAAGAAGAAATAGAAAAAATTACTACAAATATTAAACCTTCATGGAAGTCTGTGCGCACAACAAATCTTGTTGCTCAGAACTTTGGATTTGAGCTCATGAATTCCTATATGTGCCAAGAGTAAGTCCTTTATTTTTAACAGTCCATTAGGAAAAGTGAAAATTGCTTTAAAAATTGCTTGACTAGTGAACAAGAGCTGGTGCATTTTGTTACTTTTAGTAATCATTACTTTTGTTTCTTTCAATTAAAATTTGAATTTACATTTACAGGCTCAACAGAACTGAAATATGAGGCATTGTTATATTAAGCAGCAAATATATTAGAATTACAGACTTCATTGACATAATTGATTTTACAAAGACTGAAATAGTCCAAACAGGCAAGATCTTTTTAAATAATATAAGATGAATTTATTGAGTAATAAGGAACACAGAAAATAAGGAGTATCTGTAGCCATGTGGAAAGGCTTATGTGTTCGTCGCACGTGTTGATTGGATTTTAACAGTATAGATGTGAACGCACATTGATAAGAAAATAACTATTTATTAACTTAAATGCTAATATTTTGCTGGTATTATATCCAGCATCTTCAGAGCATACAAACAAAGTTTGTTACAGTAGTGAGACAATCGCAATCCGGTGTAACAATGGGACTAGTATGAAATCTTTGGTAGATTTATACAGCCATACTTGTTGAGGTTTGGAGTATGTTTCAAGGCTTCTGTCGATTCCAGGAACAACCTCTCTGACTTATAAAAGCTTCTGTTCAGTACTTTTATTTTTTTCCAATTGATCCTGTGTGCAGAGGTATCCAAAGCATGGTCTGCCCCTGTTTTAACTTATGGATTTGATAGCTGGGTTAGAAATAAAACACTTGACTAAAGATTAGAGACAACAGATATGAGAGTCCTGTGAAAAATTAGAGCCATGAACAGATGGCATCAATAGCAATATCATATTAAAAATGAGGATATTAGGAAAGATCTTGATATTGTTAGCATCCAGGAATGTGGTAGCAGAGCTAATCTCAGGTGTTATTTTCTTTGCTTAGGGGTATCAGATACTCTCAGACCGGCCCTGTATGAAGAATAACATTTAAGTAAGGTATTTCTTTATTAATGTCCGTTTATTCTCGTCACCTAACCGACACTCACTTTTGAAACACTTAATACATACTCTCTCTCCACTTTCAATTTCCTTCCACATATTCTTTAATTTTCTCGATGAATACATTTCACACATGCTGCACTGAATAAAATCCCGCAAATAAATCTCTGGGCAACGTTTTCTTTGACGTCTTTGTTCGTCACATTGGTGCCATGCTGACAATATCACAATAAAAATACCACATTTATTTGAAAATGTTCAAGATCTCAGTCAGACAAGACATTACATCTGAGATTAACTACGTTGGAATTATTGCAGAGCATTTCTCCAATAATTCCAGCATAGTTAATCTCAGATGTAATGTCTATTTTTACAGACAAATATATTCATCACAATTCATCCCAGTTCCTTTACACAAATATGGTATGGCTAAAACTTGTTTTGGTACCCAGGGAACATAAATTATACTAGATATGTGCCATGTGTAGCAGCAAGAGTCGTATCCATTAGTCACATAATTTCAGCATAAGAAATATAACATCAGGAACAGTTATGGAACTTAATGAATATGGCTCTCACAGCTTACAGTAAATTTAAGTATATGCCACTCCAAACCTTCAAATGGAAAAAAGTTTACTTTGCAAAAATATAATTTATTTGGTCAAATTTTGGTGCTTTCTTAGTTTGAAATAACCAGGATGTAATAGGTTTTTATGTATCTTAGGTACCAGTTGATTTTTTGGTGAATTCCCCCCCCCCCCCCTCCATCTTGCTTTCTTTTTATGCCTCAGGTGAATTGAAAAATTCCTATGATACTAAATTGAGCTATAGATCCTAAATCTTTTATGGGCATGATTGGCAGTAAATGTCTATTAGTTTACTGCTTGATACTTGGCAATGACTCAGTGCTCTTCATCTTGTTCAGTTATATTACTATTGACTTTCTTTCTGTGATCTTAATTTTGTTTTGACTCCTTAGTTTTCAATCCAAAGCCTGTTGCAAGCTTAACCTTCTCCCATCCCCAATAAATTTTTTATTTATACAGTGAACTAGCTTTTCTTTAAACGTGGACAAGGGAAGGATTGTTTATCAAAAAATTAATCAACCAGCAATTTGATTTATTTGGTACAGTAATAAATGAGTTTTCTGATTTCAAGACAAGGATCAGAGCAGGTCTGCTTGCATGGCACTGTTCTGCAAGTAGTCAGATGAGATTTTGATCTAAGCTGCACCTGAGAAATTGATATTTTTTTTATTACAGAGATCAAAGTTTAAACACGATGACTCTGAAATCTTAATGATTATACTGCATTATACGAATTAAAGTTTGTTGTTGTTTGTTAATTGGTCTAGAAAATCTATTTTTTCTCCTTCTAGTTTAATCTTTTGCATTTGAAATCACCTTCAGAAATAGTTTTCCTAGGTGAATGTAGGTGAACTGCTGTTTACTTATATTCAGAATTATATGTATCGGCATTCCTGTTTTGTTGTGCATATGTATCACAGTTATGTGGGCTTTGCAGCATTTGCTTTTCATTTTGGAAAGACTTGGATTCAAATCTGTTTAGGATAAGGCACTATTATTATTATTACTACTACTGCTGCACGGGCATCTTCATGGAGTCAGAAATCTCATCGCAGGAGACCCACACTAGCTTTTATACATGCAATACCTATCCATACCATTCCTTGAACTTATTTACTGCTATGACACTTAAGCAACTAATTTTGGCAATCCATTCCACTCGCTCATCACCCTCCAGACAAAAATTCTCTTCTACACACACCCTTACTAGCCATACTCTTACACAACTTCTAAGGATGACTCTAGTTCTCTCTCTCTCTCTCTCTCTCTCTATTTGTCATGTATCGAAAAATTTCCTTGCATAGATCTTATAGAGCTCCTTTAATAACTTATAAGTTTCTGTCATGTCACTTCTTTTGTGCCTATCAACTAAACTGTGTAATCCATAGACCTGTCACCAGCTTTTCTGAGGGCTTTGGTCAGGTGTTTTAACATGACTAGGAAAATTTAAGTGAATATATCAGATTAATCTGGATTATGATAAATATACATGTTGGTGATAAGAAACTGTCAGTGTTGAGAATTTTGTTCTAGAGTTAAAAGAACATTTTCTAGTAGGTAGTTGGATTAGAAAAGGGTAGATTTCCTTGCTTTCCTGCAGGCTTGAGCTTTATTCTCTTAGTTCTTTCCATTTACCCATGGGATTATGTCGAGGATTAAGCATATATATCAAACCTAACTTCACCACAAGAGTTGTACAAAGTTAGAGGTACAGTTATTCTAGAAATGTTTGAGTGCACATGGCCAGAAC